>NC_059484.1:14969153-15272605 GCF_018139145.2 Gymnogyps californianus
TCTTTAACATATATCCTTCAAAATACAGCTAGTACTAGGAACAGAGTGAAAGAAGTAGCAGGAACCCCAGCTTGTTCACAAACAAATACTGCAGCTGGTCCGGCATTTGTTCCCCGTTCACTGGGTATCTGTTCCTTTTTATCCGTCCAGATTAACAAACTGGTTGAGTACTACCAGCAGTTGGCTCAGAAAGAGAAGATTGAGCGGGACCGGAAGAAACTGGTGCGACGCCGAAACTACATGCCCCTGGCCTTTTCGGTGAGCTGGGAGTACTGTGCTCTCAGAGCAGGAAAAGTGATGCTCAACAGCCTCAGCTCGAAAGATTAGATAGTTGGTAGCACAATAGGGCTGCTCAGCTTTTTTCTTATTGAGAACAACGTGAAGAAAATGTGCTAGGGCACATGGGTTTCTTTAGGGACAAGTAGTTTTACACCCATTATTGTGTATTACATTGCTTCTCTCTCTAATAGTCCTCTCTGATAATGCCAGAAGGGTTTACACTTGCCATGCAAAGGAATATGTTATCCAGCAGTAAAATGCAGTGCAACCGCAGTCACGATACCAGTGGTAGCTCTTTCTCAGGACAGCTGCATACCACAGCTCAGTAACAGTTAGATCAGGATTGCCTGGCACTTTTCTGCATGAAGTCTCAACTGAAATTAACCTTAAGACTTGGTTGTGGCTTGAATGACTTCTTTATTATAACTGGCAGGTAAATGCTTACTTTGTTTAGCTGGGTGACTCTGCATATGCTTGCTACTTCTCAATTAACTGTGCTTGCTCTGTGCCCTTGCTTGTGTCTTATGGCTGCATTTTTTGTCTCCGTTGCTACCTGCTGCTATTTTGGGGGCTCTCCACAGCAACACACTATACATGTAGTGGTAAGTCTTTTCACAGTTTCTGCTGGTGTTAAAGCTCTCATGGTACCAACTGAAGGGGAGTAACAGATCCTACTCTTCACCTCGCCTCAGGGCTTCTGACTTGGATGTGCCTAGAACAAACGCACGCGAAGGCTAACTAGTTAGCGGGTAACATTTGTTACATAAAAAAATATTTTTTGTTAGTTTACAAACAGAGCAGTGTCTTTGGGTAAGTAACGTACACTTGAAAAGCAGTCCTTAACAAAGCTTGGCTGAGACACAGCCGTCTGTCTGCCTGAGGCAAATGGCACTGACATTAATCTTCTGATCCTTGAAAAATCACCAGGGTAGGCTTATGCTCAGATTTCTCGTTTGGTGAGAATTCAGGTTTTCAGTCCTGCCCAGAAGGAAGATTTCTGCCTCCAAGCACCCTGTGTACAGTTCAGCTGTAGAAACCTGAGGAGTAGCTCAGCTATTCCTGCCAATTGGTGGTGCCTGGCGAGAGAGACCTGTAGGTAATGAGGCTTGTAGGAGGCTGAACCTTCCAGCTGCTTCTAGTAGTGCTACAGAGCATTTCAGATGGATGCATACCCACATCGACCCAGTTCTTTTGGCAGTTGAGCTCTCATTCTGCACTACTTGACATGCAATTGCTCTGAAGAGAAGATCAAGGGAAAATGTGTCAGTAGTACAGGCTGGTGATTTCAGGAAAGAGCAAAAGCTTTATAAGCGGTAGCCACATACATCTGTCTCTCCCCATCTGCAGTGCAGTGGTAATTGTTTTCTTCTTACTAACAGTCTGAGCAGAAAAAAAATATCTTGGGAAGCATTGAATACCTTTCCCTTTTTGCTTTCCTTTGCTTGTCTCCCTATGCTTGTCATGCAGCTCAAAGGATGAGTTTGCAGTAGGTCTTTTTGTCCTGGCAGGAAGCAGACCTGAAGCTGACAGTTCCTTTTTTCCTTGTAGGACAAATATGGCCTTGGAACCAGGCTTCAACGCCAGAGGCCCGGAGCACCGATCAGTGCCCTCGCTGGACTCTCGTGAGTCTCAGGGTTTGGGTTACCTTTGTGGAAAGGATGGGAGGTGTAGGCAAGAGAGCAATAATGCAGCTTCAGAAAGATGATGAACCATGTTAGCAGATAGCAGTGAAAGGAGCTTCCTTCTTTGGAGCGTTAGAGAGATGTCAAATCCTCAGGCATCTCTGTGCAGCAGCTCCAGATGTTGTGCTTTCTCCCGATAGAAAGAAGTGACTGCTCACGTCCTTGTGCAGTTGCTATTGTCTTGCAGTCTCAGCTCTCGTGGTCTGTGTTACAATGCAGTTACTGCTTCTGCTGTCCGTCAGAGCACGCTTGCCATATTTTATGACCGAGTTGTCCCTCACTTTGCTTCAGCCTGAAAGAGGGAGAGGACCAGAAGGAGATCAAGATTGAGCCAGCTGATGCAGTGGAAGAAGTGGAACCTCTTCCTGAGGATTACTACACAAGACCAATCAATCTGACAGAAGGTAACACCTTAATATTCTGTCACTTTTTGCCCTTACATTTTGTAACGTGGGCAGTGCCTGGAAACTTGTCCGTGGGGTTCCTAATGGCCTGAGATTTTAGTGATTTTTATGCTGGGATTGAAATGGTGGGAAACTTGTGACTTTTTAAATGGTAACTTTGAATGCAGCCTCAGCTTTGTGTTGTACATGGAAAGCTCAGAGCCAGATACGTCAGGCCTCTTAACAGTTGTTCCATTTTCTTGCTGAGCTTAATTTCTCTGCATGTGAAGTGTCAACTTTTGGATGGAGAAAAGAGCTGATGTCTTTTTTCAAATAATAGCAGGAAATAAGGAGGTAGCTGAGCTGCTGGGGAGTTGGAACCAAAACTGACCTGTTAAGTAACAATTGCACATTACTTTGACATCAGCTTGGAACAGCTTGCATACACTTGCCAGTTATTTAGCTGGCTCATGAGTTAATCAGCAAATATTGTGAATTGGTCAATGAAACTTGGGAGCCAATGGGATAAAACAGCAGGTACAGGAAGCAATGTGGACTTCCTGCTGAGGTGGTTTTAAGTAGGACAGATGTTCTCGGTAGTCCTGCAGGCCTACAAAGTCCACCAATATTAATTCATTCATGAAAGGTTTATGGAAAGGGGTAGATCATCTTGGTCTCCTTTTCTCATGAGACTGTCAGCATTGTGAGAGTATGATGCTGCTAAAGAAGACCACTTTCGTGGTTCCCCGCAGTGAAGGAAAGGCTGCCAGGTGGCTCACTGCCTCTTAAGACACTGGGAACAGTGAGGAGCCTGTTTTTGGGAGAAACCCATGGGAAATTTGGCTGCTGGGAGTTCCTTGCCTTGGGAACTATGTAGTCGCTAATTCTATGTGTGAGTCTGAGTTATGCAAACTCCGTGCTGAGAAGCTGTATATTGTACTCGTGCAGTACCCAGCTGTGAGGGTAACAAAGCTATGAAAACTCATTTGTCCTTGGCCGGAAAAGAACTTATTTTCTAGATGATTACAAAATTCTGTTTCCACCCCAGCTGAGCTTTGAATAGAGATCAGGGTCCCTGGTTTCTCCTGGGCAGGCACTGATGTTGCTCTCTTGTTACCGTGCCCAGTCAGGGCAGCCCTTTATACAACTCTTACCTTCCATTCATTCACTGCTAGACAGTGACACTTGCCAGTGGCTTCTGAATTATTAGGTGCAGGTGAAATTAAGTTTCTTAGAGATTGTAGCTTGTCTGCACACAGTGCGTGGCGTACTTGCTCTTAGGCCAGCGCGTATGTACAATCTAGCTCGAGTTTCAGTGCCTGAGTGAGACATTAGTCTTGCTTTCTGTTGTGCACTCAGTGACGACTCTGCGTCAGCGTCTGCTGCAGCCTGACTTCCAGCCGATCTGCGCTTCCCAGCTCTACCCACGTCATAAGCACCTCCTGATCAAACGTTCGCTGCGCTGTCGGGTAGGTAATTAAATACAAAAAAGTGCTTTTTCTAGGCTCACAGAACTTGGATTGTGGGAAATGGGCTGTGTGTTTCTTTTTAAAAGAAACTGCTCAAATGCTTCTGGTTGTTGAAAGTTCTCAACCAAACTACTGGTAACTGCACTAGGAGATGAGGGAGGCTGTCGCATCTCTGACGTGATGAAGATTGTGAAAGGGGGGCAACATTGTCAAAGATGCGTAAAGATACAAAGGTGGGTTTGTGTAACAGTCTCTGCTCTGCCTAGCCAAGGAATCAGAGAAGGCTGCCAGTACAGTTGGAATTAAAAAATTTCTGCTATTACTAAAGACAAAAATCAAGTCAGCAAACAAAATATTAGTGAGAGGCAGTGCAGAATACTGAAGATGTCCTTAGAGTGAAGGCAGAAAGAGGATATTTCAGAGAATAAAAGCAGGGAGCTGGGAAGTGAAAACAGGCAAGAATTAAATCCAAGTTCTGCTGTTGGCTTACTATATGGTCTTTAAAAAGGTGCTTGCTTTCTCAGTGAAACAGGGATATTTATCTAGTTCCCAGAGTAGTAGAGCAATATTTTTTTTTCTATTTATTATTTATCTATTCTCCATTTATTCTATTTATTATTTATACTCTAAATACTAGAGTAAGCATTTAAGATGCAGAATGCTTTGCAAATGCAGAATATTTTCTCAGAAATAAGTAATGTTAGGCTGAGCCTGTATTTGAAGAGTAGCCTATGAGGAGATCAGTCTTGACTTCCAGCTGTTTGGTTTTTTAATGGATTCTGGAGCCTAAGTCAAAGGTCTTACAGGTATTTGTGCCTTCTTCCTGCTGCAGTCAGTGAGTGTCCAAGTGTTTTTAAGCCGGGTTCTGAATCTCGTGTTTCTGAGATTGCACTGATAGTGCTGGATGTGACATTTTCGGAGTATCAGTAACTTGACATAGCGATGGCTACATGCACCCCAAGGTAGTTTTTATGTGTGCTGTACTAGAGGCTGGTAATGTCGTGGCTAGTGGCACGGTGCTTGCAGCTCTGATTCTTCGGGGTGTGACTGCGCACTGTCTTTTGGCGCTGACAAAAATATCTTTGTCTCTAGAAATGTGAACATAACCTGAGCAAACCAGAATTCAATCCAACATCTATCAAATTCAAGATCCAGCTGGTTGCTGTGTAAGTAAGATATGGGGATTGGGGAGAACAACCGCCTGTTCATGCTTAGTTAATGCCTTCTATTTTCATTTCTTTTGTACTCTTGATTTGACCTCTTGTATGATTGTGTCATCTCTTAGGGTGGCGTAATCACCTTTTTAATTTATTCAGCTTATCTGTAGTAGGTTTGCTTCCTGATCTTCTAAAAAGTTTGCTGAAGATTTCAGCAGTGTGAAAAAGACCTTTCATGCTGTGCCAGCCCCACACAGTAGCAGGAGTTTGTAGCATTAGGCTTATGTAGCAAAAGGGCACTTCATTTTTATGTTTCATGTAAGCTAAGCTCTTAATAGCGTTGAACAAGTTAGCTGGATATCTGTGAAGACATCGCTCTACTTCAAGAGGTAGATTATAGACAGCAACACAGTCCGTCATGGTCGTTTGCTTTGTTCTTGTTGTAGTAACTATATCCCTGAAGTGAGAATCATGTCTATTCCCAACCTGCGCTACATGAAGGTCAGTACTTTTTTCCAGAAATGTCTTAGGGTGAGACACAGCCGGGAGGTGTGGATGTGGGATCTTTTTGGAAGATGACATGGTGTGATGCTTGCTGCCTGAGGGCTTCGCTCACTCTGTTTAGAGAGGGTGCAGGGTTTAAGGGAGTGGTTGGAATAATGCTGCATGTACCTGTCACTCTGCATGAGTAGATTACCGTGCAGTGGGATGTCTGGCATCGCAAGCACGTGCCAATATCTGAAGAATAAAAGGTGTGGAGTTGAGATCTTGGCTAGATTCCAAAGATGTGTATCTCTTAGATTAAGAAAGAGTGCTGCATGGTGTTGGCACCTTTCTTACAGACTGGGGGTGTTTGTTATCCATCCCTTGAGTGTATGTGATGCAATTTTTGAAGGTGTTGATCAGTTACACAAGATGGAGGTGCTAACAGTAACAATGAATTTTAGAGTAATTCCTTCTTGAACTGTGATTCCTGAATCTCCCCAGGAGAGCCAAGTCCTTCTGACTCTGACCAATCCAGTGGAGAACATAACACATGTCACGCTGCTGGAGTGCGAGGAGGGAGACCCTGACAACATCAACAGCACTGCCAAGGTACTGTGACCTCCTGCTGTGCGAGCCCAAGCCTCTTCCAAGGCTTTCCACTCCCATTTATCCTTCCACAGGTCACACTTTTCATATGTCCTTTGGTCCCTGCTGACTATGTTGCAGTTTCCTCCTTGGAGCTTAAATGACTGTCACCAATGTAAACATCAGATCATATAGTGTTTTGAAATTGTGTCTCTTCATTGAGATCCAGAACCCAAGGGAGAAATACACGATTTCACTGGTAGAGTGGTAACCAGGTGGTACCAGAGTGGAAGAAAGCCCAGGATGAATCACTTCTCTGTTAAACCATAGTAAAGCAGCCCTCGGAAGGGGAGGGCTCTCTCCTGCTCGCAGTGTAGGTGGTGATCTGTGCTGAAAGGCTACTTCTCTTCATGTTCTGTTTCAGGTGGCAGTTCCTCCCAAGGAGCTTATTCTGGCTGGCAAGGATGCTGCGGCAGAATACGATGAGCTGGCAGAGCCTCAAGACTTCCAGGATGACCCTGAGTGAGTGTTGTCTGTCCTGTGGGGATCCTGTCCCTTAAAAACTTGGCACTTCAACCAAGTAACTCACTCTCATCTCTGTCTTCAGCATGTTTTGGGGTTTTTTTTCAGGTTTTCTTGGGGGGGGGTTGGTGTTGGTGTTTTTTGGGGGGGGGTCAGAGATCAGCAGTGCAAATCTTTCTGCTTGTGGTTCGGACTATTCAGGAGACATTTGTTCCCTTTGAGGCAAGGTGTGCTGTTGTAGCAGTTGAGTTATAGGTGGTGGTACTAATTCTCTCCAGGAATACTCTGTGTAATCCTTTCCTTTGCAAGCAGAGGGTTCACGGTAGCGGTGAGAACTACACAGTAGGGTGTATGACAGAGTTGCCTCCCGCCTTCAAAATGGAATACGTTCTGCAGCCTCTCACAGAGCAACTTGAGCTGTATACTACAGCCCTTCCCTGTTGCACTGCCGGGTAGATAACTCCCATGGCCAAAGCAGGCATGTTCTGTTTGACGGATGGATGTGCCAGTAGCTGTCAGCATAAAGTGGGGGGTACCCACATTCTGATTATGAGGCAGGAGGGGCTGTGGGCCCCCTGCAAAAAGAGCAGCGGGGAGTAAGCTAGAAACCAGGGCCGCTGTTCTAGCAGGGCACATTCAGCCATAAACTGAGCATCCCTGTTTTGTGGTGTTGGAATAAATCTCTCAGAGCAATTGTTTCAGAACTTGGCTGACCCAGCATTCTTTTGTTTTCTGCCTTGCAGCGTTATTGCCTTCAGAAAAGCCAATAAGGTAGGAGTTTTCATCAAGGTAACCCCACAGAAAGAAGAGGGCGAAGTGACCGTGAGTTTCAAGATGAAGCACGAGTTTAAAAACCTCGCGGCTCCAATCCGGCCCAGCGAGGAAGGCGATCATACCTCTGAGGTCATCTGGCTCATCCATCACGTGGAGCTCAGCCTCGGTCCAGTGCTCCCATAAACGCTCCCAACGCTTGCGCCCCAACGGCTGGCCGCAGGACGGACTGTCGCAGTGAAGAAGGCACCTGGTGAAACGTTCTGCGAGAGCTCCTTTGTGATGTGTGGGTGTGTGCCACGGGCCCCAGCCGGGCCGCGAGAGGCGGCTGA
Source organism: Gymnogyps californianus (assembly GCF_018139145.2). Lineage (NCBI taxonomy): Eukaryota > Metazoa > Chordata > Aves > Accipitriformes > Cathartidae > Gymnogyps > Gymnogyps californianus. Next base: position 14,976,820 of record NC_059484.1, read on the forward strand.
GGGTGCCGTGGTTTGGGATGGTTTGTTCTCTCTCCTCTTGTCGTAGTGCCCACTAACTACCGCTCTGCTTCTCCACACCGCCACAGGCTAGTTTAACTTGCAGCACGTGTTTCAGCACAGAGAAAGATCTCACTTTCTCCAGATTTGCACTACAACCTGGCTGAATTTGGTTTTATCAGCAGAAAAGAACCCATATTGTTTTTAGATCGTGTCAGCCCACAAACCTGATGTTACGTACTCAATAGTGAACAACTTCTTTTTCACACAGAGCTATGCCCTTCCCCAACAAGCGTTTTAGGAGGTGGCCGTGTCTGCTGCGTTATTGGCAAGTTATTGGCAGCAGCATGATGCTTTCTTTTGGTTTTCTGCTTCCTCGTAGGATACCTCAGCTGTGGGGGATTGGGACGTACAACCCTGCCACTCTGGCATGTATAGCTTGCTTAGCCGAGGTGATGGATCTGTTTTCACAAAGGAAATGATCAGTTTGCCTTTAAACTCAAAACGTAGTGTGCTGTAGTGTTCGTGGATTTGACTGGCAACCGAGCCCGCTGCCAGCCCGCTGTGTTGCAGCTGGATGTGGTAGCATGATGCACTGCGAGCTGGGAATTCAGGTTCTGCTACAGCTCTTGACTGAGGCGGCGATGCTCTGGAGAGGCCGCCTGGCAGTCTTCAGATCAATTAACGTGTGTTAATAGGGGTAGCGATCAGAGTATGAAACCTGGAGAGTTAAGATTAGGTCTGGTATACGTACAACTGCAGAGGTTGTTTGAGTTCATGCCCTGTCTCTTTCCAGTTAGGGTGGGTGGGAGGGAGGTATAAAGGTGGAAAGACAGTTATACGTTAACTAGCATACACTGTACCATAAGGTAACTTATCCGGGGTGTAATTTGGCTGTAGTCCAAGCTAAAATCGGTAATTAAGAGCAGTGTATCCAGGATACTGAATTACCAGTAACTGCATAGCTTAGCGCACGCGGGTGAGATGGCTCTTCCTGCAGAGCATTCCCAGTTCAGACGTTGACCTTCGTTAAACATTTCTGATGGGCTTTGATGTGCTGCCGTGCTGGGAAAGGCTTGAATACCAGCCAGCCGCGGGCTGTGTTGCTCGAGACACTTGTGCCATGGTTCTGCCAGCCTGGAGCTGCAAATCCTCCGCGCGGGCGGGCGGGACGAGGCTGCCCGCTCTCCGGGGGAGGCGGTGGTGCAGCACCCGAAAAACATCTCCCGTAGCGCGAGAAATCTGCCTCGGTTGTGCCCGGGGCGGCACACGCCTTACAGCCTAGATCCTGCAGCCGGTCTCAAAGCGGCGAGGCATCACGTTTACAACTTCGCCTAGGTTACACACAGATGTACAGCATGAGTTTAAGACTTGTAGTTCGTAGTTAATGTCTAGTGCTAGCGCCTGCTGCGGCTTTACCTGTCCAGATAACAAAGCACTTAACCTTTGGCCGTGGCTTCTCCTCTTCAGTAGCCAAAACAGCCGCAGCGCTTGCCACGCTGATATGGAAAAGAGCCTTCCAGGGACGAGCTGGCGGCTGACCGAGGCCTCGAGCTGCCGCCCGGGGTCCTGCTGGGGCCGGCGGCTGCCGTCCCCCCGGGTTTGCGCAACCTGAACGCTCGGTTTCTCGCTGAAAACAGAAAGGTGCATTGATTTATGATATTCTGAGCGGTCTAATTAGCTCGGTGAGGTGTTTGGTTCCCCCCCCGTAGGTGTTTGTAGGCGATAGGAAAGGTGTTGGCGTGTCCCCGCGTCCGTCCCCGCTCCCCGGAGCGCTCGCCCCTCCGTCTCGGCCCCTTCCCGACAGGCGACTGTTGCCTTACTGCTTGACGTCGTGTAGTGACCTTCAATAAAGCAAACGTGGCTCTCGGATTCTTTGCGCTGGTTCTTACGCTGCGGTTCGTTAGAAAATAACAATTATTTAAAAAAAAAACAAAAAAAAACAACTAAGCACACGCCCACCCACCCCCCTTTTCCCAATGGTCTCGCCCCGCTCCCCTTCCCGTCCCCTGTTCCCGGTGGTTTCGCCCGCCCGGCCCATTTCCGCCCCTTTGGCTGAACTCTATGGTGCGCCGTGCCTAGAGCGCCTTCCGCCCTTCGACGCGCCGTCGACCTCACCGCGTCGCCTCACTCTTTCCCCTCTCCGGCACGTCGCTAGCGGAAGTGACATCACTTCCGGCTCCCGCCGCCTGCCGAGGCGGAGCGACGCTGGGGTTTCCGGGGGCTGAGGGGAGCGGAGTGGGGGCCCCGCCGCCATGTCGACATCGCTGGGCTCCAACACCTACAACCGGCAGAACTGGGAGGACGCGGTGAGCCTGGGGGACGGCGGGCGAGAGGCGGGGCGGGCCTTGGCCGGCGGGGCCATTCGCTGCCGGGAGGGGGCGGGGGGGGGGGGGGAGGGTAAGGCCGTAGGGCGAGGGGTGCGCGGTGAGGCGGCCCTCGGGGCTGTGCGGCGGGCAGTGCGGGGATCTGCCCCGGGGAGCTGCGTCCTTGCGGTCCCTCCGTCCGGGAAGGGGCTGCCGCGGTTACCCGGGCCCTCCTTACGGGCAGCGCTGGCTGGAAAAGGGAGCGTGCTGCTCGGGGCGCCCCCCCCCCCCCCGCGACTCCCTGCCGGAGTTTGGGGTGTCTGGTAGCTGGGGAGGTCTCCCGGCAGCTGGGAGGGCTGAGGTGGGCTCGTCGTGTGCCCGTGGCCCCGTTCTTTAGAGCTGAGGCCTTTCCTGGGTGGGCCCAGTGCAAACAATAGATGCTGAGGGATAGTGGGGGGGTGGTGTCATCTCCTGCAGTCAGGTAGGTGAAGAGTTAAGATCTCAAGCATATGCTTTTCGTTTGTTTGCTCTAAGTTTTATTTCAAACGGGAATAGCTGGCAGGTCGTGGTTCTTTCATAACATGGGCCTTGGGTCGTGGCTTGCAGCTCTCCCAGTGACTCTTTTCAAATGAGTCTTTTTGCACCTTTCAGATGGTCTGATTGGTTTAACTCAGTAGCGTTAGTTCAGAGTGTGATTTGAATGCTGTTGTGATGATAGCGTTTGTTGCAAATTCCTGATTTTCTTTCATCTTGCTCAATTCAGGACTTCCCTATTCTGTGCCAGACATGTCTTGGAGAAAACCCGTATATTCGAATGGTATGTGCCTGTTTGACCATGCAGTCCTTTCCTCTGGGTTGGCCCTAGAACTGTTGGGTTTCGGGGACTAAAATAAGCCTGGCTACGGGAGGAGATGCTGAGGTGGACGTGCACTCCTAATTAGTTGGTTCTGCACAAGAGGATTTGTTTCCAGCCATTGTTGGTATGTGATATCATGGCGTTAGGTATGTGATTTAAGAATAAATCAGTCAAAAAGGAGAGCAAGATGATACAGCCCCATGTCTAGAGTGCAGGAAATACTAGAAGATGAAGCTTTGGTACTGGTAAATTGTGCGACATGGAGAACAGTGAGCTGCTGAAATATTAAATAGCTTAGCACAATTTCTGAAATGTGAAGAATACCCACCTGTAAAAAGAAGCTAAAACTGTCTTATGAAGGCTGCCTGATGGTCATTTAAATCCTTGTTTGTTTACCTTGGTTTCCTCCATGCAGGACGTGTCAGTCCATTTTACGTTGCTTGTCCCTGCTCAGTCTAGTTGCGTATAACCTACATTTACATTATCTTTCCTTCACATTGCCATTCCACCAAGTTTGCTGAGAGAGATTACGGTATTTTTGTGAAACGTAACCCTACTGCCGGTGTAGGTGATATTTCGAAACCTGCTTATTTTCATGGACTTCATCATCTTAAATATTGCTTAAAAATACCTATTAATATTCCATTTCCTTCTTGCCTTTCGTCAGTACATGAGGTGGGACTTACAATAATGTGTTTTTAATGAATGTTTCTAAAACAAAAATGGATTAAGAGTTTTTTAGGATTTTTTCTTTTTTGTCCTGTTGACCTGCCAAGGTGTAAGCCCAAAACACAGGGGTGGGTGAGTCTAAATGCAGCATAATTAGGAAAAAACCCACTGTGCTGTAAAATCAATGATATGTTTCATGTTTTATGTTGAATTGATGATATTTCATATTTTCTTATATTGTTTTTTATTATATTTCAGACCAAAGAAAAATATGGAAAAGAATGCAAGGTATGTTTGTTGTCTTTTGAAGAAAGAACGTCTAAATTGGCACACATCTAGGAATAATACATTTTAATGTTAAAAAAATCTGTCAGCTTCAGAAAAGTGCTTATCTGGGTTAACAACTTAAAATGTTTATGTAACTATATAAATTTTTAGGTCAGTCTACCGTACGCTTCGTTAGACAAAGTCAGTTGGTCTTAAAATAGTAAAACTATTGAAGACTGTTCCGATAGACTTAAGATTTGCTCATGTTTATCAGAATTAGGTTTTGCGAATATTGTTGTACTATATTTGAAGGTATTTCAGCATTTTAAGATCTCATTTTCTCTTGCAAGTTTGTTTTTACTCCTAAGTGGTGCATAAATAACTGGAGTTTAGGCTTTGCCATGAATATGTTATTCATGGCTACGTGGTGATTTGTGTTAGCTGTCCAAGAAATAAGCCACATTTGTTGCTGAGAGAGCAACAAATATTTAGTGTTGCCTTGACTGAGGGAAATTAGAGGAGGTTTTTGCCCCTTTTATCAATTGGCATCTGAGATGGGGAGAAGGTATGCGTTGAAATCTTGCTTCCCTTCCTCAAACTGCATATGCAGTGGAAGCAGATGCGTCATTCCACCAGATAAGACAGAGAGCAGTAGTCGTCTTCTGGACCAAAAGTCTCATAACCTCTCGCTGGGCTTGCTGCTATTGCTGGCGACTTATTTACAGATAATGGGTAATTTATCTCTAATAGCTCTACACTGACATCGCCTGGAATGAAGGAGAATTTCTTTTTCCTTTGAGTAGATCTGCTTTCAGCATTTGGGTTATTGTAATAAATCAAAAAAACAACAACAAGAAAGAAAACCTTCCTAAAACTTTCTCCTGTGAAAGTAAGGCACCAAATAGAAACAAATATTTCTTGAGGTCTGAATCTTAGCACTAAGATGAAGAAGTTGTATTTACGGTTGAAAGAGATTAGATGTGTTTGGACTTTAAGTTTCCGTGCAAGAACCAGAACGGTAACTTCATTGCTGTGTGATAGTGATACAAGTGTCGACTTTCTGTCTTTCAGATTTGTGCCAGGCCTTTCACAGTATTCCGCTGGTGCCCTGGTGTTCGTATGCGTTTCAAGAAAACAGAAGTCTGCCAGACCTGCAGCAAGCTGAAGAACGTCTGTCAAACCTGTCTGCTTGACCTGGAATATGGTGTGTACCAAAATTTTTTTTTTAACTTTGTAAACTAAGAGAAAAGGCTGGTCTCCTTGCCTCTGAAATGAAAGCTGGTGAAACGTCTTTAAATGTGTGCGTGTAACTGGCACGGTTGTCTCTGGACAGTCTTTGAGAAGAACAAGTCTTGATGATCACACCTCTTCTGAGGTTCAGGGGCAGCGTGGTATACCTGAGCAGTACCTGAGTTATCTCTGGCTAATGCAGGCTGCAATAACTATTTCTGCTCTTCCAGCTTGTGCTTCCTATGGATTTGTTGGGTGATTTTGTTTGTTTGTTTGTTTCATTCTAGGTTTGCCTATTCAAGTCCGGGATGCAGGACTCTCCCTTAAGGATGAAATGCCCAAGTCTGATGTCAATAAAGAGTACTACACCCAGAACATGGAACGAGAGGTAAGAAAGTATAGTTATAATCATGCTCTCTGTGTGGATGTGTATAGGGGAGGAAAGGGCAAGAATGACCTAGCTTATCTTAAAATCATTTGCTTGATCTGATTCTGTGCATTAGTTTTCAATGGTGATATATATGTAACTATTTGTGTTTTATGTACTGTTTAGATATCCAATTCTGATGGCACTAGACCAGTTGGTGCGCTAGGAAAAGCTACTTCTACCAGTGACATGCTGCTGAAGCTGGCTCGGACCACTCCTTACTATAAACGTAACCGTCCTCACATCTGTTCCTTCTGGGTAAAAGGAGAATGCAAGAGAGGAGAAGAGTGTCCCTACAGGTACAGATACAGCTTAAACAGTTAATCTGTTCACCGCGGTCAGATACAGCTCCCCTTGGGGTTTGAAGAACAGGAAATGCTGCAGTGGACAGGAGACACAAGACTGTGATTGGGACCAGTGCGAAACTTGCATTCGGTTGGCACGCGGCGCCAGTGAATGAATCTTTGTTGTGGCAAGTTGGTTTGTGAGGTCTTGTGAGCTGCGTGGTCTTGTAGTGTTTTGCTGAAGCAGCAACTGCAACTCTTCTCTTGCATAGTTCATTTTTTCCCTTTGTGGCGTCAGTCCCCTCAATCAGAGATCTTTGTATTTGAACAAGAGACCGTTTGAAATCCAGCTTTTGTATCTTGTAGTGTTGAATGCTGAGCTCTCAGAAGTGCCATTCATTCAGAACTTGAGGCAGTCCTGGCTGCAATTTAAGTTCTCAGGGCTTTTTGTTCCATTTTGGCATGTTTATGTGAACAGGGTTAAGCATATAAGTGACCAGAGGCCTTTAGAAGGGAAGGCAGCAGTTATAGTCATTTTACTCTGATGCAGCTGGGACTGGTGTTATGAAATGCTTTGTTTGCTGAACCTTAGACATGAGAAACCTACAGATCCAGACGATCCGCTGGCTGATCAGAACATCAAAGATCGTTACTATGGAATTAATGATCCTGTGGCTGATAAACTTCTGAAACGAGCATCAACGATGCCTCGTCTAGACCCCCCTGATGACAAGACTATTACTACGCTGTACGTTGGAGGGCTTGGAGATACTATCACTGAATCAGATCTCAGGTGTGTTGGTGAATTTGTATTGCCCTTGCCTTTTTATTTGATGCTTTGATTACTGCTCGTCTTCAAGTGAGGAAATCTCTCTTGCAAGGGGGAAAAAAAAAAAATCTGGTTTTCAGTTTTCCTTAATGGGGAACAGGTTGGTGGGCAAGTGCAGAGGAGTGCCAGCTTGTTGGAGAACAGATAAACAGGCACATTTCAAATGCTTTGATTAAAATTTCTCTCTTAAAGATGAGTCATCCTTCTGAGCTGTTGAGGATACCGTGTTACACTTTTTACAAGAAAGTCCCATAGCCTCTCTCTAGCTAGCTGCTGAGAAAAGCTGCTGCAGAGTTTTTATTGCTCCATAATTGCACAGAGGGGCAAGAGACTTGATTTCTAATGGTTAATCCGAACTGGTGATGGAGAAGAGAAAGGATTTGAGCATATCTGTTTCAGCACGTGATGAGATTCTACTCTATGTACCCTGCGGCTAGGAGGAGTGGGGTTTCATAATAATTGTTTTTCCCCACGCAGAAATCACTTCTACCAGTTTGGGGAGATTCGGACGATAACTGTAGTGCAGAGGCAACAGTGTGCTTTCATCCAGTTTGCCACCCGGCAAGCTGCGGAAGTGGCTGCTGAGAAATCCTTCAACAAACTCATTGTCAACGGTCGCAGGCTCAATGTCAAATGGGGAAGGTGAGTACAGGGGGAGGAAGCCTTGAGGATACTGCCACAAGGTTCTTCACTCTTTTTATGCAGCGTTGATGAGCAGGATTGGATGTTACGCTGGAGTAGAGACTGATTTGGTAAATAGTTGGGGTCCTCTTACGGTTTGGTTTTCTTTCAGCAGTGGGATCTGGGTTGGAGATTACACAAATTGCACAAATTGTGTAAGGGATTTCCTGGTTGAGGGTTATGGATGAGTGCCTGTAGTTTTGCTTCTAATCCATCTCCTGTAAGCACTGTTTGCACACTTTGTACAGCTGTCTCTGATGTTCGGTGAATTTTTCATCTTTGGCCTGAAGCAATGGATCTGGATTAGATAATGTAAAACTATTGTGGTGTGAGTATCTGCTCATCCTACTTTTTCTCATCATCCTCTTGTTTTCAAACTTTTGTCTGGTTTTTAGGTCCCAGGCAGCAAGAGGAAAAGAAAAGGACAAGGAAGGTACTACAGAATCCGGGATAAAGCTGGAGCCAGTTCCAGGACTTCCCGGAGGTAAGAGAGTTGTTTTCATCTCTGAAACACTTAATGCTGACCTGCTTCCACGAGAGAGGCTGGCGTTAAACCTCTGAGAGCAGCGACAGAGTTCAGGACGGTAGAGGCACTGGTGAGCCCAGAGCAGTTCCTTACAGTAGGTTTGCAGGAGATCCAGCTGGGATGGGAGGCAAGCTTTGTCTAGAAGCAAATTCTTGATGAAAAGAGAGTTCTTTATGTGATGAGTGAAAAGTTAAAGCTGAAGTAGAATTACTTAGGTCTGAGAAGCTGGCGACCCACGCTTTTCAAGGTTTGGTTAATGTTTTCCTAATCCACTGAGCGTTGTATGATGGAAAAAGCAAAGCTGGTTTTGGGTGAAGAAAACTGGTGACTGTTCTGGAGTTTCAGTGCAGTCCTGCTGCTCGCTCTGGTTCATCCATGCAAGAGTAGCAGCAGTTTGCCCTTGTGGAAGAACTGATTGTGCCTCCTCTCTGAAGGCAGATACCTCTGCGTATCTTGGCTGAGAGATTTTCCATAACCACCGTGTACTTTTTCTGCAGCTCTCCCTCCTCCTCCAGCTGCAGAAGAGGAGGCTTCTGCAAATTACTTCAACCTACCTCCAAGTGGCCCTCCAGCCGTGGTTAACATTGCCTTGCCACCTCCTCCTGGCATTGCTCCGCCACCACCTCCAGGTACTTGTGTTTCCCCTTCAAGTGGGGGTGTCTAACTTGGTGTTAGATGATCTAGTCGTCCTTGCTCGACTGCGCTGTAGCGCTGATGCATGCCCTGAGCTGATTTTCCTCGTCCCTGATCATACAATGTAAACCAATGATCTAAAATGAGCTGTCAGCACAGTTTAATTAAACTGAGCTGCCTGTTGTGGTATGTATTCACTTGCAAATTCTCAGGCATGTCAGAGATCCCTGTTACTGGTACTGAGACCTACTCCGTGCTTTTGCTGGCTGTGTAAATGCCACATTAACCTGAACTTCAAAGGGTAATGCTGCAGCTGGTTGAATGCCAGCCTGTGTTTGGCTGTGTGTATATATCTATCCGGAGACCCTTTTTTTTATGGGACGTCAGACTCTTGTGGATGGATTTGCTTTGCTCCACGGTTGAGTAGAAAGCATTTAGACTGGCATTACAGACACCTGTCCAGTCCCCCCGCCAGCTTTTATCTGTGAGTAAGGATGTGTGTTGGGTAAAGATTGCCCCCAGTTGTACTGGAAAGAGGGGAAGGAGTTTGGGGATTTGAAGAATCATGGGAGATGTGCACCTTTCTAAGGCACAGCTGTAAGCCAGCTGTTTTCTGTCGGCAGTTTCAAGCAGTAGTACCTCTGCATTGCTTGTGCTGTTGTTTTGTCTGAGGCTGCCAACTTTGTTTCTGCAGGTTTCGGACCACACATGTTCCACGCCATGGGGCCTCCACCTCCCTTCATGAGGGCCCCAGGCCCCATTCACTACCCCTCTCAAGATCCCCAGAGGATGGGTGCCCACGCGGGAAAGCACAGCAGCCCCTAGCACGTCGTGCCACCCTCATCGTTTAAGTAAATGTTATTTTCTAGTTACCATGGTAGCACCATATGTTGAGCTGTGGGTGAGCTAGAGAAGCCTTATTTCCCTGCTTGCAGACACTGGGCAAGCTGAGCTCGGTGTCTCCGCTAGCTAATCGGATTGTTGATACATCCCAGATCTTTCATTTAGTGTGGGGGGGCGGGGGGCAGACAGAAGGGCTGTCGGGGGGCTGTGGATCAGGTGTACCAGAATTACAGTGCTATCCGTGTATCCCGTTTGCACACTTTTGAAATAAACTTCTGGAAAAACAAAACCAAACCCTTTTCAAGCCCATTTGATATCCTCAGTCTCAACACTGTGGACTATTTAAACGTAACCAGAGACTCTTCTCTGTCAGATAACTAATGACTTATTATTCTAATGAGGTATTAAACCAGGACTGCATAAGAGCTGAAAAACAAGCTTATCGGATGTGCCGAACCCATGGCTTTGCCTTGCTATTGCCACAGAATTTTCCTCCCTCCTTTTTCCTGACCTCTTGCTTAAAAAGACAAAACCAAACCTTTTTTGATGCTTCACTCCTAATCCTGCATGTCCTGAGCAAGATAAGTGTTAGGTCGTGCAGGCATGACGTGGAGTGACAGGTTAGCAGGTGCCGGGTTGAGCCTGGTGAAGGCCCCCGCGGTGGCCCCCAGAGGCTGGGCTGGTGATGCCGGCAGCTGCAGGGAGGACGTGGTGCAGCTGCAAGCTTGTCTGGGGTATATTTGGAGCATGACTGGGGCTTTCGAGGCCTGGGGATACAGTCTCCTCTTAAACTGTGAGATGGATCCCACTTCGTCCTGCTTTGGTAAGATGTGAATCTTCTCTTTCTGTGCTCCAACTATAGCGTTTGCCCAGGAGCAACTGTCCCCTGCATGGAGCCTGCCGTGGAGTAAGATGTATGTACGCGCAGCTGGAGGATTTTAAGTTTATCTGTATGTCAGCTGCTTTCACGCAATGAATCTGTGGACATCTTTCTGTAAAGCAAAACATGATGGGACCTGTTCTGAAGCTTTGTTTGCTTGTTTTTAAAAAAAATACATTAAAATACTTGAATTTTTCAACCCTTTGCTTAGACCCTGCTTCCCGGAGCACAGTGTCTGAGGACTTTGTCTGATTTTTATTTGGCTGCTGCCAAAGCCAAGATGCAGAGCGGGCAGTGCCAGCAGGTCCACTTCTAGCTTTGTGTGCCGTCCTGTACCATGCCGCTGGGTCCCACTGGTGCTGCCAGCCCTGCCAGGCTGCTGGAGGTGGCACCGCACGTGTGGCACCAGGGGTATGGCTGGCCGGCGGGCTGGCTTTCTCTGGAGAAAGAGCTGGGCTTTGGGCGCAGGTGATTAGTTTAGCTTTTGTCAGGTAAGAGCCATCCCAGGGCAGCGTTGGAGGACGGGCAGAGGCCTGCTGGTGGATGGGGGAGGGCTGCAGCGTTTGCCACTGCTCTGGCCCCGAGTCTCTGCAGTCGGGGCCCGTGAGCGCTGTGCAGACAGATCTGGAATGCAAGCAGGCTTTACATTGTCGCAATTTATTTATTATTTCCAGCCAGGTCCCCAGGGGTACACGGGTTCTTCAGCTGATGGGCAAAGAGGAGAGAGATGGCTTTGGAACAGGACAGCAGTTGAGCATCATAAATTCTTAATGTTTAAGGAACAGACATTTTTTTCTTTCTGTTTGCTTGTCCCCTCCTGCTTCTGTGTGGAAGAACAGGCAATGAAAGTTTCCTGCCTGAATGGTGTGTTGCGGCAGCAGAATCCCTGTGTGGGATTTGCTCTGCACATCTGTCTGCACAGCATTACAAATACACTGCACAAGTGAGGCAGCTGTTAACTTCATTTTTACCACAAAATTTACTTGCCTGGTTTAACCGCGGTGGTGGAAAAAGAAACTTTTATCCTGATGCTCCCGCTTTTGCAAGATTAAATAAGGGTAACATTCAGAACCTGACAAAAGCAATTGTATTAAGTTAGAGACTTTTGTTAGCGGTTAGCAGGGTTTTCCAGATGTTCTGATGACTGTCCTATAGACTGTTGTTAGCTGCGTGTCCCACTGTGTGTCACTGCTGAAAGCGATTGTGTAGTTGAATCCTCGCTGCTGATTTTTGCATTCACGGAGAAGCCCGTGCTTGCCCTGGAGCCACGGCTGCGCTGCTTTTCCTTCCCGCTGACGCTGAATTCTGCAGTGCAGCAGGTCCAGGCGGGGCCTGATCCTTATTGACCAACTATATGAAGCAAATCTGGCGTAAGTCAATCAAAGGGCTTAGGTGTTTAAGCAAGGCATGCAAATAGCAGTAGGAAGGGGAAAGTATCAGCTGCCAAGTGCTAGCCAGTAGCTTGTGGAAAACGGGGCACAAGTTTCCAACTCCCAACGTTCCTCTCCCATATATCCTGGTTGTGCTGTGTTGGTAAACAGGCAGATTCCCAGTTCCTCATTTGTTTTGGTTGTCCAGCCAAGGCCAAGGTAACTGCTTTTAACATGCCAGTGCCTCTGGTAACTTGTTTTGCTGCTGCTCTTCAATTATCGCCTCCTCTCGCCATCCTGACCGGAATGACAGATGTAGAGTTGTCCTGAAGATGGAATTTCTCTGCAAAGGCACCAGCTGTCGGAGCACATCTTGTGTGTCGGTGAAGAAGCAGCGAGACAGCTTAGTGTGTTGCAGCTGGCGGTCCTGCCATTTTCCACGAGGCAGGGAAGAGGACAGGCTGTATGGGATGTTTTGTACGGGAGCTGACAGGGATCTGCTTGCATTAATGACGAGAACTCGGCTGGTTAGCTTAGCACTAAATGCCCTTGTGACAATGGCTGGTACGAGGGGAATTCAAAATGGTCCCAGACCTGAGCTTGTTCAAATCCCGTTGAAGAAGATGACGACCCGAGACCACTAGCTTAGCTTTCATGAAGAATACTTAACTCCCCTCTCCCCTACCGTGCGAAGTATGTTGAAGTCTAGCGAGAAAAGCATCCGTGGCGATGGGGAAGGGAGCGCGCATGCTACAGCTCATCGCTCTCTGGTAGAATCCGCACCCAACCTTGTGGCACTCTGTTGAAGTTGGGTCTGTGGGAAATCACCTCCAGAACGCTCAGCTTGTCCAGCTCCACGGCAGGCACAGAGAACAGGTCGCTGACCAGTGCTCTGTCAAACGGGGTGGGAGTTCTGCGGCACGAGAAAAAGCAGACTTAGCACGTCACGAGGAGAGGTTGCGCACGTTGTAAGGGTGATTGATAGAAAAAGCAGGTCTGGATTTACTAACTCTGAGCCCAGCAGCAACCTAGCAATGCCTGTAGCAAATGACAACCCTCATCTTCCTCCCCAGGATGCCGTTAGAGACTCTGCTAGCCCAGCGAGGTGATTCTCTTGTACAGAGCCAACCTGAACTCAAGCTTTGGCAGGCCTGGAGAGTGGGGTTTGGTGCCTGAGTGTCAGTGGCTGTGCAGGGGACGGAGGAAGCGTGTTGTTACCTTTACTGAAGTCTCTTTTGACGGGCTCCGCCAACAGCAGTAGAGGTGTGCTGCGTGTGAAAGGGGTTAGATTAAAAGAGCAGGTGATGGTGACAAACCCCCTGGTCTTTAAAGTGACTCGTCCGCAGCTAATGTGTTCTGCTAATAGTGCTGCCTCCTGATCGCTCTAGCACATGTGCAGGCAAATGTCTTTCTCTTGGCCCCGGCTCCAGTCTGCCTTTTGGGACAGCTTCTCTTGAACTATGACTAACAGGAGGAGCAGTGCGGGGGCAAGAGCTGTCATCCCTTTCTGGAGAAATGCGGAAAGGGACCGGGGAAGAGAGTGCCAGCTCCCGAAAAGCCAAGAATGTTGGTTTTGGAGCAGCACACGGAGGCTGAGCTATCAATGAGGCATAGCTGGGAATGTTTGCTTTGGGAAGCGCTGCTCGAACATGAGTAACGTGGCACTGTTTTGCAACAGTGAGGAGAAATAAGGGGGGGAAAGGTAAATGAGAGAGGTTTGTTCCAGAAACTTTCTCCCTTCTGGGAAAAGACAGTCCTTCTCAAAGCTTGGTTTTCACTCTCTAAGGCAGCACACCTTAGCAAGGTGGCCGAAGGTCTTTGCATCACAGGCTGAACGTTTAAAGTTGGGAATAAATCAGTCTGCTTTAACGCAGTTGCTGTTGAGATGGTGAACTTGCCCTTGCCCTGTGACCCACGTGAGCTGTGCTGGGATTCACCTAGCTTTAGGCAAGACAGCTGTCTTTTCACTAGCCGATTTGTTCCAAAAAGCTTGTTTTTCTGCAGTTTGGTATTTGATGAACTGAGAAGTGATTTAAAAGCCAACAGCTTGGAAGATCATGAAAAGCCCAGTTAAAAGCAGATTGGCTCTCTGAATCTTCATGCCTCAGTGAAGAATTAGAGGAGGTGGCGAGAGGCTTGGTGTTAAATTAGCATCCATCTGTATTAAATAACAGTTCAAGACTTTAAATAGAAAGGCAGCATGTGAGAGGGGAGAAATGGTACAGGGTAAAGCATTATTCAGAAACATGCCCTTGCTTCAGTCCCTGTCCATAAATAAATACTGAGGCAGGAACATGGCTAAATGTTGAAAGAAAAGAGCCAAGTGTCTGCAGCAGCTCCTTGTTCTCCCCCTACGGCACCTCCTCGGATGTTACCGCTCCAGGAAAGCTCAAGATGGCTGAGTAACTGGGAAGGAGACCCTGAGGGAAGAGCTAACGCAGCTCCTTGGCTTCCCCACGCTTGTCCGTGGCTGCCGAAGGGTTCTTGTCCCTTCTGTTAACCCCGCCACCTCCTCCCTCTCTCCCTCAGCCCCACTCCAGCGCAGACCAGTGCGCTATCACGCTTTCACTGGTGTGGGAGGGGAAACATGGGCGGGGGGGTGAGTGTGCAGCAGCCGTGTGCTGTGCACCTCGCCAGGCTCCACGGCAAAGCCCCAGGGCTGAGGGAGAGGAGAGCGGCAAAGGGACGGTGGCAGCAGCATCTCAGCTCCGCCGGCGGTCGGGCTGATCTCTGCCCTTTGGGACGCCGTTCCCACGCGGAGGGGTTGCAGTCCCCTGCAGCCGCTTCTGCCACGCCTTCAAAGCGCAGCAGTTCTGTCCCCCACGACTCAAATCCAACCCCGGTGCGGGCTCAGGAAAGCTGCCATCTGCAGAGGCCCAGCACCATGGCAGATGGTCTGATGGGGAGCAGTGCTGTGTCCCGGTAGGGAGTTGCAGTGGGAGCTTGCCTGCTGGAAGATGACTTTGGCCAGGCCACTGAGGCTAACGTACTTTCATCCTCATGAAAGAGGCTTTCAGTGAGGAGGAGAGCCAGAACCTTGGTTTGCAGATTCCCTGGGATGATGTTCAGCTTAAAAGTTCAGTTCTCATTGTTCTACCTTGGGCTGCTGGTGCTTTGCTACCACCAGATCTCCATCTCCTGAATCCCCACCAAGCACCTTTCCGGAAAGCAGATTTTCCTTGGCAGTCTCCACTCCAGGGTCCCAGCCTCAACTCCAGTGTAATTTGGAGGTGCGAGGAGGCACAGCAGCCGTGCTCCATTGGAAGCAGCCGCAGGGCATGGAGCTTGCCAGGCTGAGCCACCAGAAACTCCCCAGCCTGGAGACTTCAAACTCAAGCAGGTGTTTGGAAGGAATCTGGTGACCTCTTAGCACCTTGTGGGAAGATTAACCTTATACCCCCACAGCTTCCAGCAGCAGCTTGGATACCTTCAGGAAATTAGGAGAGAGACTTGGCAGTGTCTGTGCTGTTCCTCCACCCAGCCCAGAGCTGAGCCTGGCTGGGAACAGCAGCAATTCCTTCTCCAGCATCACGTGCATGAGAATTATTCCTCCCAGATTTCATCCCTGAGGCTACCCACTGAGATCAAGCTGCCTAAGGCTGCGCAAGCCTGGTGGTGGAACTGAGAGGAGATCTGGGGAGCTGCTGGAGGCAGGGACCTTTGCAGAGGAGCCACAGAGTTGCTCCTGAGCAGGAAAAGAGCAACCCAAGCCCTTGCTGCTCTCCCGTGGTGTATAAAGAGGGCATGGACCGTTGTGTTTCCCTGGCAGGATGGTAGGGGCTTCTTGAGGCTGAAGGGCTTTAGCCAAGGGATGGACAGGCTGGCGGTGCCTGCTCCTCGGCCAGTGTTACCTGTTGAAGCTCGTGAAGTCCCATGGAGAGGGTCTCACGGGCGGCTGGTTCTCGCCATGCACAGCATTGTCCTTGTCACTGAGGAGCTCCTGCCACGGGGATCGGTAGCCCTTGGGGATGGCAGTGATGTTGAACTTCTCTGGGGGGACTTCTTTGAGGGGACCCGAGTACCCTGCACAGGGGGGGAGACAGCATGGGCTGCCGTGGCCACAACCGGGCTGGGGCAACGTGCCAAGCAGGGGAGAAGGGGCTGGGAACAGCCCTGCCTTCACATGGCCACGGAGGACCTGCTGCTGGGGGTAGGATTACATATATATAACATAAATATATATTTATATATATAAAAACTCTAGGGGAGGGTTCTGGGGAGGACCCCTCGGCAGGCAGCAGCTTGCTGCCTCCAGCCCCACATTACTGAGATTACAACGATGTCGGCTTTGGGGTGTAGGTGGCATTTACCCGGGGCCAGAGCGTCGGGGTTGAGGACTTTGCTCATCTGCAAGACTTTCTCTGTCTTCTTGGGCACTTCAGGGGGGCCGCCCTGGGGTGATGCTGCCACGTGGAGCTCGGAGTGATAACTCTGCTGGCCCCCAGCGTCCTCCCCTGCCTGCGGAGGGGAGAGTCAGCAGGCACGGGGAGCTCCCCCTGCCCCGGTTGGGACTCAGGAGGCTGTCGAAAGCACCTCGGAGCTTCCTCCACCTACTCACCGTCCACTCGTTTGGCGTTCCCTCTGGGTCACCTTTCTCGGTGCGGTGTGAGCCACCTGCCCCCTGCCCTGGGAGCTGCAGGAGGTGAAGAGAGGGGTTAGTGTGTGCAGACGGGGACCGGCGCCAGCACCTTGCTCTTCGGTGGATGCTGAACCTGATGCTTGCCCATCTCCATGCCCAGCCCACCAAGCCATCTCTCCTCTCCCTTCATCTCGGCGTAGCAGGCAGCTGAGCGTGGCTGCCCTGCTGAGAGACCCCCAGCTCCGCCAGGAATCGCTTCCCTGCAAAGGCTGCGAGAGCCGGGGAAGGGCTGTCCCACTCGGAGCCGGGGGATGAG
This sequence comes from Gymnogyps californianus, assembly GCF_018139145.2. Taxonomy (NCBI): domain Eukaryota; kingdom Metazoa; phylum Chordata; class Aves; order Accipitriformes; family Cathartidae; genus Gymnogyps; species Gymnogyps californianus. Next base: position 14,993,513 of record NC_059484.1, read on the forward strand.
CTGCTGACCCACCTCCCTGTAGCCGCTGGGATGCTCAAAGATGAAGCGCTGCATCCGCCTCTGGCGCTGCTGGAAGAGCTGGGAGCCGCGGTTGTTTGGCAGGGAGAGCTCCTCGATCATCAGGTCCTGCGCCACGCTCACCTTCTTACCCAGGTCCAGCCGGGGCACTGGGGAGGCCAGGGGAGAGCACAGCCACAGCTGAGGCTGCTGCAGTGCTGGGGGGACCCCTGCCCAGTGCAAGTGCCCCCTCACCAGGGTCCCTGTCGCACGGCTCGACCATGCGCCCGCGCCGGGAGCTGTGCCTGCGACCGGCGTTTCCTCGGTGAGGGGAATTGTCAGGGAGTTATCTCAGCTCCAGAGGCTCAAACAGCCTCTCCTGCCCCCATGCATGGACCCCTCCAGCCTTCAACACGCAATTGCTGCCCCTTGGGGCTGTAGTGCAAGAGGGGACCAAGAAAGCAGGCACAGAGGCCCTGGGGAGCGGGGCCAGTGGCCTCAGCCACAGCTGGGTCTGGCCCCTAGGCAGGGCAGGCAGCACTGCCCTGGGACTGGTGGCACCCCCTGAGCCCCCCTTACCATCTTCAGGGCCCGGCCTCATGATGGTCATCACTTGCTGCAGCGCTCCTGGGGCAGCTCTGTGGGAGGGGGACGGATCCTGCCCGGCTGAAAGAGAGAGGCAGCCCCAGGGTGACACCAAGCACGGGGACACATCAGCCCCAGGTGTGCCACAGGGAGAGGCCAGGCTTTGGCTCAGCATCTCCCCCAGACAGCACCATCCCTGAACACCTCCCCTGGCCAGCATCATCCCCACGCTACTCTCCATTCCCTTCAACAGATGTAGGGAAATGTCCAAAGCATGCCACCCCTCAGCCCCTGCATGTTGTCTTTCCTCTCTGCCTTTCTTTAGGGCAGCAAATGTCCCCAGTTCTGTCCTTGCCTGCAGCAAACTGGTGTCCTCGTGTCCTGAGCCCCCTCGGAGCAGCACCCGCTGCCTGCAGCCTGCCGGGCGAGCAGGGGCCCTGGCTGCCCCCCTGCCAGCACCTCCGCCTCAGCAGAGCTATTTTCGGCCACTGGCCCTGAGGGTGCGGGGGCTGCAACCCTGACCCTGCCGGGGAGCTGGCGAGCCCAGCCAGCAGCAAGACGGGGCGTGGGGTCACTGTCCCCACTTACGGGGCTGGGTTGCTCCTTAGCTTCCAGCTTCATCGCGGGGAGGTGGCTGGAGACCAGCTCTGGTCTGAGCCCCCTGGGCTGCCCACCCACAGCAGCACCCTCCCATGCGGCTGGGATGTTCAGCTGAGCAAGTACAAGGCTTGGCCCTGTTTGCTGCATCTCACGTCCCTCGGCTCGGGCTGAGGCTGTGCACCTTCCCCTGAGAGCCCTGGAGAGCAGGGGGTCCCTGCAGGGCTGTGGGTGCCCGGCACGCAGCTCCCTGCCAGCTCTGAGTTTAACGTTAACCATCTGCACGGCGAGCATGGGACCTGCGCCCTGTCCTTCCCTCGACCCCCCCTCCAGGGAGACCATACCCTGACCCCCATTGTGGCAATGTCCCCACTGTCAAGGCTGGGATGTCCCCAAGCCCCGTGCACCCACCCACCCACTGACCCCAGCCCTACCTGGCCAGGGGACGCTCCAGACGCCGGGGACCGAAGATGCTCTCCTGCTGTGCTGGGACTGAGGCCGAAGCCAAGCTGCAGCCACCAGCGCTCGGTGGCCCCGGCTGGCCCTCTGCAGCACCCCCGGGCTCCCTGCCGCTCGCCCCAACCCGTGCTGGGCTCCAGCCCAGATGCCAAGGTCCGGCTGCGGGACAGCAGTTATTTCTGGCTGAGAAAGGGGCGGAGCAGGGCTGACCCTCGGGGACCGCGATGCCATCACCCCGGCACGGAGCAGGGCTGACCCTCGGGGACCGCAATGCCATCACCCCTGGCACGGAGCAGGGCTGACCCTTGGGGGCTGCAATGCCATCACCCCAGCACGGAGCAGGGCTGACCCTCAGGGACCGCGATGCCATCACCCCGGCACGGAGCAGGGCTGACCCTCGGGACCGCGATGCCATCACCCCAGCACGGAGCAGGGCTGACCCTCGGGGGCTGCGATGCCATCACCCCGGCACGGAGCAGGGCTGACCCTCGGGGACTGCGATGCCATCACCCCGGCACGGAGCAGGGCTGACCCTCGGGGACCGCGATGCCATCACCCTGGCATGGAGCAGGGCTGACCCTTGGGGGCTGCAATGCCATCACCCCAGCACGGAGCAGGGCTGACCCTCAGGGACCGCGATGCCATCACCCCAGCACGGAGCAGGGCTGACCCTTGGGGGCTGCGATGCCATCACCCCAGCACGGAGCAGGGCTGACCCTCGGGGACCGCGATGCCATCACCCCGGCACGGAGCAGGGCTGACCCTTGGGGGCTGCAATGCCATCACCCCAGCACGGAGCAGGGCTGACCCTCGGAGGCTGCGATGCCATCACCCCGGCACGGAGCAGGGCTGACCCTCGGGGACCGCGATGCCATCACCCTGGCATGGAGCAGGGCTGACCCTTGGGGACCAGGATGGTGGCCATGCAGCAGCAGCAGGAGGTGCCATCTGCCACGTGTGCCCAGGCCACCTTGGGGACGGATCGGAGCCAGGCAGGCCAGGCTGGGTGGGATAACGGCAGTTTATTTCTGAGTTGGGTATACAACTATGTGGCGAAGGCGGGTCGTGGTGGCTGGTGGAGCGAGGGGGGTCTGTGTCCTGGGAAGGGCAGGCTGCAGGGCAGGGGGATCCCAGGCAACAGGGATGGGCTGGCTCCAACAGCGTGTCCCGGGGAAAGGGAAGGGGTGATGGCGGCTCCCTGAACAGGGAACGTGCCAGAGCCCTGGCAGCCCAAACACATCCTCCTTTCTCGGTGCTGGTCTTACCGGCACCAAGGCCCTGTGCTCTGGGTGGGCGGCTGCGGTCACTGCCGTAGCATCTCCTGGCACCCCAACTGGCTCCTGCTCACCCCTGGGTGGGGACAAGTGCTTTGGGGACCCATTGCCCTCCTGGGCACCCACTGCTCTCCCCAGGCTCTGCCACATAACTGTATCCACCCTGACACCCTCCTCTCCCCATCACCCCTCCCAAATCTCCTTCTGACACTGCTGCCCTCGGGGGGCCTCTGCCCACCCCCCCAGCCCTTGCAGGGCTCCCTGTGGGGACACCAGCTCATCCCCGAGACACTCTGAGCATCGCCTCCTGCACCGACACCTCCTTCAAACCCTCTGCAACCTGTACCGCTTCCTTCGCCCCCCCCCACCTCCTCCCACCCAGCGCCTGCTGGTCCCCGTGTGTCCCTCCATCCCGCAGGGGTGGGGACAGGGATGGGGTGAGCCTGGGGATGGGGACAGTGACAGGGTACAGGATGGGGCTGTCCCTCTTTGCCCGTGCAGGGCGGGAGGGCACCTGTAAATGGTCCCCTTGACGTGGCAATAAATAACTTTGGCTCTCTTTCTGGTCACCAGGGAAGGACATGGGGAATTTCTTTGGGAAGGGTCAGAAGGAAAAAAAAAAAGACAATGAAGAACTGGGGGGCTGGAATAAAAAATTAACTTTTCCTCCCCAAAATCTGGTTTCAATTGAAACCAGCCAGATCTGGAGGCTGGGAGAGGCTGGGAGAGGTGCCCATGGCACCTGCTCGGTGCTGCCCACCCCTCACCGGGTGCGCCGTGACCCGGCGGCAGCAGCACTGGCTGTGCCACCCCAGGAAAGCAGAGCTGCGGTGACACCCTGGGGTGACACCTCGGCACTGGGGACAGGGGGCTCGCAGGGGACCACCGAGCCCATCCCCATCCTGGCTATGTGGCACGGGGCCGGCTGGTGGCCAGGGGCTGCGGAGGGAGGGGGCGTGCTGGGGGCTGGCTCCCCCCGCTGCCTGTTCTGCCTGCTCTGCCTGCTGACCATGCAGTCCTGCCCCGAAAGGTTAGGGTGGTAAAAATAGAGTGGGGCCATGGGATGGCGGGCAGGCGGGAGGCACCTGACCCTGCTGGCATGCCGAGGGGCCACGGCAGCTCTGCCAGGGAGTAGGGATGCCGGTTTTTGGGGATCTCAGCCCCGAGGGTTGGGGTGTTCCCAGTGGGGGATCAGCGGGTGGCATCGCCTGGACTGGTGGGGCCAGGGAGAGGGTGGCCCGGCCAGGGCTGGCTCTTCTAGGAGGTGCAGGAGGCCCCCGAGGGAGCCCCCCGGCTTCAGCCGCAGGCTGCTGGTCCAGCCCCGGGGGCAGAGGTTGAAGCTGTGGATGCCCGGGCTTTTGGCCCCCGAGTCTTCGGAGTCGAGGGAGACGTCCGAGTCCGTCGGGGACCGGGAGGTGCAGCGCTTGGCCGAGGACCGCCCGCCCACCACGGGGGATGGCAGGGGGCTCTTGGGGCTGGGGGAAAGGCTGGGGACAGGGCAAGAGGACATGCTGGGTGGCAGCAGGAGCTGGCGACCCTCTGCCCAGGCGGCTCGGGGCATCCCGGGGGAGGCACAAAATTGGGGGCCATCTGCCCGGGGTGATCGCAGGGGGCTTTTGTGGGTGGGCGAGGGGCTGCCCAGGCTCCCCAGCACGCTGCTGGCAGCCTGCAGTGCCGGGGTTCTGGAGCTCTCCGGCCGCGCTGGCCGGGGGGACTGGGGCAGGCTGGGGGGGCCGGCAGGGATGGGGGTGAAAGGCCGGGAGCCCTCCGGCCCCACGGCTTTGGGAGAGGAGCTCTTCCTCCGGGCAGCGTTGATGATGTTCCTGGCGAGCCGCGCTTGCATCTGCCGGCTGGCCCGGGGGTCGGTGTCCTGCCGAAGCGGGGACAGGGACCTCTCGCTCCACGGAGGGGACGTGGGGGGTCCCTCGTCCAGCTCGGGAACCGAGGCCGGGCTGGCCCAGCCGTCCAGGCTGCCCGGGCGCCGCGTCAGCCGGGGCGTCCAGGTGGGTGAGGCGGGGAGGGACGGCCGCCTTTCCTGGAGGGGGACAGAGAGCGGGTTAGTGCTGGCACCACTCGGGAAGATGAAGGGACAGGGGCAGGATTGGTGCCGGGCAAGCTTCGTGCTGGCTCAGCCCCGCGGGAACTGGGAATGCATCCTCGTGCATTGCGCCCCCTGCAAGGGCTCCCCAAAAATGCATTTGCCTCTGCACCCCCTCACCAGCCAAGGAGGTCGGGGCAGGCTGAGCCTGCAATTAATCACCCTTGCCCAAAATATGACCCAAGACCTCTCACTATCTGCAGCTTCCTAAAGCCTCCCTCCGGGCGATGCATGGAGACCCCCCTGTGCCGCCCTGGGGGTCCATCGCCCGGCAGCTGCTCCCCAGCCAGCAGGAAAGAGAAGAGCCAGGTCTGACAGCGCAGAGAATGTATTCAGAGAGAGGGAAAAAAAAACCAGGAGAAATAAAAGCACAGTTGAAAGGCAACTTGTTACCACGGGGAGAGCAGTGGGAGCGACGGATGGGCAGAGACATGGCCGGACCATGAGCATCAGGCTGGGCATCACCAAGCGGCCCTGCCCTCGCCTGCCCTCCTCTGCCCGGCACATCCCTCGCTCCCGGCCATGCCAAGCAGCACTGCCCATCCCCAGCTCTGGCACTGAGCGTGGGGAGGGACAGGGACCCCGTGGTGTCCCCGGTCCCGGCATCGTGGAGCTCTGCCGTTCCCCCGGAGATGTGGCTCTTCCTCTGCAGTGTGGAAGCAAACGAGGACAGATCCTGAAGGAGCAGCAAAAGAGACAGGAGCAGGCACAGTGAGGCAGAAAGGCAGTGTGTCCCCTCCGGGTTTGCTTTGGTAGGAGGCCGATAGGAGCCGGCAGGACAGAAGGGCTGCAGGTGAGCAGGCAGAGCTGGCAGCTGCCGGCTACAAGAGCTGGAAAGGCAGGAGGCGAGGAAAGGACGGAGCCAGAGATGTGATGCTCCATACAGTTTCCAGGTGAGAGAAGAGAGAAAGCGCCGGTGGCCCCGCGGGACAGGCAGGTTCCTGACGCTCTTTGGGATCCTGCGGGTTCTATGGTCCCGACTCTTGCCACCTCCCCGGGACCCCTCGGCTCCCATTACACCGGGGGCTCGCCCTCATCCCGGCACTGCAGCCTCCCAGCTACTTCTTTTTTCTATTTCCTTTTCTTTTTCCCCCTTTTTTGTGGTTGGTTCGGCTTTTGGCACACCCATGAGCAGTTAGGGAGGACTCGGCTGGCGGAGGGAAGCCTAAAACCCCCGCGTTTTTCTCTCCACCACTGCTACTTGTAGTAAAAAGAAGGTTTCCACACCTGCGGCTCGATGCCGGCATTCCTGGTAGAGTAGGAGGGCCGGGGCGCCTGGAAGCCTCCCTTTGCTCGGGGCGGCAGCAGGCGGCACGGGGAGGCCAGCAGCACCTCGGTCGGGGCTCCGGGACCAGCACGGCTGCCGTGAGTCAGGGGCAGAGCCCCAGCGGCGCCGGGGAAGGGGCTGGAGGTGGTCTGGCCAGCACTGGGCACGGCGGGGGGATGCCAAACGGAGGAAGGAGGCAACGGAGAGGTCGGGCAGGAGGTTTGCTGGGGGTAGGGGTAGGCGTCGGGAAGAGAGGGTCTGGGTGGAGGCATCTCCCGGGGCATGGACCTCGCTGGCCCCTTGGATGGGGAGAGAATGAAGAGCGAAGACTGGAGCTGGTAGGGCTGGTACTTGGAGATCTCCAGCTCCTTCTGCGAGACCTCGTTCTCCATCAGGTTACTGCCATAGAGAGATGCTGGGGGGGTTTTGGAGGGCCTGGAGGGACTCTTGGAGGGGTGTCTGGAGACCATGGGCGACAGGCAAGCGTTGGCATCATACTTCCAGGAGGGAGGCAGGGACATGGTGGGCGATGGGGACCGCAGCAGCTCGGGCTGGGAAGGAGCCTCGATGATGAACTTCTCCATCCTGGATTGCCGGCGGGCGAAGAGCTCAGCCCCCTTCCCTCTCGCTTCACTGAGGTTGTGGCTGGGCTGCGGCTTCGGCTTGGGCTGGACGGTGGGAGACTTGAGGCAGGAGGACCACGCCGGAGCATCGTCAGCCGGCGGGAGGTGCTGCCCGCCCCTGGCCATGCTGTTGGGGACAAAGTTGGCAGCTTCGGCCCCAAGGTCAAAGGGCTCGTCCTCAGCACTGGGCTCCCCCTGCTCCTTCTGCTTCTTCCTGCTGTCCACGCTCTGAACCAGATCCAGCAGATCGGGGTTGGGGCCCAGCTTTGGCTTCTCAACGAAGGTGAACATGGACTTTTTGCCAGCTCTCCGGGCGGCTGACTCCTCCAGGATCCCCGTTTTGGGCAGGGGGTTCGGTCCGCTTGCCCACAGCCCAGGGGGGGACCTGGCAGCATCTTCTGCTCCCGGGGTGGGTACAGGGCCGAGTAGGCAGGGGGTGAGCGGACGCGGGTGAGCGGTGGGGGGCTGCTCAGGGTCTCCGCGTAGGTGGGTGGCGGGGGCAGCTCAGCGGCAGGGGGTCCCTCTGGGGGCTGGCCGCTCAGGGGGGACGCCTGGATGCCGAAGGGTCTGGCCGTCCGGTTCTTCACGGGCTTGGGCTTGGCCAGGGTGAGATGGACCTCGTAGTACTGCCGGCCCTGTGTCCCGTTCTGCTGCCGGCTGGCCGGGGATGCTGTCCCTGTGGCCGTCCCCGCTGGTGCGCTGGGCACCTTGCCGGGCACCTTGCCGGGCACCTCACCATTCTTCCCCTCCTTGGGGCTCTGCGGCAGGGCAAGAGCTGCTGTGCTCAGCCCCGCAGGGGCTCCCACATCCCCGAGCCCCCCGCCCCACTCTCCATCCCGCTGGCCACCCGCTCCTGCACGCCGTTGGTGGCAGCCGATGCCATGTTCTCCTTCAGGTAGATGCTAAGCGGGACCTGCTGGGCTTCAGCAGGCGGCTCCCGGCACGGGGAGGCATTCGCCCGCAGCCCCTCTCCTGAGGTGCCGAGCTGGTCAGGCTCCGACTTCGTCCCCTGCCCCTCGCCCTCCTCCATGGCTGCTTGCCAAGGCCGGGGCGTGGGGCTCAGCGGCAGCCCCCCGCCATGCCCGGCCCCGGCGAGCCCGTCAACGCGCTGCTTGCGGCGGTTGAAGAGCAGGACGCCCTTGGAGCTGGGGCCGGGCGCCGTGGTGAGCTGTGCCGCAATCCTCCGACTCCGCGCCTTCGCCTCCTTCAGCTCCTTCTCGGAGAGGCTGGCGCTGCGGGAGAGACCTGGACGGAGGGGAGAAGGGGGTTAGGGGTACTCAGCGGGGATGTGGGATCTCAGCCCTCCCTGCCCAGGATGAGCAGCCCTTCCTCCAGGTATCCCCGGCATCCCAACCCCTTCCCCAGCAGCTGGAGGAAGGCAGGAGGGATGCTCCAGGGCTGGGGTACACAGGGGGGATATTGCAGTCCAGGGGTGATGGGGACCCAGCACAGCCCCTGCTGAGATGCTGAGCCGGGATGGACAGACAGCAAAGCCCAGGGGACACCCAGGAGCACTCAGGACCTTTCCTCCCATCCTACCCAGTATTTCGGCTGGGCTCCTCGCTCCCACCGCGGTGACCGTATGGGAAAGGAATTTCTCCAAGGGCTTCGGCAGGTCTCAGGTTGCAGCTCACATGGTTTTGGGCCCCGGCTCGAAGAGGCAGCAGGCAGGGAAGGGGCCAGCGCGTGTCCCCCGGCCCTTCACCCCAAATCCCAGCACGATCAGCCCCGAGCGGGCAGGAAAGCAAACCCAGCATCAGCAGGGAGATGCCAGCTCGCTACAACCTCATGGCAAGGCCGGTGGCCAGCCCCATCTGGGGACTGATTTATGGAGCAACACGAGATGGCAGCAGCTGACAGAGGCTGTGCAGATCCTGACCCACCGGACACAGACACAGCCCACAGCAAGGAGCCAACCTCATGCCTTGGGAGTCTATGCAAGTGCTAAAAGCAAAGTGCTAAAAGCCCACCGAAAGCCCCGCGGCAAGCAGCCGGAGTGCTGCTGGGCTTCTCGTGTGCTGGCCAAAAGGTCAGGGCGCCAGCCCTTCCCGAAGGCCAAAAGGATGTGGAGCTGCCGGGAACGCATTTTCTCAGGGTGAGCGATTTCCTACGAGCTCGCCCTGAAGCTCTGGCGGGAAGGGCAGTGTCCCTGGCCCTGCCGAGGCCACTGCTGGGGGACAGACACCAGTGCAGAGCATCAGCGTCACCCCAGCACCCACCAAGGGTGCAGCCCCTTCCCCAAAGGCGCTGCCGGGATGGCTGTGATGTGGTGTCCCCGCTCCAGCCCCGGCAGGGAGGTGGGTGGCCAGGGCTGCCTGCCCCAAGCCCCGCTCCCCCGGGCGCCGCCAGTACCCACTCCCCTTCCTTTCCCATCCCTTCCCTTCTTCCCTTCCTTCATGTGTTTCTCATTTTCTTGCCTTCTGTGCTGCTTGGGAGCCTTCCAGGATATTTTCAGCAGTGGCTCAGCCTACCAGCGAGGGAAGGGATGGATGACTAAGCCAAATCCTTCCAGCGAGCCCAGGGTAAAGCAGGAGGGCTGCTGCAAGCTGGGTATCTCCGCTTCCTCACCCTTCATCCCTCCCACCTCCCTCAGCACCCAGCAAGTCCCTGCCCTGGCCCCAGCACCGCCAAGGCGTGCAGGATGGCCCTGCCTTCCCGGAGGGGCCGGAGAGGAGGAGGAGGAGGGTGGATGAAGCCTTCAGGCTGCCTGACAGGAGTGTTTTGGCTGGGCATGGGGGAGAGCAGGCAGAGATGCCAGTGGAAACTCTCTCCTGGAGACAAGGAGCCCGTCTGCAGCGGCGATGCCGGCGGCCAACATCTCCCCCGGTTAGCGCCGGCATTGTTTAATGCCCCATTTCTATTTGCTTTGGCGGCAGCACAGAGCGGGGCCGTGGTTTCCTCCGGCCGGGCTGGCTGGAGGGCGGCCAGCACCACGGCTCCCACTCCACGGGGTCACCCTCGCCGCCTTTATCTCCGAAACAGAGGAGAAATACGGCCAAGGAGCCGTTGAGAAACAAGCCACAGGCTCCAGATGTCTGCGAATTTTGTGCTCCAAGCTGAGCATCCCCGCTTCCTCGGAGGCCGAGGCCGCCTAAGAAGCTGAGCTCTCGGCGGAGCCATTTCGCAGCCTCTCGCTCTTGCTACTGCTTTTTAACAGCAACTGAGGGGCCCTGGGGGATCTCCTCCATGCTGGAGGGATGACTCAGCTCTTGGCCAGCCCGTTCTTGCTTGGACTAGCCGCCGGATACATTCCCGTGTAGCCAGGACCAGCACCGGGATTTGTCCCCCGGGGTTTTACCCCCAGGTATCCCCATTCCTTGCTGCTGCCCTGGGCACAGGCATCCCTCCGGGCCAGGGGGTGCTGCCGGGTGGGAGCCTCCTGCCTGAAATCCTCCGCTTGGCATTTGCTCCCAGCATCGCCTTGCGGACCTCCATCCCCTACGCTCTTCCAGCAGCCCCTCTGCCCCTGCCCACCTGCTACCCGCCATTCCCAGGCTGCTCCACCCCAGCCCACTGGAAATTAATCCCTCAGGATACTAATGGGGATGCTGGGGGTAATAATTGCTCTTCAGATCCAATGTTTATCACACAGATGGAGAGCACCAAAGCCTCCGGCGGGCCAGAGGAAATTGCAGAGAACAACCCTGTACACCACCCTGCTTGCCCAGCTGCACACAGCCCGGTGGACGGACGGATGGACAGACGGACCCTGCAGCCCTGCAACCTGGCTCTGCAGGCACTATTGCAAACGTGCCTCATCATCGCTCGACCGAGGGTGACACGCCATCCCCAGCCAAAGGACAGGGACCACCTCCCTCCCCTCTCTGCTCCAGCCTGAGCCGCGGGATGAGGTTTTCTTGACCTGATGCGAGAGTCTTTAGCCATCTGCCACAGTGGCCAGAGGGACCCCGTCACCCCGCGTGGCTCCTGCACCCCTCGCTCCCCTCCTGGCCGCAGGGAACATCTCTTCATCCTTCCCCACCATCCCCTGCCAGCCGGGGAGCCTCGGGTGGGCTCTGGCTGGGTGCTTTCCCCCGGCCCCAGGCAGACAGGAGGGAGCTCAATGCGCTGAAAATGTCCAGGTGCTGGGGAGGAGGAGGAGGAGGGGCACGGGGCTGAAGGCAGCCCGAGCAGCATGGGAGGAGGCGAAAGCAAAACTATGCACGGCCGAGGGTGCCGGGGCTCGTGCAGCACTGGAAACTGGCTTCCGCCCATTAACAGAAGTCCAGTCCAAAATCCAAAGGGTGACCGGCTCTTCTCGCGCTCTTCCACTCTTCCTTCCTTCCTCCCCATGCCGTGCACCGGCTCGCCACCACGCTGCCCTTCGGGAAGGAAACGTCTCCCCTCTCCAAATGTCCTGGCTTCTTCCAAGAACAATGAATCCAGCTCCACCGGCCATCTCCGCTGCCGCATCTCCGTGTTGGGGGGTCCCCTGGCAGCCCCCAGCCCCACGGTCCAGGGATGCCGGGGAAGGAGATGCTCCCTGTGCCCCGCAGGACTGCTGGACTCCCAGCACACATGAGCAGCCGGCCACCGGCCACCGGGTGCTATTTCGATGCAATGCACTTCAGCTCTGGCCAGAGAAGCTATAGATCTCTATCTATATATTTATATAGGCACTTGCTCCATAGGTTTCCCGTTGCTCCAGGGGTGACTTCCAGCAACATCCCCCAAGCGCAGAGCTTGACAGCTTCTTACCAAGCTATCAGTCATCCTTCCTGCAGCACATACTGTGCTCTCTCCTCCAGAGCGAGGATGATGAGGGTGATGAAAGGCATTTTTGTTGCTCTCCCCTCCTGGCCCGATGGGAAAAAAAAAATTCCTTCCAGCTCAGCTTTCCATGCAAAGGATGGGTCCCCCTGCAGAGCGCTACTGCAGAGCATCTGAAGTCCAGCCAGCAAAGGCTGGAGTCACCATCCAACCCCAAATGACGATGAAGGATGTATCAGACCCTGCTTGTGGCCCGCCCTGCCCTGACATGGACTCCAAGAGCTGGAATGAGACGAGGATTTGGCCCCAAATTGCAGGGAGGGGAGATACCCCAGGGCCCTCTGAGCTGACCGATTCAGTGGAAGTTGCTGGTCTTGACGTGGCCGGGATGTCACAAGAAGAAAAACAGCGACTTGGAAGCTGTCACCTTGCAGGTGTGGGTGGCTGCGAGCACCAGGCGTGGTGGTGAGAAGTCCTTGTACAGAGAAGCCAAGAGGTACCAGAGTCCCGGTGGGGCCGGCCGGGATGCAACAGGCCATGTGAAATCTTGGACTTAAGGCTGGCAGGTGACTCCAAAATCTATCCCTAGCCTGCTCCTGGGTCGGACGCTTGGCCATCCCAACGCTGCAGCCCACCTTGGCTGGCTCGCAGGAGGATGCTCAGGATGTCCCACTGGGCCACCGACCGGCCCCAGGGCTGTCCAGGGCCAGGCAGAGCATGGACCAGAAACCCCAAATCCACCTTCGCACAGTGCAGCAGCCGCTATCCGTAACGCGCAGGCACTTTTCCCCCTTTCTGACCATTTCTTGGGCGGCGGCAAGTCAACCCAAATGGTGCCTCTTACTGGCAAAATCCCACCGGCAAAACCCAGCATTAAACGGAGAGAAACCCCATCTCTCCAGGGGACACACGCTGCTGCCGTGCCACCTCCCTGCCACGAACCCGAACGCACATCTACAGCCGGGCGGTGCTGGGGAGGGGGGGATCCGGTGTTTTCACCCAAACATTGAGGGCTTTGGACACCGAGGAAATGTAAGCAGGTTTTTTGGCAGAGAAGCCAACTGGCCTTTTGCCCCAACTACAGCTGTGCAGGATTTTTTACAATGCGCACTAACTCGCACACATTTAAGTCTGCGCTTCCCTCCAGCTCCCAGAGTTATCCCAAATAATCTGCTGCTAGGAAAACAAGGAGGGTAGCACAGACAGGCAGTCGAGCTAGCTAGAAACAGATACGATTCAAACATATGGATAAAAATATGACTATTTTCTGCCTCATTCCCAGCTTCCAACCCTCCTATACCCCAGATATAAAAACCTCCTTGAAGTTTTTATCCATGCTGTCTCTGCAGACCCGAAAAGCCCCGGCTCAAGCGGTGGGTACCGTGGTGGGAGCAACCTCGCCTTCCTGGCAGGACGCACCGTGCTGGGCCTCTCCTCGCGGGCGCCTTTGCCAGTGACAAAATCTGGCACAGCGAGAAAATTCGATGCGCTTGCAAGTTTTCCCTGCGCTCTGTTTGCAAGGGCTTTGCTGGATTTGGAGCTGTTTGCCTCCCCATGTTCCTCCCAGCTTGCAGCCGTGCCCCTGCCTTGACTGGCACTCAGCACCCAAATCCTGCCAAAAATGGCCCCGCAGTCTCCAAGCAGCAAGCCCTGGGGCACCCATCTCCCACCCAGGGGGAGTAAGAGAAGGGGCTGGAGGGGGTTTAAATTTTAATGGGGGCTGGCTGCCCTGCCCCAGCCCCGCTTCCCCAGGGCATGCCAAGCCAAGGGGATGCAGCGAGCAGCCCCAGCCCTGCATGCATCCACGCTGGGGAAGAAGAGGCTGCTGCTACCACAGAAGTGGAGGCAGCACCTTCCCCCAGCCAGCCAGAATTAAGCTTTTAGCTTTGCAAAAGGAGGCTGGAGCCGGGCAGACCTCCTCCAGGCTGCCCTGCCATCCATCTGCCCGGCGCGCAGCAGAGCCAGCCCATCCCATGGCCGGGTACCACGGGGACCCCATCCTGCCTGGCAAGTGAGTCCCAGCCCCCCTGCGCCCGTCGGTGCTTGGACTTGCCGTGACACATCCCGGGCTGCCGGGGCTCTGGCGACAGCCCCACCGGGCTGGTGCCATGAGCTGGAGGTGCTGGCCTGGTGAGAGAAGGTCATCTGGCTCGGCTCGGCCCCATCGGATGGACTGAGCGGCAAGGGGAGCGGAACGAAACGAGGCCTTCGCCTGTCCCTTGCACAACCCGTAAGGGATCCGTCCCGCTGGCTGCCAAGCTGGAGGGACAGACCTCGTGCCTCCAGAGCCGGGTGGCACGGCCAGGGGAGATCATGTCCCCGTCGTGGGGGACAGGGGACATTGCTTGGGAAGACGCTCTGCAGAGCTGGGAGGTGTGACCCTGCCGAGCCCCGGGGGGGACCCCCACATCCCCCCATGCCCCCCTGCTGTGCCTCCCACGCCCCGCACCGGACCCCCGGGTGTGGGCAGAGGGAACCAACACTCGTCCGCCTAATTTACCGAGAGAGAAACCCCGCTCAGCCCTCGTCTCCCCTCCGGGCTGTGTGCGGCTCCACTCGCCTGCCCTTCACCCACCATCAGCACCCCACGGGGGGTGCTGAGCGAGCACCCCCGGACCCCCATGCACCCCAGCCCCCCCCCCCGTGCACTGCCAGCCCCCTGCATCCCCAGATCCCAGCACACCCCTTGCACGCCCTCTGCTCTCCCACCCATCCCCCCGCTTCTGCACTGGCACCCCCCGGCCCCCCCCAGTCCCTGTCCCGGCCCCCCCCCGGGCCGGCTGCCCCACCACCCCCCCCGACACCCCCAGCCCCGCAGCCCCGCCCGGGGGCAGCCGCCACCTCCCCAGCCCCGGCCCTACCCGCGGTGCCGGTGCCGGTGCCGGTGCCGCCGCCGCCCCTCGCAGCCCGACTGCACCGGGGAGGAGGCGGCGGGCAGGAAAGTTGCGGCAGCTCCGCCCTCGGAGCGGGGCCCGGGGGGGGCGGCGGGCGGGGGCCGGGGCCGGGGGGTGGTGGGTCCCGCCGGCCCTGCCCCTGCCCGCCCCGCCCGACCGACCGGACGGGACGGGTCCCCCTCCCCGGCGGCACCGGCAGCCGCTCCGCAGCCCCAGCTGCCCCCGGCGGCCCTGCTCCGCCGCTTCCCGTCCCGGCTGGGTCTGCCCTGAGCCCGCTGCCGGGCTGAGAGCAGCCCGGGCATCCCCTTGCCCAGCCCGGGGCATCCCCCTTACCCAGCCCTGTGCATCCCCCTTTCCCAGCCCTGCGCATCCCCTCATTCCATCCTGGGGCATCTCCCTTTCCCAGCCCTGCACATCCCCCTTACCCAGCTCTGCGCACCCCCTTACCCCAGCCCTGAGCGTCCCTCTTACCCCACCCCTCACCCCCTTTCCCTCCTCCCAGCACTGCTGGGGACCCGCAGCACCTTACGTTTCAGACGCTGGCGGGGACGCGGGGCCTCCCAGTGCTGCCGGTTTCCCCAGTGCCTAAAGAGTTGGGGCACTTGGAGCTGGGCAAAAATCCAGCACTGGTGTCACCACCCTGGGGACCCCCTGGAAAGAGCACCAAAAGCCCTCTGCGAGGGGGGGTCGGCTCCCAGTGATGGGGGGACAACAGCCCTGAGCGAGATGATTCCTGGGGAGCCAGCATCACCTCCCACCTCCACCACCCCGCTCCTGCTGGGGCTGCAGAGCTCCTGGGCACCGCTGCGGGTGGGACCAGCCTCACCCCCTTCCCGCGTCTGTCCACACCGCAGGATAAGCTCTTGGCCTTATTTTTTGCCTTTCTGATTTCGTTTCTTCCTGCCCCTCTTTGCTTTTTTGTGCTTTTCTGGTTTTTGAGGGAGACTGGTGCTGGCTCGGCAGCCCCCAGGGAGTGAAACCTTCCGTTTATTTGCACACCAGACAGAGAAACCAGTCCTGCCTCCTGCATCTCCCAGCCGCTGCCTCTACCTGGGGCTGCTGCGCTCCCCAGCCTGCCCCGAGAGGTGCCAACCAGCCCGGGCCGCTGTGCCGGATATTTGGGAGCAGCCAGCCTGGCCTTGGGCTGCTGGACGGGTACCAAAGGGGCACCTGGGAGGTGCTGCCTGGGTGGGTCTGCACCGCTTGGGGGGGGCACCCGCTTGACTCCCGCTCTCAGGGCCACCTCTGCACGATTTTGGGTGTGGATGGATGTACCCCTTTCTCTTGCAGGAGCTGCATGGGGCAGGGGTTCCTGTACCCCCAGCCAGCTAAGGAGAAGAGGAGCAAACCCCCGACACCTCCCAGGGATGCTCGTGCAAACACCCTGCTGCAGAGGCAGCCGCAATGCCACCGGCACTGGGACCTGCCCTTCCCTCCCTCCTCTGCCACCAGCCCTGCTCTGAACCAAACCTCTCCTTCGCAAACCTGCAGGGTTTTTGCAAGGTCCCGGCGCTGCTGCCGGCGCTCAGGACCCTTAGCGACATCCTGCCCGGAGGCTCTGGAAAGTCTGACGGGTCCCGCAGGCAGCGGCTGGTGGTGATCTCACTTGGAGGGGGAGGAAATGGGACAGACAAACTCTTTCCAACAAACCTGTTGAGTTACTTTAAAATTCCAGGCTGGCAGCAAAAGTGCTGGATGGCGGCTCGGGTTAGGAAAATGCTGAGCCTGGACAGAGTCAGGCCTGACCTTTCCCCGCTGCAGATCTGCCATCCCAGAGCAGAGTGAGAAATGGGAAGACTATTTGGGTCCATCTGGTTTGTGTGCTGAGCCCTGAAACACGACGCCCGTACGGCCGGGGGAGCTGCTGCGGCAGCAGTGAGCCAAGGAGCTTGGCTGAGCTTCCCAGCCCTCATCCCGTCCGGGGAGCCGCTGGCTTTGAGGATGTCTGACACCCCAAAAAGGAGGGGGACAGATTCTGGACACCAGGTTCATGTCGAGCATCCCCAGCCGGTCCTGTCCCTCCCCATCCTGGGGGCTGCTTTGGGAAAACCAGGCTCTGAGCAGAGCGGCAGCATCCGATAATGCCGTCCCATGGGGACAGTGGCACACCTGCCTCGGCGCCACATGGCAGCTGAGATAACAGCTGGGCAGGAGCAAAATAGAAAGAAGGGTGGAAGCGGGGTTTAAAAATGGGTCCGATGCCTGTAAGAGGATGGGTCTAATCCTGCGGGAGCATGTCCCCCAGGTGGGGAGGTCCGTGGTAACCCTAGATATGTGCCTGTATTTGTGTCACCGTGGCCAAGGGGACAGTCACAGAGGGGAACGGCTGTGAAACGGGGCTGTGAAGCGAGGCGATGGCAGAGAACATTGTAGGAACCAACCGGCCTGAAATAAAGCGCTTAATTTTTAAACCAGGGGCTGAAAGAGAGATGGCCCCAAGCCACGTAAGGAATGCTTGGCCATCCCTGCCCCGACCGACTGGGGAGAGGCGTCCCTGTCCCAGGCAAGCACCCCAGGAGCTGGCCCTGATCACCCCCGTTTTGGCAGGGTCCTGCCAAGCCCCAAGGCCAGGGTGAGGGCTGGGAAGCCCACCCCACTCGTGTCCTGCTTGGGGTTCAGTTGAGCTCTTGGAGACCGCAGGAATCTGCCGCTGCCTTCCCACTCCCCTCCCGAGAAAAGCCACAGATTCCTCCTTATTTTTAAGGCCAGAGAGATCATCTCAAGCTAAAAAAGTCCCAGCGGCTCGGCCGGGAGCCTGGGACCTCTAACCCAGCAGAGGTCCTGCCCTGGGAAGAGCCGGGCGTTCCCACCGCCATGCTGGGCCACGGCAGCCCCGGCCCCAGGAGCACGGCAGCGCTTTTCGGGGTGGGGGACAGTGGCTGAAGGGGGTTTCTCTTACCTGCTTTCCTCAGCTCGCCGGCTGGGTTGATGAGGACCCGTTGAATCTTCACCACTTTCCACTCCTGGCTGGGGTCGGCCGTGGGGCTGGCTGCTGCAGGGGGCAGCTCTGGGGCAGAGCCGGGGCATTTTGGGGGGAGTGCAGGCTCAGCCACCAAGGCCAGGCTGCTGTCATCCAACGAGGGACGTGGCATGTCCCCGTTGAGCCCCCCAGGCTCCCGCCAGCAGCTCCCGCTCGCTTTCCCTCCTGATGGCCCCGTCCATCCCTCCCGCTCGACTGTCTTGGGGGTTGGAGCATCCCGGAGCTGAGGGCACCTCTGCCCCCCTCTGCTCCCCCTCTCCTGCCAACAGCCAGTGTCCCCCTCGGTGTCCCCCTTGACCGTCCCACAGACAAACGGGTTTTGCGCAGCCTCACCAGGTGTGGGGCAGCCGGCCTGGGTTTGCAGGCAGGGCTGCCGGAGCCTTGCCTTCAGCATCTTTGCTACTTTCCTTCGCTGGCACGCCACGGCCTTTCAAACCCGCTCCGCATGGCCAGGGGGCTGCCTCCTCCCCGGCAGCATCCCTCAGAGCATGGGCAGCGTCCGAGAGGGAAGATGGCCACGTGCTGGGCACGAGCCCAGCTTTACTCCTCTTGCAGGCAGGAGGACCAGGCGCGATGCCACGGGAGCAGGCAGCTTTCGGAGACCCAGCCGCAGGGATTTGCCTGGAGGACACACGTCACCAAGGAGGATTTTGCAGGAATCTCTCTTGTCTAGGCGGGCAGAGGAGCAGCATCTAAAGACCTGTGCAAAGGGAAGGGGGAGCATTGAGGATGCTTGTGCATGCATTGATTTCCTCTGGCTGCAGCCAGAGGAGCGGCTCGCAGTGTCCCCAGCCTGGACTCCAGGTCCAGCACCGCTCCCCACAAGGAAGGACCCCCGAGATGCAAACACTCCCTAACAGCTCTTTTGTAAATGCCCCCCACCCCAGCAGCCCCCCCAACGCCACGCTCACCGCCCCAGCACCCTTGCCCATCTGTCCTCACCCTGGGGACAGCACCCAGGGCTGGAGCCCGGTGCTTGGCTCCCTTTGCTTTTGCAGCCCAGACACGGCTGCGGACACCCGTTTGTGGCCAGCACTGGGGGATGGTTGCTGCTCAGGAGGTGGGAGCGTTCAGGGAAGAAGCCCGTTCCCTGTGGATGGGGTTTGCTCAGGGTTAGCAGGCGCCCTGGCTCCCACCTCCATCCCGCTGGAAAGCAAAATTCCCAGCATCCAGCTAACAAAGCTGTGTTTAACCATTGAGTGACTCACGCGGCGCCGGGACAAGCGCAGACAGACCCGCTTCCCTTCTGCCAAGCATAAATCCTGCTGAATGACGAACGCACACACTGACACAGCCGAGAGGCGAGGTATCAGCTGGGAGAGGGGGATGTCATCGTTCCCGGGACAGGATACGGGTTACAGCATACGGGGGAAATTCCTGTGCCATGAGTCCTCCGCAGCCGCTCAGCGCAGCGTCGCCCAGCCCCGCTGCAAGGCTGGGTCCCAGGGAAGTGCCCACTGAGCATCACTGCTGCTGGGAGACCCACAGAGCTCGTGGCACACGGACTGTGATGGATTTCCCAGCCTAACAGCCAGCCCAGGAGGAAAAGAGGTTTCCGCTCGACCCAAACCCTCCCTGAGTTATTGCAAGGTTTTTCAGTGAAATAAGAAAATGCACCAGGTCAACGCCACAGGTTGAGCTCAGGCAGGAATACACCCTGCAGCTTCATCTGGGGCTCGCACAGCTCGTCTGCAAAACTTTTCCTGTCCTTAGCAAGGTTATTTTGGAAACAAAGGCAGATTTGAAAACAGCCAGTGAAAGCTTTGCTGCCGAACAGGCTCTCGGGCATTTCCCAAATGCAAGGTTGCATGTTTTTTGAGAATGCCCAAAGGAAACCTTCTGCCCTTTCTGAAATCCTTCCTCCTGCCTTGCTCACCTGAAATTATCCAACACGGATTTGCAAAGAGATCCTGGGGGGAAAATGTCAATGTTTCTCTCTGAAACAGGAATCTCACCCTGCTTTTTACGTAACTTGGGGCCCCAGTAGTCGCGGGAAGCCACCCACATCTTTCCTTAGAAACATGGCAAGTTATGGGAGCTGGAGGGTGCTGGCTTATCTCAAACGAGGACAAAGAGAAAGTTGCCAAAAACAGCCCCAGCCCAGCGCAGGTCAGCAGAGATCCTCTCGGAGCGGGTCTGCCGTCTCCCCACTCCCACCCCCTCGCCGCATCCATAGGGAGAAGGTTTCTCAGGCAGCACGACTCCCGCCCATCCTACACCGGAGCTGCCTTGACAATTTGCTGGGCGAGCCCATGCTGCCTTGAAAACCATATTCCAAAGCCGCCCCCTTCCATTTCGGGAGCACTTTCTGCAGATGGGCATATCCCGAGCATGGGCGCCCACGATGCCGGCGTTCCCTGGGCAAACCCCTCCTTGGCGAGACCCGAGCAGCGGCGTTCCCCAAGGACATGCTGCGGGGATGGGGCCACCCACGCCGCCGAAATACCGAGTCACGCATTTGCTGCCTCGCTGGGGACCAGTCTGAGCCCGGCACCGCGGCGGGGGAACGGCGGAGGAGCTGCCGGCGGAGGAGCCGCCTTCCCCCTGGGACACGGCACGGAGACCTGGGCTCTGCAAGCAGTGCGGGAAGGGAATATTTATGGATAATGTGCATCTCTAGTAAATGCTGTGGGGCTGATCCTGTCTGCTAGAAGACCGGACGGGTAGGGTGGGTATATATGCCCTGGGTGCATCACTGCACCAGCGAAGAGGAGCAGCATCGCCAGCCACATCCACAAAACCAGGCTGAGATAACAACTGCCTGCCTGTGCGGACCCCTGCCTGCAGAATGAGGCTGTAAAGGGGCATGAGGGTCATTTCAGGGACCATTTCAGAGGCACAGCACCAAACCAGGGAGCAAGGGATGCTCCAGTTGGGCACTGGTGCCCAGCTCACAGCCCCAACAAGCACCTCATGCTCCCCGGCAGCAGCGAGTCCCTACGAGAAGCTGCAAAATGGTGCCAGAGGAGGGAATAATAATAATAAAAAAATCCTTCAGTTCACAAAGTGCTGAAATCTGGCAGCATGGAGACCTTTTGCTCGGCTATCTTTCCCTGCCCACTCGCTGGCGGGTGATGCACAGCCCCCCCGCCTGCCTTTCTCACACCCTGCCACCCCCCCACCATTGAAAAAAGGAAAACTAAAGTTAACTTTCCGCCTCCCACACAAATATTTTTGGCAGGCGTTGCTGGCATTCAGGCTGCCGAGCCCGAGGGAGACGGGGTCTGCAGAAAGTCTTCGTCTCCGTCTGCTCCCGGCACCCGCCTGGGGGACCCCGGGGACCACGGTGGCTTGGGCTGGTCCTGTCCCAGCCACAGTGCAGGGGCAGAAGGTGGCACAGCTGTAAAAAAACGGGGTGCACCTCCAGGACAGGGATGCCATAGAGTGGGGGTCGGATTTGCACCCAAGCCTGAGCTCTGTCCCTGGTTTCCCATGTTGTCCCCAGCTACATTGGTGCCCAATGCTTGGGTTTCATCATCATTAAACAAGCGGGACGGGGGCGGGAAGGGGTGCGAAAGGTGTCCCCAGCACAGCGGGGGCTCTCGGGTTTCCCCGGGGTCAGGCAGCAGGTCGCTGTCACTCAGGCAGGACCCTGCTGTCCAGACTTGCAGTCCCCAGCTCCGGTCACAAGATCGCCTCCGTCCCTTTCCAAAATAGCCCAGCCACAACGTATACATCTGGGGATCTTCACACCTTTCCTGTGCCAGCAGCTGAACGTCTCCTCAGGGGAGCTGGGCACCTTCTCCCTATGGCACCTTCCCCCCGTGGCACCTTCCGCCCGTGGCACTGCATGGGGCAAGGAGCCTGGGTCGGCTGCATCCCCCAAGGGCATCCGCACGTCCCTGGGGGGCCCCGTGTTTCTTTAAGGGAGCGCTGCCTCCGCAGCTGATATGGGAAACGTCTTTGCGGTGTAGCTGTCACCCAGCGGCATTTGGAGCCGCGCCTGGGCCACCCTGTGCCGGGACACTCTCCCATCTGCTGCAATCCAATATCCCCCGCTCCGGCTCCACGGGTACCTGGCCAGGACCTGCTGCCGAGCCGTGTGCTGGGGGGAGGCACGGCCGAGCTGCCTGCGGGGTGACCCCCCCTTCACGAGGACCCCACCGCTAAACCCCAAAGCCCTGCCAGGGCTGGGGCCAGCTCGGTGTCACCCCATGCCACCCTGACATCCTTCCGTGGGAGAGCAGGACCGCTTCCAGCAGGGAGGGGATGGCAATGGGAAGGACATGGCCAGGCTGTGCAGGATCGATGGAGGGAAGCCTCCTCCGTGGGGGGCCAAGGGCTCTCTGCAAGGGTCCAGTGCTCAGGGAAGGGGCACAAGGAAACTGGGATGGGATGGGATTGCATCCCTTGGCATGACAGGTCCCCAGCCTCGCTTGGCCAGGACGGATCCTGTCCCTGGAGTGAGCCCTGGCAGTGTGGGCAAGGATGGCCGCATCCTGGCTCCTGCAGGCGAGGCAGGGGCTGGCAGGCACAGCAGCCGGCAGCGTGCTGGGGAAAACAAAAGCCTTTTGCAGTGCTGATTTACTACCTTGACGGAAACCGGGATGGAAAAAACAACATTCCTGAGTGCCTGTCCCCGTGCAACCCCTGCGGTCCCCAATGCCACAGCCTGCCTGTGGGGACGTGGGGCTGCCAGTGCCAGCGCGCGGGTGCCCACGCCGAGCTGCGCCCTCATCCCCTGCCCACAGCTGGTGGGGAGAAGCAGCAGGAGAAATGCCCGGGGACGGCACGGGGGCTGCGAGGCACCAGAGGAGTTGTCCTGATTAAGCAGTGAGCAGAGCAAGGGAAGAGGAGGACAGCGGCATCCCGGACAGCTGGACCATGTCCTCTCCCTCCTCCACCCCACGCTGGAAGCAAGGGCTGGACGTGGCTGCAGGGGCTGCTCTGCATCCCTTTGCACCGCTGCATGATTCCTCACGCAGGCCCTGGGCTTGTCTCTCCGCCGTTCAGGGAGGAGAGGAGTCACCCTGGGCAGCTCACCTCTCGGCTCCCAGGCACCGAGGAGGCCGAAAGCAGGCTGGAGCAGAGGATGGGGGGCTGGGGAGGGGGGGGATGCCAGTCCCTTGGAGGGCAGCATGGTGCAGGCTGGGCTGTACCCCGGCACAAACATCCCATACCAAGCACCCGCTCCACCGCCCTGGCTCCCGGGGTGCTTTTTGTCGGGGTTACGGCACTCAGCAAACCCGCTCCCATCCTCCCACCGTTCAAACCACCTCCCAGCCCCAGGCTGGGGTGGACTCCAGCAAACCCCCATGCTCCACGGGGATTGGCATCCATTGAACATCAGCCTGTGCGCTCCAGCGGAGCGACAATGACCTTGCTCAGCCCTCCTGGCTGGATTCAGAAGTCAATCTGCCCCTTCCCATCATCCTTAATGGGGCCGTCTGACCTGGGGGTCCCATCCAGACCATCCTGGGAGCTGCCCACGCCCCGGCTGCGTGGCACAGCCCTGTGCGGGGCAGGTCCCAGCCTGTCCTGCCCTTTGCTTATCTTGGACTCTGACTTCAGCTTCAGCTGCCGCATCCCTGTGGCTGAGGACAGCCGCAGTCTGGCTGTCACAGCTGCCTCGAGCCCTTCTTGATGCAGTTTTGGGGAGCAAAGCACCAGGTTTGCCGAGCGCTGCAGACCCCAGGTCCCACCGGCTGCAGCCCAGTGCAAGCCCAAGGTGCCACCGAGGTGGCTGGCTGTTCCCAGGGACCCCTGGCCACCGCTGCTCAGGGACACAGGGCGGTCAGCTGGAGCTCCGGCACATCGCTGTGGGAAGCCAGGGATGAAAATGCAGCTCAGACTTTTCAAAGCTCAAATGAAATATAAAACCAGGGAGGTCTGACAGAGAAGCCGACCTTAAAGACCAAGCTCTGGGCTGGTGGCAGCCGGGGCAGGGAAGCCCATCCATGCTGCTATAAACCCACTTGGGGCTGAGTGATGAACGGGGGGCTCCTTCCAGCCCTGGGACACATGAAGCCGAGGCAGCCAGCCTGGGGGAGGCAGGGCAGGGAGGCTCATGCCGGTTGGGATCCAGCGGTCCAGCTGGCAGCGTGGCACGGCTCTCCCCATGGCTGGCACCGCCGCGGCTGCAAAGTAGACTCAAGCCACGCTACAGTGAGCTGGCTTAGCAAGATGGGTACAGGCAGCTCCCAGCCCCCTGACTCCGCACATCCCTGCCTGCCCCGAGCAGCTCTCCTTCGTTACCCATCACGAGGGAATGGCCCCGGCTGTGCAGCCACCGGCTCGCCAGCACAGCAGGTCCCACACCCAAATTTCCCCGCAGAGCTCCAGCAGCAGATGCCGGAGGGAGGGCTGGCACGACTGCGCCTTCATGCCTTTCCCGAGCGATATCGCCGAACATTTGCTGGGGAGTGATGACGAATGCTTGCTAATTAAACAAAATGCCACTCCTGGAGGCGAGCACAGTGGGGATGGGGTCACCCCCGGCTGTCAGGGCGCCTGTTTTTTGTTGTGCCAAAAACCTGCCTGGGTTGGGAGGGCAGGGCAGCCTCCTGCAGCAGGGTTGGGGCTCATCCTGCAGTGGAATTAGGGCTCATCCCACAGCCACGTTGGCCCCAGGGAGCTCAGCCTCAGCAGACATAAAACACGACCCATTAACTAAGCAGAAAAACCCACAGGGGCTCGAAAAGCCAGTTTAAGTAACCTCTGTGCATTCAGGGCTGCCCAAGCTGGGACAACTGAAAGCCGGAGCATCTCAGCCCCCCCGCGGTCCAGGGGCTGCAGAGCTTCCTGGGCGACCCCGGGGGCCAGCGCAGAGCGAGCCACTGCCTGATTTCACAGCCGTGTTTGCCGCTGTCGCAGCCCCCCAGCTCCCCCCGAGCAGACAAACAAGGGGCCACAACCCCGGGCTGCCGGGATCACGGCACGCGAGCTGCCCACGTGTAGATGCAAGGTCAACGGCAGAGCCGGTGGCTCGGCCAAGGTTTGCCGAGCCCTGGCAGCCCCATCCTCCCTGCTGTGACCCCCCCCCCCCACCAGGCATCCCTGAAGCCCTAAAGCCTGGAGGAGGCGGATGGGGAACAGAACCGTGCTGCTAAGAGAGGGGGAGCAACTCCCTGCTGGCTCCCGCACCCGCAGCCCTGGTCAGTCCCTCGGTCCCCAGCTCTGATCCCAGAGAGGCAGGATGGGACCTGAGAGGAGACATGGATGCACACAGCCTGGGGACCGCCAGGACGAGGATTAAGGGCATTTTAGCAGCGCAGTGAGAAGACAGGGACTGAGTGCACCTGAGTGCAGGGTCTGGCCCCTCTGAGCCCCACGGGCAGCACTTGGGGACGGTCCATGGGAAACAAAGAGCATCCCAGGGAGGGGGGTGTTTTCTTTCCAGCCCAGGAAAGCAGCCAAACCCCAGCACATGCCCGTTCCCAGGCCTTGGCCCCAGCGGCACAGCAGGCTGGTGGCCTTGGGACACGAGGTTTGCTCCCATCCGGCTCGCCCAAGGCTGCGAGCCCTGCCAGGACAGGCAGGGTGGGGGCAGGCAGGCAGGAGAGCAGCCCTGCCGCTCGGCTGGGCTCCGGGATTCCCCGAGGCTGGCGCACGGCCACCAGCCATCGCTACTCGGAGGGGTCCCCGTGCGATTTTTAATGCAGGGGGAACTGGGGAGAAGGTGGAAGAGGAAGGGTGCGACTGGGAAGCATTTTAGGATGGGGCTGTGCATGAGTGAGCAACAGAAGCAGCGTGTGTGTGTGTGTGAGCAGTGTGCTCAGCAGTCTGGCTCTCACCCTGGCAAAAGTGCTTGCGCAGTAGGAATAAACACGCCGAGGACACATCCAAGCCAGTGCAAACAGCCCCTGATGGAGCCGCTCTCTCCCAACGCTCTGTTTTCTTTCTCCGCTTTTCCTCTCCTCTCTTAACCCCTTCAGCAGCCCAGGGGACGAGCGCCGGCAGCCCAGGCAGCTGCTGGAGCCAAACCCCGCGGACCCCCAGGGGTCTGGCTGCGAGGAAGGGCTGTCCCTGTGAGGGGACACCGATGGGGAGCCTGGCTCCCCCTGGGCATGGGGCTGTCTCCCTGGGCTGGCTCTGCCACCAGTGAGCCCCCCGCCCAGCACTGCTCTCCCTCTTCTTTCCCCTCCTCGTCTCTCCCCTCCAGCGCAGCCCCCGCAGCAGCTCATCCTCTCCCCAGCAGCTCCAGGGGGTCGTGGGGAAGAGGGCTGCTCCCCTCTCCAAATCCCCAGCCCACCTCCGCCAAGGGCAGGCTGGATGCTGGCAGGGAGGCACCTCATCCTGGGCAGGAGTAAGGAGCCGAGAGAGCCCCCGTCATGGGGAAAACATGCCAGGGGTCTCAGGGAAGCCCACCTCCACCCTCCACTCTGCCCGGAGGCCCCTCTGTCCTGGAGTTTGCCGATGCCCGTGCCGGAGGAGCGTGTCCCACGACACCGCTCTGTCTCCGCAGGCACCAAGAGCCGTCCCCGGCCAGCATCCCGCTGGGACAGCCACAGAGCCCAGGGCAACTCCGGTAAGCCCAGGGATGCTCGTACTCGCCACGCTCACCTCTTTCCCCTTCCCTTTCCTCCCGTGGGGAAGGAAAGCTCTCTGCTCTCCATATGCTCCAGCCGAGCCCAGGGGAGTCGAGCCCGGGGGGGGGTCAAGCCCACGGTCCCCCCGGCCGTGCCCGGACCCCGGGGTCCCGGCTGGGAGCTGGGGGCCGGCAGCGCCTGGGTCTCCTCGCCTGCTCTCCTCCAGCCGCGCCGCGCAGGGCAGGGTGAACAGGGGGGAGAGGGGCGGGAGGAGGGGAGTGGGGAAATGAAACTTTAATAGCACAGAGCCCCTTTTGTTTCCCAGCATATGGGATATTTCATACATGCTGAAGGCATTAACCACCTATATGCTTCAAGTGCTCACAGCGGCTGGGAGCGCGGCCCCACGCTCAGCTCCAGGGCACAGTGTCTGTCCCGGGGGGCTGGAGACGGCGGCAAGCGGCCCCTCTGCCCCGGCACCCCTCCCTGCGGGGGAGGGAACCCTTAATTACAGCCTGGAAAACTGCTTGGCTTCACCAGGATCACCCCCCTGCATGATTTTGTACCTCCAAAAGAGCAGCCAACCCCCCAAACTCGAGGCCAGGAAAGGGGTGTCCCTGATTTCAGGACATGATGGGTGTCCCTCGTTTTGGGACATGATGGGTGTCCCTGTTTTTGGGACATGATGCGTGTCCCTGCCATGAAGTGGGGGGAACCAGCCCTACCATCCCTGGGGTCTGAGACCCCAAACAGCCCTCCTGTCCCAGGGACACAGCAGAGCCCTGCGGTCCCACGGAGCTGTGACTAACGGTGGCAGAGAGGGGCTGGGGAGGGCTGGTGGCGTGTCCCTTCCCTGCCTGCACCCCGAGGACACGAGAGCATCCCCGGGAGCAGCGAGCAGGCAAGGTGCCGGCAGGGGAGGGCTGGAAAATATCCACATTGGATATCCTCATGCTGGTCACCCGTTTGCCCCCCCCATCTCCCTCCGTGGCGCCTGGGGACAGACCATGGTGCCTGTAAAATAGGGTGACACCACTTCTGCAAGCAGGGAAGGGAAATCTCCAGGTCCCTAGCACAGAGGGTGGCTGGCACTGCTCCCTACAGATCCCACTGGCCACCTCAACATGGGATGGGGGCATCCAGGGTCCCTGGCATTGCATTTCTCCCTTATTCCCATAGAAGAGATGTTGGCTTTGACCTTCTGGGCAGGAGAGGACATCAGCTGGTGGCAAACCTCGAAGTGGGGTTTGAGACAGAGGAGACCACCGATGTACTCTGTTTTCCACAAACTGGGTGGGCTGCTCAGCACTGGGGCTCTTCAGCCAAGCCCACGCCCTGCCCTGGCACCCACGGGCGCTCCCGAAGTGGGTTCCCCTTCCCCAGCCCTCGTGGTTTTGGCCAGCCAGGGCAGGGAAGGCATCAGCCCAGCTCAGCCGGGGTGAAGGGACGCGTTGTCCATCCCATGGGGCCACAGCTCAGGCCGTCCCCGAGTCCCCAGCCCCGCGCTATGCAGGGTGCCCGGTAAATCGGTACTTTGTCCGGTGTTTATCCAGTCACACTCTAATTTGAAATAAAAAACACAGCCAGTAAAAGGCCTTTATAGCTCTTCAGAGCTCGTAAACTTGCAGCGCCGGCGGACGGGGGCCAGCTGATTGGGGGCCGCTAGGAAAATTTATTGCAGATTTTGGTAAGTTAAACATTACAGCTCTGTGAGCCCTGGGACTGGTTTGCTGAGCAGCTCCCAGAGGCAGGGACGGAACAAGGGATGCTTTATTGGGGGAGGGAAGGGGAGGGCTTGCAGGTCTCACCCAGACCCACAGTTAACATCAACCCGGTTTTAGACGAGCTCGTTTTTAAGGTGAGGCAGGCTTTGCACAGCTTGGATCCATCCTCATGCCAGGGCTTCTGGACATGAGGCTGCATCGCCCTGGGATGCAGGCAGTCCTCACCAGCATCCCCGGGGCGATGGTGAACGGGACCATGCCAGCACCTCCTCATGCCACGGACCCTGGCTCGGTTGGCGACCTCGCAGCGAGCTCTGCCGCGGGGCAGGAAGAGCCAGGATGGGGCGGCCGAGCTTGTCGTGGGAGTCAGGAGAATTTGGAGAGAATGAGAGGAAGCGGCCGGGGCGGGGAGCATGCGAGGGAAGGCGAGTAGCGGGAGGGAAGGCATTTTTTCTTTGCCAGTGTCTTGGCTGCTTTGGTGTGAACTGCTATAAATTTGCTCCTTATCTCTCAGGCCATTTAATGTTTTCATGAAAAGAAAATAGTCTGCAGGAAAAAAAACCCGCTGATAAAATATCCCTTTGGCATTGGGAGGAATGTTAAATGTCTCTAATCAGCGGGGCCTGGGGCTTGGGGCGCTCCCAGGGCTGGCGGGGCGCTGGGAAGTTGTGGAGACGGGGCAATGCCTGGAGCAGGCTGGCCCAGCACCCTCCTGGGGTGTGGGGGTGTCAGCATCTGCACCCCTGGGTGCCCCTTGCACCATGAGAGGGGATGGGGAGAGCTGCATGGGGGATGCGGTGGCCGGTGTGGGGTAGCAGCAGCTATAGCTGGGACGGCTCCAGCCACGCCACCCCACAGGCTCCAACACCTCACTGGGGACAAAATAAACCAAATACTGCCAGAAAGAATAAAAAGTGGGAATCCAGGCGGTAAATTCCATGGGAATGGGGGTATGGATTGAAATCCTTCTTGCTTGCTGCCCAGGGACAGGCAGGGCAGGCAGGGGCACAGGTTGTGCCAGGGACCCACACGTGGCTTAGCACCTCCGGCACCCCCAGCCCTCGCCTGTGCCCGTACCCGTGGAGAGGCCGGGGTGGAGCCCCGAAAGCCCCGTGGGGCTGGAAGCATCCTTCCCCGGGAGAGCTGGCCTGCAGACAAGCTGCTCTTTTGATTTATGGCTGCAAAAGCAAATCCTGCAGGAGCTTCCCACCACACAACTGTGTTGTCATGCCAGGTCGGGCGCGATGGCACGAATCACCCTTGGACCATCCCCCCTGCCCCTGTGCTAACCATCCCCTTGCTCCCGCTGAGGACTGGGATGCAGGGCTGGGGGCACCAGCTCACGGTCCCCGGGCATAAGCGTCCCTCGCTGCAGGATCAGGCACTCTTTGGTTGCACTCTTGTAACATTTGGGCACAGAGCTACGTCCATGAGGTTTCTTCCTTCCTCCAAACACCAGGCGATGTGTCTGCCGTCGTCCCACACACTGGTGCATCCCCGGCTGGGAGCATCCCCGCAGCACGGCTCCTCGAAGGCCATCCCCGCCTGGCAGCCTGGGGCCGGCAGAGCCACGGCATGGGGCCATGTGAGCTTCTGAGACACAGCTTCGTGCCCAGGCTGAAAAACAAAGAAGCAAGCAAAAAATGTGACTGCAAAGGGGATTTTTCAGGGTGGGAAGGAACGGTTAGTGCTGATTTTTTCCCCTTTTTTTTTCTCCCCTTTGGTAACATTTCGTTTTGTATTCCAAGAGATCAGAAAAGCTATTTCAAATGAAAAATCAAACCCTTCTGTTTCAACACACTCCCCAGCCCAACGTCCTCACGCACCAACACACCCACATACCAGCTTTCCTCCCAAACACAGCCCGGGTCCAGCCGACCCCGTTTCCAGGCAGCGTTTCTCCTTGGCCAGCCCCATATCCGAGCATCCCGCCTTCCCTGCCAGCCCTGCTCCCGACCCCATCCCACCATCCGCATCCCCTCTCTGCAGGCAAACACATTTTCTTGCACATCCATCACGTGGAAATAGGATGTGCGTTTCGGTGCCAAAACACGCACGGACGGCCGCGCCAGCAACGCCTGTACGGCTGCACAGAGCTGCTTGTGTTTTGGTGGGTCGCACAGTTGACTTTTGTGGGAAGGTTTTGGCTGCACCGGGCATGGTGGGGAGGGGCCAGGAGCTGGCACTTGCCATCGACACCGACCTGCCGAAATTGGTGTTGTGCCAGGTGTCTCGCTCTTTGCTTTAACATCTGTCTATGTGCCTGCTCTTGCCTTTCCGTGGGGCATTTTTGTGCCTTTCAGAGCCAGAAAAAATATATTTTGTCAAGTCGGGGGTTGCTTGGCTTGTGGGGTGGACTGGCAGCACCGCTGGCATTGTGGTGGCATCATGGGATGAGGACGGTGGCCATGCGTTGGCCCCGGGCACCCAGCATCCTCCTGCCAATGGGTGTGGGCAACCTGGGGCTGGGGGCATGAGGGTCCTGAGGTCTTGCCTCTGCAAAGGTCCCGGCGGCAGCTCCCTGGGGGCTCCGGTGCAGCCCCGCCGCCGCCGCCGCCGCTATTCCTGCCCTCTGGAAGGACCCCCTCGTCCTGCTGCTGTCTGCCTCTGACGCAGGCAGCTTCGTTTCCAGACGGGCCACGCTCCCCCTGAGCCTGAGCTGAAAGAAAGCCCCTTTGTTCGGCTCAGCAAACGGGGCCCATGCCACCGGCTGACCCCACCGCCCTGCACTGACCTCCACCACCCGAAAACAGAGTCCCCGCTGTCCCATGGCACAGGGCATGCACAGGGACGGGGACGGGGACAGGGGCAGCCCACAACGCTGCCTCTCAGGTCAGGATCAGTGCCCGGGGATGCTGGTATGGGTCGCAGAGGGTGCACGGGTATGGAGCAGCTCTGTCCTGCAGGGAGGCACAGACAGACGGATAGAAGGATGCTCTACAACAAAATTTCTCATCTCATGGTTGGCTGAGACGGGCAAACCATCACTGGGAAATACCGGAGCTGCCAACCTCACCAGGGTGGGACAGGGGAGCGGGGATGGCACTGAACAAGCTGCTGCAAATGAGAAGCAGGCGGAGAGCCCAGCGTTGCCCCCACTCCTCTCTCACCTCTCGGGGTCAGCTTGTGTTTTCTTAAGTCCTGATTGCTGAGAAATTGGAGGCTTGTGTGCCGGTGAGGTCTGGTTAGCTAACAGCTGGCCTGGGGCAGAGAGCCCCGACGCCACGGACCTGAGTTATGTGCTCCAAAGCAAAGGGAGCCCGACAGGAGCTGGGTTTAAGGTTTGGAAAGGATTGGGGATGGGACCCTGGCACCTTGCACCCAGGCTGAGCAGGGCACAGGAGCCATGAGATGCTGCCCGCCTCGCTTCTGCTCTGGCAGGAGCATCCTGGGTGCACCAGGTTGGGAATGGCAGCAGCCTGTCCAACGGTGCTTGGCTCAGGCCCGGTTTTCACGTGGGAGAAGAGGAACCCCGAGCTGCCGAGCCGGGGAGGAAACGAGAGCAGAAAAATGTGATAAACAGCTGTAAAGCCCGGCCCTGGCTCTGCACTGCTCCCGCCGTCGTGGGTTGGCCCCTCAGACTGTTTATGGAAAGCCCAGTTTGCCGAGAAATCCATCTCCCGTTTCCTGTTGATCGCTGGAAGCCAAGGTCCGTGCTCAGCCAAGGGCTGCCGCCACCCGCACACGTCCCTCAGTAACACGGAGGAAGGGCTGAGCCCAGGTCAGCTCGCCCGAGCATCCCAGGGGACGGGGGGTAACGGTCCCAAGGGGCTGGGAGCCCTATCCCCCCGGGAGCAGATCGAAGCTCTCGGGTGATGCGGGGCATCCCCAGCCCCTCTTGGACCCCCAGGCAGGGAGGGGTTGGGTGCTCTCCCTGAAACTGCTGAGCACCGAGAGCTGCTGCGAGGGGGTGCGGGTGGGATGCTCGCACCCACCTGCGGAGATGTGGGGCCGGTAACATCCACCCACTTCCAGCAATGACCCCTTCAGCCCTCGGTGCATGCAGGTGTTCACCAAATGCTTCCGAGCCCCCCAGACGGGGACAAGCGATGGAGCCCCCCTCTTCACTCCCTCCCTGCTTCTCCCTCCCTGTTCTGACCCCGCTTTCTGCCTAAATCAAGCCCCGCTGGGTGCGGAGGGAGCCCGCCACTCTGTGTAAGCTCGCTCAAGGCCAACACCATTGTTGCTGAAGCCATGCCGGGCGGGAGCAGAGCCAAGCAGGACCGGAGCTGCGGATGCCGCCGCCGTCGACCGTCTGAGTCATCGACCCGGAGGAGCCGAGTGAGGGAGAGCCGGGTGCTGACCTGAAATCCAGCCAATTTTTTTCTCTGAATCAGGGCAAGGAGGAAGGGAAAAAAGCTGGGGGAAGGGGGAAGCACTGGGTGGGGTCAGACTGCTCAAAATCCCCCTCCTTCCAATTGCTCTGGAGGGAGATGAGGATAAGGCAGCAGCCAGGGTGATGGTGAGGGGCTGCGGAGAGCTGTGATGGGGACGGTCACACCAGGGCCTGCAAGGAGAGGGAAGGGGCTGAAAGATGCCAGGGTGGCGCGTGCCCACGCTATCACTGAGGTCATCCGAATTAATGCTTGGAGGAGGAGACAGGAGGAAAAGAAACGGCGAAAGCTTCCCACACCCTCTGCCGGGTCCCCTGCCTGGCCTGTGGTCCCCATCCGAGGCGGAGACAGGGCACGTGCCTCGTCCAGCCCTGAGCATGTGGCCAGACACAAGATGTCCCCCTGGGATGGTCCCGTCCCAGCAGCCCTGGGGATGGGCAGAGCTGGGGGATGAGGGCAGATCTGGTTCCTGCTGGCCGAGGAAGGGTGGCTGCACCCTAAAAATCACCTCTGAGTGGTCAAATGGGTAAAACGATCCCACCCCATAACCAGCCAGGGCCATCCCTCCTCCTCCTCCTCTCTCCTTCACCCTTCCCCAGCCTCTCCTCCACCCCCATTGCAATGCTGTCTTCCTCGAGCCCCTCAGCAATAAGATAACCCCAAGGGCTCCCAGAGCAGGGCTGTGTGGGTGGGAAGCCGAGCCCCCCCCCGTGCCACCCCCTCCCCAAACCCCAGCAGCAATCACCATTGCGGGAAATCCTCTCTCTAGCCCTTCCATGGGGCTTCACAGACCCCCAGCAACCCTGACGCTGGAGCCAGGGCAGGACACCCACCCCCAGACACCCCCAGTCCCTGCCCCTCGGCTGCTCCCCAGGAGTGGGGAGGGTCCATCAGCCCGGCCGGGGAGCAGGGGGGACCGTCACCCATGTGGTCACCAGCTGCTTGGAAATCTTTCCCTGGCTCCAGGTCATAAGTACAGATTTTTATAATTATTAGCCTTAGCAATTTACCGTAAAATATTTATTCTGGCTCATTCCGAGGCGTTTGATTCGTGTTGGGTCCGTATGGCTTTTGGGGGGTGTGCATGGGGAGGCACACGGCCACGTGGGGCTGGATGCTCCACTCCCATCCTGTATAAATATCCATGTGGATGTGTGTGGCCCAGGGAAGAGATCCCGGTGGCAGCCTGGAGTGGGGCTCCAGCTCGCCGCGCCGCTTATCACCCCTTCCCCACTGCAACCCCCCTACGAAGGTCTCCATGCACCCATGGACTGCACCCACCTTTGTGCCGCGGGGCTCCCTCCCAGCCCACCCTGGCCGATGGGACCCCGTGCCAGCGCCAGAGCGGTCCCCGAGGAGAGCCTGCCCACCTGCATGGGGGTGCGCAGCTGGGACATCCCCCCCCCCGGGGACATCTGCTGCAAGAGCTGGCAGGTCTCAGCTCCGGCGATGATAGCACTGCACGCTCCGGCACACCAGCCAGAGCCAGCGGCTGTGAATCCATGTCAAGGAGGAGCCCAACAACTGCTCTCCCAGTGCTGTCAAAATAAGGGGGCAGCTGCTGTCCCCCCCTGTCCCTGCCAGGCCAGGAGTGGCACCGCGGCAGGGGCAGGAGGTGCTGGGGCTGCGCCGGCAGGCGAGCAGGCTGCAGGCAGGGGCGGCCCTGCTCTCACCCTCCTTTTTGCTAGGGCTGAGGGGGAGCTGGAGGTTTTTGGGAGCTGTGAGCAGCTGTGAGCTGGATGCCCTGGCCTCTCCCCAGCACACCATCTGGAGGGAGACAGGGAGCCAGCCGGGCTCTCCCAGCCGCCGGCAGCATCGTCCTCCCGCTTGGCTTGCTGGTCCCACCATAAGCCCCGACAGGCAGGACGGGCAGTCAGAGCATCTTCCCAGTGGCCCTGGGGATGGTGTGTTGCAGGGGAGCATGTGTGTGTGTGGAAGTGGCATTGCACGTGGACAGGACCAGCTTGTCCCCTCTCTGCCACGGGGTCTGGCTGTGGCACTGCCGTCTGGCTGCACAGCACTCGTGTGGCCACCAGCCCTGCGGGACACGGGGTAGGGGAAGATGGAGGCGATGCCCTGCGTGGAAGGGACGGTGGGGAGAAAGCATCCCGGCAAACCCGGGTGAGGGCGGGTGGATGGAGGTGGCAGGGAGGGACGAGGAGCTGAAGAGTCCCCAGGGGTGGCTGTGGTGAGCGCAGCATGCCTGGCTGGTTGGCAGGGCTGGGCTGCTCACGCCTGGCTGCAGAGGAAGGGCTGGGAAGATAGGGGCTGAGGTGGGCTTTCCACCACGTCAAGCCCCCCGTGCAAGGGGGGAAGATGTCCCCGAGCACCCTTCCCTGCCCTGGTGCTGGGACCCACGTCATGGCTCTCCAAGCCCCAGTGGCTCCGGCAGCAGTGGCCCCCATGGTGCACAGGGAGGGACCAGCGGTGAAACTCAACCCAGATGCGTGACAGTGGGAAACCCTTTAACATTTCCCTCCTCCGTACCTAGAGCTGGAAAGCCCCTCTAGCAGCCCTGGCTCCTGAGTTTCTTCTCTCTCGCTCCCCAAGTGCCCTGCAAAGGAGCCGCAGACGTTGTCCCGGTGAGGGACGAGGACAGGGACTCACTGGGGATGTTCCAGCAGCTCTGGGCAGCGCCGAGTTCTTTGGGGAAGGCAGCATCCCTACCTGGGGCCAGCAGGCAGGGGAGAGGCGAGCAGCTCACGGCAAGCAGTATCCCAAAAGCAAGCTTTGCCCCAGCAAACAAACAGCGCAGAGTCCCTGCAGGGCTTAAAAAGAGGAGGAAAAGTATTAAAATGGTTGAAGCCTATATATTATGTGGGTTGAGTTACACCTCCACAGCAGTGCCAGCCTCTCAATGGTGGGAATGTGCTGGTACTGGCACGATTTTTGTCGCTCCCTGAGCCCAGAGAAGTTATATCTGCATTTATGTGGCTAGAAGCTGGGTTTGCTGAATGAAAAGCTGCCAGGACAGCTAAAGCCATCCGCATCTTGTCGCCCTTTGCACACCCTCAGCACCTGGAGCCTCGTTTAATGTCTGCCTTTGCTTTTCTCCAGGGCTCAGCATCACCTCACAGCCCTTCCTCATCCTAAAGCTGCCCTGAGCCTCCCGACCCGGCCTCGCTCCGCCTGCCTCCCAGCTGTCCCCTGCATTATTAAACCAGAACCACCTTATCAGCCCCTATCTTTTTCCACTCGTGCAAAACCCGCCTGGTTCTAGCTTTGCCAGCTGGCAGCACTTGCATTAGAAGCCAGAAGACATTGGGAAACACCTTCAGTGATAGCCACCGCATGCCGGGTCCCCAAGCAGTCCCATTCCTTGGGGAGCTGGAGCTGCCCCCAGTTCATCCCCCTGCACCCCTGCAGCCCCTCTGTTGGGGGGACAACCCACCACTTCCCTGCCCTGAGACCCCCGGCGAAGCGGCCCCGGCTCCCCCCAGGCTCGGAGCCGCTCCGACACATGGTTTTAATAAAAAACGGCGCGGGAAGGGACAAAGGCGCCTTGCGGGAGGGCGGCGGGATGCAGGACAGCGGGGGGGGCCGGCAGGTGGGAAGGAAGGGGGGACGTGGGGCTGGGATGAGGGGGATGCTAAGGGGGGCATCAGCCCAGGAGCTTCATGGGGCCGGAGGGGTCCGGCTCCCAGCAGAGCCCCGCGGGGTTACAGCCCCGAGCTGCCCATCACCACGTCTCCTCTTTAAAACAAATACCACTCGCAGAACTGAGTTAACTACAGCCACCGGAAAGCCGGGATTAATGGAAATTGGTTCTAAGACAATTTTCCCGGATGGAAGAAACATCTTTTTTTCATCTGTCCTTTGACATTTCAAGACTATTTTACATCTCCAGCATTTTCTGATTTAGGCTGTGACATTTAAATGGGCGATACGTACTTACAGTCTTAGGCGTTGTAAATATCTCATATATAAATGTCTTCTAATGTATAGAAGACATTCTATACATTTGTATCTTCAAAACAAGGCCTATAAATCTTTACAGGAAAATGTACAACTTCTACAAAAAGATTTCTATCATCAGCTTTGTAATCCAGGGGTAGATGAACATGTAAGAAAAATACATTGACATTTTTCAGACACCAGAATTTAGCATTATTTTACCGCAAAGTGTAAATGCATCACTTCAAAATCACGAGAGGCATTAGATGAAGTATTTTGCATGGCTCTTACTCAAGGGCTTGGTGACTTGCATTGTCCCCCCACTGCCTAGGCATCGTCCCCCCTCCGGTCACAGGTCCCACGACAAGGATGCAGTAAGTGCCGGGGCTGGAGAGCCAAGGTCACGTCCCAGCAGCTGCAGGGGCCATGCAAAGGGACATGGCCCTTCAGCGGGGTGACATGGCCGCTGTCCCCTCCCAGCACACAGCACTGCTGGGTGACACTGCATGGGGTCTCAAGAAGCTTTCAGGTGCCCCAAATCTGACCTGCCATGAGGGGCCCATCATCCCAGCAGGAGCCTGACTGCAGCCAGAGCCCCACCAGCAGCACCTCTGCCACCTCCCTGTCCACGCGGGTCCTGGTGTGTCACACCCGCACCCCACCTCCATGACAACATCCCCTGGGACGAGGTCCCCAGCCTGGAGGAAAGGGCTGTGAAAGAAGGCAAAGCCATCGCCGCTTTCACAATCCTGCCGCAGTGCGAAATATTTGCGTCATCTGGTTTTAACCTCCAGCCATCTGGTCTGGGGATGCCTTTCTCAGGGGAGCAAGGGGCTCCTCCGTGGTCGGTGATCTCTGTTATTTATAGGGTGCAAACCCACTCTTGCTTCTCCCTGTGAGAGAGCAGTTTCCATGGCCCTTCCCAACTCCCTCGCTAGGTTTTCAGAGCCGAGGTCTTGGACAGGTTAGTGCTTGCCGGACTTGGCCCCTTTCATGTACCTCTTTGGAGGAGCAGAAATAGGTGATTAGCTTGGTGGGGAGGGTCACAGCAAGATTTCTCCAACATAAAACCATGCTATAGACATTGTTTGATTGAAATAATTCTGATTTCTACTAAGTCTCATTGTAAAGCTTCATTTAAATGTCAAGTTTCAGCAGGCTGTAAAGGCTGGACACAGCATGGAGCGCTTGGAGGAGAAACCCATCCCATCCAAAAACTGGCGAGCACCCCCACCTCTGCCCGCTTTGGGAAGCCAACCCAGGAGATGGCTTTCAAGTCATCCAAGAGGTTTCTTCGCTTGTCCCGCCACCCACTCTGCTCACCAGATGATGGAAGGCATGTTGTCCCCCCACAGGGGTTTGCATCCCACATGCCCCCCAGCACCCGCACGGAGCCGGGGCACTGCCAGCAGCGGGGCAGGAGGAGCCGGCCAGGGCATACGTGCAGCCCAACTGCCAGCACTGCCACCTCGTTCCCTGGCTGGACACGCTGTGAAACCCCTCTCCATCCCCTCCTTCCCAGGGCTGGGCAAGCAATGGGGGTTTTAAATCAAGCGAGGCTGCGAAACTGGGAACTTCACTCCAGTCTCTCCTTTCGGGAGTGGGCTGTTAATACCCACCCTGCCCAGGGCTGTGCCGTGCGTGGCTGAGCCACCGTCTCTAGTAGCAGATGGAGCTGCCGGGGGAGCGGGGGGCTGTAAATCATCTGCCCTTCCAGGTTATAATCCCCCCAAGTAATCCCAGCAGGAACCTGGGAATCTCTCGGCTTTTCCCTCTTCCTGCAGTTCCCACCCGCCCCCGACCCATCTGGAGAAGCTCTATGAGCACAGCGCTGCGCCTCCAGCCCTCCTGCCAAAATCCCTGTCCTGCTGACACCCGTGCGGCACACGGCACGGCCGCCGGCACACCAGCTTGGACCTCAGCAGGAGCTGGCCCTTACGGTCCCTGGGGAGGTCGGGGGCTCGGTGTCAATGCCGGTGCGGGTGGCTCTGCGTGACTGGGGGGTGACGGGGCATCATGCACCGGCTGCATGGGGGAGCAGGACCACAGCCACCCCGCTGCTCTGGGAGGCACCTGGGGGGAGGATCCCACCCCTGTCCTGTGCGGCTGTGCTGGGGACAGGGAGTCGGACCACAGGCTACCTGCATTCACCGGCACATCCCAATAATGAGTTACCCCATTGCCCATGGCCAGCACCCCCAGCCCTGTGCCCAGCCAGGTGAGCCCTGCACCCTCCTGCCAGCATCCCTCCCTGCCCGCATCCCTCCCTGCTCGCATCCCTCCCTGCTTGCATCCCTCCCTGCCAGCCCAGCGGGCTGCAGCATGCCGCAGCATGCCCAGCATTGCCCAGCCCCATGCAAACAACAGCCCGGGCACTGCCGGGCTCCACATCCCTCCTGCAGCCATCTGCAGCGGGGATTCACCAGCACATCCCCGAGCAGCCGGGGAGGATGCAGGACGTGTTGGGGCACAGACATCGGATGTGTCAGGACGTGGATACGGGATGTGTCAGGGCACGGCTGCAGGATGAATCGAAGGGCAGAGAGCTGCACCCCGGGGCTGGACCAGACCCCGCAGTGGCTCATCGTGGGCAGGAAAGCCAGCCCAAACCACGGCCACCACAGTCCTGCCTGCGGGCTGGGCCTGTGGAGGGCTTGGAGCAGCCTCGGGCTCAGCCCTGCGACCTTCGGGACCCCCAGGAGGCTGCTGCCTCCCACCCGCTACTCTGTGCAGCCCCCAGCCCCCCGGGGGCTCAGAGCCGGGCAGGGGCTGCCCTGGGGTCTCCAGCGAGAGTTTGCAGGATGAGGCCACAGCGGGGACAGCCCCAGCAGCCCCTGGCCACAGAGGGGGAGCAGCCCAGGGGCATGGAGGGTTTGAGCCCTGAGTGGGGATGCTGGCTGGGGCTCCCGCTCCCCCTTGGGCCCTGCCAGCTGCAGCCACCCAGCCCCTGGCCCTTGCCCAGCCCAGCCCGGATTTCGCCGAGTTTGCACATTTTCGGCAGACGCAGAAGCTAGAAAACATCACGGGTGCCAAAGCAGGCCATGGGTGAGGGGGACGGAGCCTGCCTCCCCCACGGCTCTCCTGCGGCCATGGGAGGGCAGAGCCCTCATCATCCTCCCGGGCACCCAGGGGCCATCGCATAGGGCTGAGTTGTGCTCCTGGCCCCGTTAATTAACAAGCAATTAATTGAGGGCCAAGCTGGGCAGCAGCTGGTCCCACCTGGGGCAGCCTGGCCGAGCCGGGGGGGCGGCACGTCACTTGGGGCTTGATGGGGACAATGGGGGCTGGGGGCCAGCCCCAGGCACAGCCCCACTGCTCTCTGCCGGGCTCAGGGACACCGGGAAGGGAACCATGGGGTAACAGCGTAGGGTGCATGGCCTGGCTTTGCTCCAGCATGGCCAAAAATTAAAAGCCTCCTTGTCCAGGCAGGCAGCTCCAGGAGCGCAGGCAGGCAGGCAGACAGCCCACAGCTCTCCCCTTGCAGCCCCCTCTCCTCTGTCCGGCGGCTCCTGCGGCACCGCACATCGTTTGTCACTCCGACAGGTTCAAACAAACCCGGCTGGGATTAATTAGGCTCCGTCTTCGTTTCCTCCAGCGCTTCGCAGGGGCCTGGCTGCGGAAGGTGGTGGGGAGGCAGCAGACAGGCGGGCAGGCTCTGGCAGGCAGGGACTGGCTAATCGGGCAGGGGGGAGAAGGCAAGCGGGGATCCCCCCGGCCTCCCCCAAATCCCTGCCCCAGTGCTAACACAGTCGGTGCTGGATGCTGTCCCGGCCGGCTGTGGGCCCTGTCCCAGGAACAAGAGGCCGCGGGCGGCCGTGCAGCGTGGCCGGATCCAGGACTAGACAGCTGCTGCCACCTCGTGCACGGAGGGCTGCTCCCACACACCCCCCCTTCCTCCCCAAATCCCCCCAAAAGATGGGCCCAAAAGCCCCCAAAGGCAGATGGGACCCCCGGGGGAAGGACTGGATCCTGCCAGCGAGGAGTGAAACAGGCAACAACGAAGTAAAACCAGAGCCCCCCCGATTTATTAGCTCTCCCAACACAACCCCACAGAGGGGCAGAGGGGAGGTGCAGCCCCCCCCAGCCCCACTCACGGCTACAGGGGCTCCTGCAAAAATAACTGGGTGGGAACCCCCACCGCCAGTGGGGTCCCTCCATCACCCAGGGTGAAACGCCATGTGTGTGTCCCCCCCCCCGCTGCCCTGGCCCCGCTCTGGAGGTGACGGCAGCATCTCGGGTACCGCGTCCACCTCCAGCGGCAACCGCTGCCATCCTGCATCCTGCGGAGCAGCTCCATCCGAGGGGAAATTTGGGCCCTTATCCCGGTAAACCTGTGACGGCTCAGTCTCATTTGCCAGCCCCGGCAGCTAAACCCAGGGGCCATGGCTGGGCGCGGGAGAGGCAGAGCTGGGGCTGCAGCTCTGTACGGCACCACCAGTATGAAGACGCGTCTCCGGCTGGGAAACCGTCCCCCATTTCCCCACTGACCTTCGTCCACATCACATGTAACAACCAAAGAGACCACGTAAAACCCTCGGGGTTTAGGTACAAATTCTGGCACCAAAGAAAAACAACCCCCTGCAAAATGGGAACCAACCCAACCCTCCCCCCCACACCCCAACATTATTAAAATACTTTCGCTTTTAATATTCAAGAGGTTTGAAGTTCTTAGCATCCTTCCGATTGCCATTATCCCAACGTCCGCCCTGTCCCCGAGGGCCGGCTCTCCTCCGTGATGGGGGATGCCCAGCACCACTCGGCTTTACCACAGGAAACACCACATGTGTACAAGATTGCAGGGTGGGCTTGGGGGGGACGGGAGCGTGCCGGGGAGTGCACCGGGGCCAGCACACCGGGGCCAGCACACCGGGGCCTTCTCCTGCTTGGCCGCGGTCCCACCACGCTGCCCACAGAGGGGGAGCAAGAGGTTGAGGAGCCTGAAAATGAACGGAGATGACAAAAGAAATCGTGCCTGCCCGAGTCTTTGAAAGACAAATCTGCCTTGTTCGCAGCTTTTCCAAGTAGGTGTCGGGGGAATCCAGCAAACTCTCCTGTTTCCTGCCGTGGGGCCGATGGCAGGAGTGGGTCTGGGTCCCTCTGTGCTTTGGGTCTCCACCAGCTCCGTTCCTCTGCTCCAGCTCAGCAAAGTCACCTCCAGCGTGCCCAGAGCGGCTCCTCTGCCCTCGGACCAGGAGGCGAGGGACAGCTCTGCTGCTGCCCTCAGGCCCAGGGGGCTTGGAGCCCACTTTGGGCAGAGAAAGGGGGAATTTGTGCCACTTCCCCGTGTCGGAGAGGGGCTGGAAGGGACCTCACCGACAGGCCCAGGAATTAAAAAGGAAAAATAAAACGAAAGAGAAACGGGTGTGGGGTAGGTGGAGAAGTGGCAGCGCAGGGACCGCAGAGTCAGGCCGCCGCTCGGGCAGCCTCCGGCGCAGCCATTCGCTCCTGGGGGTCCCCTCCAAGGCAGCGGCCGGGTATTGCTGAGGAAGGTCCCGCTGGGTGCAGGGGTCAGCCCCGCTCAGGTATTGCTGGGCGGGCGGCGGGCGGCAGCTACCTGGTGCTTTGCAGCTCCTCCCGCAGCCAGGTGGGCAGCGTCTGCCCCATTTTGTACAGGAGCTTGGAGAGCTCTATGTTATGGTCCCTGTAATAGTCCCGCAGGAAGGCGCGTGACTGCAACGGGAGAACAGAGAGGAAGGTCAGGGGGACCAGCCCCGAGCCCACCGCCCCGGCACGGCCCCCCCGGCCCCGCTCGGGACCGTCCCAGGAGGCTTTCTGCATACTCACATCTGAATCCATCTCAGGGTACTTCCTCCCTTTGCTCTTTCCCAAGCATTTCATTTTCCCTCCATCCAGAAGCTGACACCAGAATCCTTTCTTTGGATCAAACCTGTGAAGCGAGAGCTCTGCCTCACTCCTCTCGCCCCCCCACACCTTCCGCAGGCAAGCACGCTGCCCAACAAGCCCCGCTGCTGCCCAGCCCTGCACAGGGGCACTTCTCCACCTCTTTTTAATCCGCAGCCCAGCTAACATCT
The DNA here is from genome assembly GCF_018139145.2 of Gymnogyps californianus. NCBI lineage: Eukaryota > Metazoa > Chordata > Aves > Accipitriformes > Cathartidae > Gymnogyps > Gymnogyps californianus. The sequence goes on from NC_059484.1 coordinate 15,035,449, forward strand.
CATTATCGACCCCCTGGTACAACACGTTTCCCATGCAGCCACACAGTAAGCAGCCTGCCAAGGCTCATTCATCACCGCATCGCCCTGCTGAGGGAGCACGGGGGTCTACGTGTGTTTAATTATTATTTTCTGTGGCACCTTCGGCCCTGGATGCCCTCAAGAGCCCCACAGCACCTGGGTGCAGACTCAGAGCAGCCCTGCACAGAGGTAAATTATTATTTTTCTAGGAGCTCTGGAGGCTCCTGCTTCCCACGGTGGGCTTTAATGTCTGGAAGGCTCAGAGCAAGCTGACACGCACGGAGGTGCCACACGGCCAGCAGCAAGAGCTGCTCTCTGCAGTGCGTGCACGAGGAGCCAGGGTGCTAGGGCTCAACACCATCACATGTGGCACAAACATATCCCTGAACTCTGCTCCAGGAGCCCAGAACTGCTCCTGGACTGCCTGGAGTGACACCACCATCCCCACCGCGGTGTCTGGATAAGCACAGCAAAGTGGGGTGCTTGTTGAACGGTATTTCTGATGGCAGCTACCCCAGTGTAGGTCGCAGCAACAAGGAGCTGCTGTTCCGGCCTGAGGTGAAACCCTGGTCTCATCAAAACCAGCAGCAGCTCTGTGGTGAGCCCCAAGGCTGGGGGCTGCCCTGGGACAGCAGTGGTTGTCCCCAGGGACAACCCGCTGCACCGGGAGCAACAGCAGGTTGGACGAAGGAGAAACTCAGGGAAGGACTCACGCCAGGGTCTTGTGATAATCGATGAAGTTGGTCACGCTGAGGAATTTCTGGACCGTCTCCATCACTTTGGCGGGTTCCGTTCGGAGCAGCTTGCCATCCAGGACCAGGATCTGCAAGGAGCAAGGCAGGGCGGTGAGGTGCCGCTGGCTCCCAGCCCTGCTCTCCTGGGGCACAACAACGCCTTCACCACACCTTTTGCCATCTTGGAGCCAAATTTGCCACGAGCCCGCGCAGGGTCCCCTTTTGAATGCTAACGTGCCCCGGTGTTCACTTACACTGGGTGTTGGAAAATTAAATGCAAATAAAAGCCAGGGCCAGGATCCATCCAGGACAACAACAGAGCTTCAGCTCAGGGCTGCCCAACCCACAGCCAGCCAGGATTGCATTACAGCAATTACGCCAGAAGCAGACAACTAATAGACTTTATAAGGTTAAATGACAGCGGAAAAATCATTCAGTGACTGAGCCCGTACACTGCCAGCAGCACTCCACTGTGCGGGTCACGGCAAGGCTGGCATCCAGCCCCCATGTCCCCTGCAGGCAGCTCAAACCACGGGCAGCTTTGCCTGCTATTTTTGTCCTGCTTTGATGCCGCGGTGACACCAGACAGGGCAGCCCCGTGGGGGTCTGTGGCCGAGAGTGGCGAGCAAGTGGTGGGTGTCCCTGTCCACCCACAGCCCTCCACCCCACGGCCCCCTTTCAACCCTGCTTTGCCAGAGGACCAGCAGAAGGACCTACCTGCCCAAGACAGGCACAAGGACATCTTTGTGCATCATCCATCACCAATCTCACACTACAAGGGTTTCCTTCTTGCACAATATCTGCCCTCTGCACCTTCCCCAAATACTTTTACTCTTCTCCCCATGGTTATTAATAAGGTGTAAGAAAAGCAGCTCCCACGGGAGCACCCTCGCAGCTGACTTGGGACCCAAGCTCCCTTCCCTGAGCATCCTTGCTTGGGCGAGGGGGGCTCCCCAAGGTGCTGCCACCATAGGAGTGGGGTGCTCCCATCCCTACCTGGTTGGCGTGGTAGCTGTTCAGCCAGCGCTCGATGTGGGTGGCGTACCAGCCTGGCACCAGGCAGCGGTTCTGAAGGGTCCGGAGCTTCGGAGCAGCCTCGGGTCCCGCCGTAATCACCTCGTGGAAGGTGTATTTCAGGGCGACTGGGTCATCGTGAGCTCGCTGGTGCTGTCAGGCACGAGCGAGGCAGGTTTTTTCCTGGGGCAACCCAAATCGTGGGCTGCCCACAAAGCGCTGTGGCTCCCAGGCCACCACGCCGTGTCCTCGTGCGTCTTGTTCAGCCAAAAAGTGCAGCACCCGCAGGCATCCCACCTCCCAAACCAAGCCAATGGAAGGAAGCCCCTGGCCCAAGGGGAGGTGGGAGGCTCGCACTGCCCCACGGGGCTGCCCAAGCCAGGGAAGGGGCAGAGGCAGCAGCTCACCTGATACCAGGAGTAGGCTCGATCTGCAGGGTTGATGAGGATGGTGATGACTTTGGCCTTGGAGAGCAGGGCTGCGGCTCGCCGGGGAGCCACTTCTGAGTCAAAGTAGTTGGCACTTTTCTCGAAGTAGAAGTCAGAGGTGGTGTTGGAGGGGATGGGGAAGAACTCCATGTACCTGGGGGAGGCACAGCGTGAGGCAGGCGGATGGGCATGACAAGATGTCCCCGGCACTCCCCCTTGCAGGTGACATCTCAGACACTCTGTACCAAGCACTAACCCTGCAGAGTCGCCCCAGGTCTGACACGCTGCCTGGGGCTCCACAATCCCCTCCAGCCATTCTGGAGGGCCAGGCCTCACCAGATTCCCCAGGCAGACCCTGAAACCAGGGGGTAGCAGATGCACACAAGGCTGACTTCTGCCAAGGGCACTTCTGAGTCCTGGCAAGTGGCCTTTGCCCTACGGACAACATCTCAGGGATAAACCATGGTGGTGTGATGGCCTGAAGGCACAGGGCAGAGCCTGTGCAGGATTCATCCCACCTTGCAGCACCCAGGTGCCCTCCAGCAAGAGCCTGGTGGCTGCAAGGCCGACAGGAAACCCCACGGCACTGCTGCTCCTGTTCCCAAAGGAACTGGCGCTCCCAGCTCAGCCCCCGCAGCGCGGAGACCTACCAGTCGATGCCCTTGTGATAGTTGTGTCCGTTGAAGAACTGTATCTCCTCAAGGTCTCTGAGCTGGGGTAGTTGCTGCTCAGGTCCGGGTGCATCCCCAAGAAGAGATAAAGGGCGGTCGTTCCTTTGGACAGACAGAAAGCAAGAGGTGACTTGGGCCAAACCTCCCTCCGAGCTCTGCTTCAGGGCAGGAGGGCTGAGAGAGGCTCTTTGGGGGCGTGGGGGGACCTGGCAAGCCTCCCGGCATGCTCACAGCACCAAGGGTGAAGGGAAGCACCTGTTTTTTGAGGCCCGATAATGAGAAGCTTTGGGAATCGGTCACAGGTCTTTTCTTTGGACCAAATGTCTTTGTGTCGTTTGTCTTCACAGGGATCCTGAAATGCAGCGGGGAGGATTAGAGACAGGGCAGCCTGGACGGGACCGCACACCACTGCTCAGCCCCCTCCAGCCCGAGCAGACACACGGGGAGGCCAGGCTGCTCAGCAGGCAAGGCAAAGACGGGGCTTATCTCCAGGGCTACGGGGCAAACTCCTTCCTGGCACTGCTGACAGAACCACAGAGAGGTGAAAAACCGCTGCTTACCCAGGGGATCAGAGGGAAATGCAGGTTGGAAGGGACCTGAGGAGGTCATTTAGTCCAACCTCCTGCTCAGAGCGGGGCCAGCTATACCCCACTTCCCTCTCCCAGCCCAATAAAGGGGGCTGCTCCCCGCCATTCCAGGCACGGGGGGTACCTGCCACAATGGGTCCTTCTCCTCGGAGAAGATCTGGAAGTATTTCTGTGCCAGCTGCACGGGTGGCAACGTCTGCAGCTTCAAGTTGGTCCAGGAGTTGAGGAAGCGGACCAGGTGCTTGAAGGTGTACAAGCCCAGGCGGTCGTTGCCGTAATTGGACAGATGGGTCATGAAGATGCTGATCTGAAGCGGAGAGGACGGAGCAGGGGTTAGCGGAGCCTCACTCGGCAGCCATCCCATGCAAATGGCTCCCACCCTGGCTGAAGACATCAGGGACATCTCCCACAGCGGCGCTGGGGGACAGCTCTGCAAGAGACGCCTGTCCATCTGTCCCTGGGCAGCTGGACGGCAGTACTCACAGGGTTGAGGAGCACGGTCAGGAACAGTTCACCCCCGTTGATGATTTTGTCCAGCTCACTGGAGCCACCGGGGTATTCATTGTAGAAGATGGTGTGCGTGAAGAGGCCACAGGTTTGCCGGGGGAGTACCTGGGGCAGGAAAAAGATATGGATGGAGCAGGCGGAGGAGCCAGGGCAATGAAATGGCCACATGGCCTCCTCTAGGCATCCAGGGCTGGGTCTCCTTCTCCTCCCAAATGAAAAGGGGGTCCCCTCAACCCCTCAGAAGTCAGGACCAGCTCCACTGCCGCTCCCCACCCTCGACTTGAATCCTGCTACCCACAAGGGATGGAGGTGGACAGATGGAGAAGCCAGAAATCGTCCTCCCATGAGCTTCCCCCATGCAGGATGAGCAGAGGGCACAGCCCCCTCAAATCGAAGCATCCGAGCTGCTCAGAAACCACCCGCCGAGGTTCTGGGTTTTGGTGGGGTAGGCAAGAGGAGAGAAGCACCAGAAATAAAGCCTGCCCACCTACCATGATGCCGTTGTGGATGAAGCCACGGCGATAGCGAGCGGGTTTCAGGTGGGGGTACTCCTCCGTGCTCGTCACTTTGATTGACCAAACCTGCTTCCAAGCTTCATACAACTGCACATGGACGGGGTATACGCCTGAGTGGTGGGGGGCTACAGCGTACCCCATGTCAGTGGGGATGCCATGCTCCTGCAGAGATGAGAGCAGGGAGTGGGTGACCGTGGAGACCCCAAAACCACAACATCCCAAACCAATCTCTCCCCTACGGACTGCCCATTCCCAACCACAAATTGTTTATTTGTGCCTCTGGAGAGCAACCAGGGCAGGGCTGTGCCAGCACATCCTCTCCTAACCAGGGCTTTCTCCATGAAAGGGAGCCCAGGAGGAGACATGCTGGGTGGACACTTGCTCCTCTGCTTCACGTGGACCATCCTCATCCCTGCCATTTCTGCTGTCACCAACAGAACAACAGCAGCAAAGCTTTTCTGTGGAGAACGAGGAGATACATCTATACAGGACTGTAAATCGGTTTATATCAGTAGATATAAAACAGCCTGGAAATTCTGAGCTGGACAACTGCCCATCCCAAGTAGGGATGGTCTGGTCTCTCTCTAATTAAGCACCTCTAATTATCAGACAACAAATTCAAGTTAGCCTGAAGATCCCTCTCTTAGGCCATAGGACCCAATTATTAGTACTGGGTCTGGCTTTACTCGTTTGGATTCAAGACAGCTGTGAGCAAACCAGTCGATCACAACATGATCTGGTCTCAATGCTGGCTTTATCAGGGCCACATAAAGGACAGTCCAAGAGGATGGACAACCCCTTACCAAGCTGAAGGTCAGAGCTTGCCTTTATAAACCAAACATGTCCCCAACAGCTCGGCCTGCAGAGGGAGTTTCCATCAGCCAGAGCCTCCTGGCACACGGCCACCGCTCCAGGATCCCCCACCATTGCCCAGCACAGCATCAAACCGCGCCGGGCTGAGCACCCAAGTCGCATCCCTCTGGACTGGACCTCCGCATCCCCCATGGTGCCGGGCCAGGCAGGCACGGCAGCAATGCACAGCCAACGTCTCCCCTCGAACAGGCACCGGGGCAGCTCGCTGCCACAGCAGCACGTTGGCTGGAGTAGATAAATCCTTTTGCTCCAGGTACTGGCGTATAAATGGATTTACCCGCCCAGCTGCAACGTGGGGGACATGACTTAATGCCACCAGGTCCCTTTGCTCCAGCAAGCAGAGACCGTCACCCAGGTCCCCCAGGAAGCCTCTTCGCCCCCCTTTTCCCGTCCTCCCACCACCATGAGCACCCCCACCGGCGGCATCTTACTCACGACAGCGAATTTCTTGTTTAAGGTCATCTGCTCGGCGAGAACTGACTGGTTGTGGAAGAGGTGAGGCTGCATGTGGCTCCACATGTGGGGGAACCACCAGAACTCCCTCACATAGGACAGCAGCAGGTCGTCGCCTTCATCCTCGGCATCGGTACCTGCGGGCACGACGCTCACCATCACCGCCGGGCATGCAGAGCCGCGCGCGATCAGCCAGGGCAGAAGGAGGGGGAGTCACTCTCGGTGACCGGGTGATGGGGGGCAGCAGGGTGGGATGCCTGAGGACCCTCCTGCAGCCCCAACATCAGCCTCTTTGAGCACCGGTTCGTGCCCCAACACCAGCCGTATGGCACCAACACGCAAAGCGATGCCCTCGCCCTCCTCACCCGTGTGGAAGAATTTCCCTGAGTATCCCAGGTTGAAGGTGAAGTTCGGGATGTGGGTGCGCAGCTCTTTCTGCGTGTCGAACAGCGCCTGGGAGAGGGGGAGAGAAAGCAAGATGTCCTCAGCACGCAGCCATGGGGACGGCTGCCACGCCAGGCCACACGCAAGCGCCCAGCCCCATGCATCCCCTGCCCACCCAGCCAGGACATCACAGCTGCACCTTGACATCTTCCACCTTCATGCGCGTGCCCTCCTTGCCCACAAAGATGTCGTCGATGTCCACCAGGATGTAGCGGTCGAGGGGCAGGGAGAGCCTCTTGCTCGTCAGGAAGGAGACGGAGTCCACAAAGACGAGCTTGTGCAGCCAGAAGTTGAGGTTGTTGCCAAAAAGCACCCTCTGGATGCCGTCGTGGAGGCCCAGGTCCTGCATCACAGTGGTGTGCAGCGCCGCGTCCACGCTCATGTGCGGGATGGACTCAGCTGACTTGGTCTTGGCCAGGAGGACCGGCTCGTAGGTGGAGTGGTTGGACTGGAAGACGGTCCAGTCCTCCCCGGGGAGCACGCCCTTCTCCACCTCGCTGGGGCGCGTGATGTACAGCAGGGGCGACTTGGGGTTGATGCTGCAGTCCTTCAGCGCCAGGTTGGAGTGGAGGAAGAGGGGGAAGCCCTTCAGCTGGGCGCTCAGCAGGCTGTTCTCGTTGGCCTGCATGGGGGAGATGGGTGCTAGAGGAGACGGGACGCTGGGGACGAGTGCCCAGACTGGCTGTGCAGGCAGGGGCTCACCGGGGGCACCGACGGCCACGGCAAGGAGGGAGGCGGCTCACTGCCCCCGGAGATCCGGGTGCCGGGTCCCCCTCCTTCCTCTCCTGAGTACAGGGTGCCCTCGTCCTCCTCGCACGCTCAATCCTGCTCACGTCCAACGTGCAAAGCCCCCTGGGGCTGTGAGCCCTGGGCAGGAGAAGGGCAGGGGGCTGCCGAGCAAAATACCTGCTCATGCTTTGGCAAACCCCAGCAAGGGTCACTGCTGGGAAACGGGATGCTAAAAGCAACTGGGCTGATCCCAGAGGTGTGTTTTTACCCCCAAAACACCCAGCGGCCACACACCCCTTCCACAGGGAGAGGGCTGAGATGGTGCCCTCTACTAGAAGCCTGTGCCCCATGCCAGGCTGCAGGCCGGCTCCACACCAACTCAGGCTGCTTGCAGAAAGCAAGGGGAAGGCAAAGTGTCTGCAGGGCAGCGGGACCCCGGAGCCCCCCGCTCACGCCCGGCCTGGCCTTGGGGTCTCAGCTCGCCCCATCCACCCCCTTACCTTGAAGAAGCCGATGATGCCCACACCGTACTCCACACAGTACTTGTCCAGCAGCTCCCGGTTCCAGGCGTCCAGGTTGACATACTTGAGGATGTTCTCATAGATGATGAGCGCAAAGCGTCCCCGGTCCTTGTCGGTCAGCGTGGGCATGTCCCCCTTCCCCGGGGCGATCTCCGTCCTGTATTTGAAGCGACTCGACTCCAAAATGGCCATGATCTCCTGGCCCAGCTGGGAGTAGAGACTCTCCACAAAGACCAGCACCAAGGGGTCTGTGCGGGAGGAGTCGGCCACCCTGAGGGTCTTCAGCGGCAGCAAGCGGGAAGGGGCAACCTTGGGCTCATCGCAGTCTGGCCCCGCCACGTCCCCAGAGGGCTCCAAGCCCCTTTTCCACCCATATAAATAATACGCAGAGATGAAAACACTGAGCAGGCAGAAGGCAAAGAGCAGGAGCAACACCACCTGCGGAGAGAGCTGCCGGATACCCCGCCGGGCCCTGGCCAGCACAGTCATCCTTGCATCCGCAGGGTGAGGTGGGGCCCCTCTCCCCTGCCTGCCCCCTCCCCTCGCGAGCCCCGGGGAGGGGAAGAAGCAACCAACCAACCAAAAAAAAAAAGGTAAAATAAAATTGAACACTACTAATAAATTAAAATACTAGCAGGCTGCCTGTGCAGGCTCTCTCCCTTCCAGCAGTCCAGCGTCCCTCGCTGTCCGCTTCATGTCACCATGGCAGACGCACCGAGAGTCCCCTTGCCGAGCCGAAATCCCCGCGGTGGCAGTAGCAGCAGCGGCAGCAGCAGCCCCATGGCCTCAGCAGGGCGAGGGGGCGGCGGGCGGCCTCGGCGCAGCTCGCGGCGGGCGCGCGGGCATGGCAGCTCCCCGGGGTGCCCCGGTCCCCCGGCTCCGCACGGCGCCCTGCAAGAGAGAGGCGGGATGAGCAGGGAGGGACGGTGTTGGTACCAACGCTGACGCTTTTATTTACGCCAGAGCGGCGGCCCGGCAGATCCCTCAGCGAGCTTGCCGGCGTGCCAGGGCTTGCCGCGAGAGCGCCGTGAGCTCCTGACAGCGCCGGGGATGGGGGGGGAGTGCGGTACGCACGCGTGCCATGGGACCCCGGCTGCGGTGTGTGCCTGGAGCACAGCAGCATCACTGGGGTGCTATGGAGGGGAGCCCCCGGCCCCCCATGAGTCCCTGTCGCACCACGCTGCTGGAGAAGCAGCCCCACTCCTCCTGTTTGCCCAGCAGGAGCCAGGCTGCGGCAAGGAGAACAGGGGTGTGGGGGGTCCGAGCCCCACATCGCCCAGCCCCGCTGGCAGGGAGGGACGCGGGCAGCCGGCCAGCCAGGCGGCACGAGGCCGAGCCGGGAGCCGCCAGCCAAGGTCACCGAGACGGGCATGCGGGAATGCCCACGTGGAGCCGAAGAGACCTTGGGAATATTTTTCCCTTCCCTATGAAAGACCCATTTAAAAAAAGAAAAGAAAGAAAAAAAAAAGGATGGGCACCACTTGCCAGGAGATGAAGCCGCCCGGGGGGGACACTGATGTGGCCAGTGTGTTTAAGGGAAAAACAAAAGTGTTGGCATGGTGGCTCGCAGCAGCACTGTCCCCAAACTCACCACCAGTGCTGGGGACAAGGGCAGGAGTCCCCGCTCCTCCTCGGGGAGAGCTCCCTGCGCCCCACCAGCACCATGGCTGAGCACCCGCCCTACAGGCACTAGCCAGGCACGTAACGGGATTAAATGTGGCCGGCTGAACGGTACCGTGGATTACAGGCTGGGGCTTGGCAGGGTAATCCTGTCATCCCTGCCCTTCCCTGCAGCAAGCCCCGCTCCAGGCCCCGCTTCCCAACCCTGCCAGCATGGCGCTGCTTCACCCAGGCCCCCGTGCACGCCGCTGGCAGCCAGCCTCCATCACTGTCTCTGCCACCCACCGGCAACCCCTGCTGCCAGCTGTGCCGGGCATGGCGGAGCACCCGGTTTTATTGATTTGTAATTTATCTCTGTGCACATGGATGACCTCCAGGCAGGACCAAGAGAGGATGCACCTTCGTTCCTCGGGCCCCCCAGGTGTGCTCTGCCCCAACTCACTCCTCCTTCCCCTCCAGCGGGGCTGGACCTTCAGCATCCCCAGGAGAACACCCCCGCTGGGGTTTCGGGACAGGGCGCTCCTCCAGGTCCAAAAGGAGAAGCACGCGGGGATGCTGATTTTAGGGATGTACCCATGTGGAGGGAGGCTCCCCTGCCCGGGTACCATCCCTAGGGATGCGGAGCGCCGGGACCATGTTATCAAGCATCCTAGCCATGCCATCCCGTTCTCCCTCCATTTCTTTCATCTTTCAGGAGCGGTGGGTGCTGGCAGCCACATTCCCATGGTGATGGGCGGGCAAGTGACAGCCAGCAGGTTTGATGCCAAATGCCGGAGCCGGCAGCTGATGGGCAGGACTGTGTGTCCATCCTCACACCACCCTCCATGAGACAGGAACGGGGCCCCACACCTACATCACCTGCCATTTCCAAGGGGGCTTCGTTAGTCCATCCTCTTCTAACAGCTTTTAATTACAGTGCTTAACGACCAGGCTTTGGAGACAGCATCTCCAGGCAGACGCCAGCTGACTCTTCCCGGGGAGGCAGGCTGCCACATCAAAGCACGAAGGCAACGCCTGCCTGGGCAGGGGGCCAGCGCCGGACCCCCGGAGCAGCCAGGTGTGAGCCAGGACCGGGCAGGCAGCATCCCACCCCACGAACCCGCTGCCGAGGCAGAAAGCAGGCAGGAATCCTGCTCTGCCGGTTCGCTGCTGGAGCAAAACCTCTGCGGGGAGGATGCTGAGGGGTTTGGGCCGATGCTGTGGGGTGGGGATGCTCCTGCTCAGGGTTTTCCCCACGCGACTGGGTGCTGGCTGCACGCTGCCCAGCAAACCCCTGCGCATCCCCAGCAGCGGTGGGAGAGCTGACAGCTCCACGCCAGAGAAGGAAGCAGGTTTAGGTCCAAGAGCACAAAACAAGTTCTCAAGACCAACAGCTTTTCTAAAACAAAAGGGAAACACGATGGTAAAATAGAAAAAAAACCCACAAGAGCTGGCAAGGTGACAGCCAGAGTCAAACTTCCTTTTAACCTGATTTTTAGAAGCTGCTCAGGTGCCTTTTACAACCAAAGTGGTTATTTAAAAGGCACCAGCTGGAAATGTCAGCCCGACTCCCACACACAGACCTCAGGCCCCCAGAAACACCGTACAGCACCGGTGGGCTCCCATCGCACAGACAGGTGCTCAGCCACAGCCACACGTCAAGGACCACAGGAGAAAGAACCCCGGAAAATGCTCTTTTCTGGTGGGTTTCTGAGCAAAGCCCTGGCCCGGGCTCCACCGGAGAGGAGGCTTGGCAAGGAGGCTTAGCCACAGCGCTCTTAATCCGGCCGCCCTGACAAACACAATCAGCATCCGAGCGGCTTCCCTGGCACGGCCGGGAGCCTGGAGCACCTGCAGGGCCGGATCCGACCCCGGGGCAGGCAGGGAGCGCAACCAGTGGCCAGGGAAGCCCTTTACTATCAGCACTTCAAATCTAAGACAGCTGCAGGAGGAAGGGTAAAATGGTTGAAAAGCTTTTCTAAATCCTCTCCCCAGTGCAGTTTGGGGGCTGCGGTTTCCCCCTGGCTAGAGTTATTGGCCACAAATGCGCCCCGGGGAACCACTGCACCCTAGAAAGCCAGAGGGGCACTGGAGGGGACAGGCAGGGATGAAACCATCTCCATCAGTGGCTTGCAGCACTCTTCCTTTAACCTCCGGTGGGATTTTGTAGGGATGCAATGGGAGGATTAAATATAAGCAAGGAAGTGCAAGCAGATCCAGAGGAGAGGGAAGGGTCAGCAGTCCCACCAGACAACCGCAGCAGGGTTTGATTTATCAGGGAGTGCAATAGATCCGGCTGCAGGTGCAAGCAGTGAAGATCAGGCAGTTCGTAAGTCCCGGCTGTCGGATAAATCAGCTGTCCCAACCCCACGGCCCAGGGATGGAAGGTGAGCTCAAAACCATGGGTGTGACACGGCAAGAAATTGCTCATGCATCTCCCTCGCACTGCTTTGGAAAGGACTGCAAGGGAGGGAGCAAACATCCACCTTCACGGAGAAGAGACCCCAAGGCCTTGCATGCTCAAGGACCTCAACCCCTGACTAGTAGCTCACAGACCCCCAACATTCAACCCACAGAGATGGGGGCCACATCCTAAACACCACAGCCAGATGGGTCATCCCGCTCCTCTCCTGCCAGCACCCTTCGGGTGGGCAACCCTGCTTCTCACTCCTCATCGCCTCAGGGAGAGCCCCACCACGCCGGCATCGCTGGGTAATCACCTCGTCACCGTCACACCAGCTCCACTTCTCCACATAAGCCAGCCCTGGGGGTTAAGCTTGGATGGAGGAGGATTTAGAGGCAGGATGCTAAATTGCATCGCCCAGCTCAGCGATTTGCAATCGCTTCTGCTCGCTCCAACGCTTCCCTTCCCATATCCGACCACCACAGGGGATGCAGCCAGCTCGGCCCCCTGACACATCTGCTTTGTCTCCCACTTGGACATTTGATGGCAAAAGGCTACTGGAAGGTCTAAATTCAGCCAGGCTGGGACCCAGGTCCCCAGCGGGGTGACAGCACTCAGCCCACCATGCCTGCTGTCTCTCCCACGCCTCACGCATCCTCATCAATCACTAACCGGTGCCCTGCCACTCTGGGAATCACAACTACCTGTAAAAGATGCACAAAAGGCAGCCGAATTATTATTAATAGGTTTAAGTTCCCTCTAGAGGGAATCCCCTTCACTCCACTGGTAATATTTAGCGGGCTGCAGATCTAAAACCACTGAGCTAAGCACGTCCTTAGAGAGGAGATTAATACCACCATATTATTCAAGAGACAACAGCGAGCTTAAGACAGGGAGCTTGCTCTGAAAATGAAAAAGTAACTGGCATGAAAAACCTGCCTTTAAACACCTACCTCTGCACTGCTGCCTTTATCAACTCTGAACGGCAGCGATCCCAGCTGTGACTGGAAATACCTGCAAAGAGTTGGGAGTACTGGCATGGGAGAAGAGCCATCACAAGGTGCAAAGGACCATTGCCTGTCCCCATCACCTCCCTCCCCAGCCAGGGCCGGATCCACTGGCCAAGAGAAGGCACAATCAGAAGGAGATGAACTCCTTTGCTTCGGTGCGCGGTGGTGTGATGATGCACACTGGTATCAAAGCACAGGAGGCACCGGGTCACAGCTCCCTGCGCATCCCACCTCCAAGGTGCTCCCCGAGCAGGGACCGAAGCCCTGTGCCGGAGGGGACGAAGTCGCAACCCGGCATAAAAGCTTCAACTGCTGCAAAACCGGGGATTTTCCTGGCGATCCCCACTTACTGACAGCCCGGGCGAGCCTTTAGGATGGGCCCAAAGAGACACGGACAGAGGGAAGAGCTGTACAGACATCCAGCTGCCTCCTGCCAGGCTGCAAACCCAGGGTGTCTGAGCAGGGGAGAGGGATGCGGAGCAGACAGAGAGGGGAAAATGAGGAGGAGGACAGAAACGAGCAGAAACGAGCTCATCCCGGCCACCCGCTCTTGCCGAGGCTGCCCGCACACCACCGGCGTGGTTTTACAATGCCAGATAAGGAGCATCTTAGCGGTAGATTACATGGGCTGCTTAAGCGCTTGGCAAACAGTAGTTACAACATGCCAGGGAGAAAAACACCCTGCTGCTGGCAGGGGGACAGCCCCAGCGCCGCTTTCCTCAGGACACCGGCGTTTCCCCAGTGTCCAAAAGGTGCAAAATTAAAGAAGGACAACGGCAGCCCTGACAGCTGCCCTTGGGACAGGCAGGGACAGGCAGGGGCAGGCAGCCACCGGCGCTGCTCCCACCCCAAACCCACCCGGCTCGGCTTCTCCCCTCCATGCACAGTCTGGACAGGAGCAAACACAAGGGAATATTGGGAAAATTTATCCCTGATTCATTCAAGGTCTGGAGCGTTTGCACCCCAGAAGGACTTCAGCAGGAAAATTCTCCCTTTTTCTTAGCACTTTTTTTAAGATCTGATTTATAAAGCCTGGCCAGAAATGAACAGTCGGAGCATCCACCTGGATTGCTGCTGCTTGAACAAAGTTTCTCCTTGACACCTCGCTCCCCTCTGGAAATAAACCTCCGGCTCCGGCTGCCCACCACCTGCCTGCTCCTGTGGGAAAGAAACCGAGACGAGCGATGAGCCCAGTGAAAGCGGTCAAAGATTTTCACTTAAAAAAAAGTTATTTTTGGCCAAAGCGCCTAGCTCTGGAAGAGACGTTTTTCACCCAGAAAGCCCTGTTAGCACTTCAGTTCTACTGGAAAAGATAAAAGTAATGTTTTTCTCAGGTTTTCTTCAAAAAAACAATCATGAAAACGGTTCTTTCCCTGCAGAGGGATGGAAAGGCAAGGTTTGGTGTGTGGCAAATCGCTGCAAATATTTGCTGAATTTTTAGGGGAGAAAAAACCCAAACAAACAAAAAAACCCACCCAAAACCCCAAAGAACTGGGTGAGGTTTCTGAAAGCCCATGATTAAAACTTTTTTCATGGCAGAGCAGCTGGCAAGCCCGACTGGCGGGGCTTTTAAGACCAGCTCTAGCAAACCCCACGTCTTAACCCCACTCCCCAGGTCCTGCCCCTGCTAACCCCTGTCTCCCAGCCCCTTCCCCAGCCCTGACGTGCCACAGCCCCCCGATAGCGAGGCTGTACAGAGGAATCCCCCAGGGAGATCACCCCATTTATGATCCTTGGGCACCGGTGGCTGCCACCCCTCTTGTCCTCAGCACCCTCATCTGGAAGATCACCTCTCCACACTCCCCCCCATCTCCCAACACCTGCATGAAATCAGCCTCCTCCATAAACTAGGCCAGCAATTAGCAGCAGTCATTAGCTTTCCTACGCTTCACGGATGCTGGGCTGGGCAGCCGACCCCCTGGCACTGATGCTCCCTGACACGGTCCCGACCAAACACCCCGACACCCCACGGCCAGGTTACAGTTTGGGTCATGCCACTGCCTCCCCCCAAAAAAGCCGGAGCCCTTTGCAGATTGCTCCTCCTCACAGGTATTTTTTGCCCTTGAATCCTCAGGAACAGCCTCGCTCTGGAGGAAGCGGAGCTGGGGGAATTCTCCCAAACCTTAATTGAAAGAGGCACTTAACGAGGAGAGTTTCTTTTGTCTGTTAATTGAAACAGGTTCTTACTGACAAAACTCTCCATGAATTTTAAGTGGGTTCACAGGGGGGGAAAAATCCACTCAATGAATTGGGTTTTCCTGCTTTGAAATGTGCCGTGTCGGTTCCTGCGGCTCTCCAAGCACCCGAGAGCCCTTCTGGATAAGCAGGGCCTGAATCCCAAGTATTTTTAAAAAGAAAAAGGATGAGGGGAAAATTATCTCACGTGAATTTTTATATTTCGCTGGAGCAGCAGCCTGCGCTCTCACTGGCAGGTCGCACGAGGACTCCTACCCAAAACCACTGACTGAAAACCCCTCAACGCCACCTTTTGCTGCCTCCGACACTTTGCTTGGCCAGATTTTCCCCGCAGAGATGCTGATCCTGCCACAAGTGCGAGGGTAGTGCTGGGTCATGGAAAGCTGCGGGGCAGCAGCAATTCCCTCTCCTCGGCCACGGCCACGCTGCGAGCCCCACGGGACGGGCCAGCTGCTTTGTTTTCTTGACAGCTTCCCATTACGGGGAATTTGAAGTCGGTAGGAGAGCAGATCCATCCCACCACAGAAGAACTGCCAGCTGTTCTAGGGAGTGCAGGCTGCCCTGCCGAGCACTAACCCGGCCCCAAAACAGCACTTTTGCAAAGCAGCATCCATAAAACCACAGCGTGAACCAGCTCACGGAGAGCAATCGACCCCTCGGCACCTGCATTCGGGAGAAATCCCTGCAAGGATGGAGCATTGCACGAGCTGCCCTCTCCTCCCAGGGGCTCCCAAGGATGCTCCTGCCAGACCGCATCCATCCTGCCTGATGCCCTGATGCTTTGCTGAGCCACAGCTGACCTCCACTTCCCTGCAGTCTGCCAGGACAGACCCCACCAGGAGCCCAAGGCACCCACGGCACTGGATGCTTGCAGCCGGTATTGAATTAGAAGTCAGGTAAGCGCCTGCTGTGAGTGCGGGCATGCTCTGGCGATGGCTCCTGGGCCGGCAGGTCCTTTGGGGAAGGGCCGGGCAGCGCACACTGAAGCACGGGCAGGATGCTCCCGGGGCCACCACGCTCCAAGGTCGCGGCCGGGCCAGGCGGAGGTCAGATCTTTTATTAGACCAATGGACACAGTTGGAAAAACCGACACGTTTTGGGCACACAGGCATTCCTGAGGCCCAAGAGCACATCTGTTTTTTCCTAAAGGTATTAGTTAGGCTAATAAAAGACATTACCTCTGCACGCAAACTTTGCCACCCTTAAAAAGTACCAGAGGCTGCAATGCTCACCAGCCCAGGGGAAATGCAGAGAGCAGGAACAGGCGCAGAGTACAGGAGACACTTGCAAGATCTGTTTTGTTTTCACCCTCTCAGACACCGCTGGTAAAGCCCACACTTGCCCCCTACAAGCGCAGCATCGGGGCTGCTGGCACCTGAGCTGCCTCTTGCCTCCCCTGTTTCCAGATCCGTATCTGAGGTTGCACAAACCAAGCGGCATGTCCATGGAAAGCCTGTTGCTTTAGTTTACCTGCTCCCAGGGTACAGCATCAGCCCTGTCCTCTCCTTCTCCTCTGCAGGGGCTCCAAGCAAAGCAAATGCTCAAGGAACCAACCTCTGATGCCCCACCTGCACCTCCATCCCAGTGCCGCACTGCCTGCCCCACGCACACCAGCCCGTGCTTTCAGCCAGTGAGAGCTAATAAACCACGGGTAACATGTGCTGCTTCACATCCCACCGGCCAGCTGGGCCAGGGGACCGCACCGCTCCTGGCCTCTCTACCTGGGGACATTCCCCACTCAGGTGGGCTCCCATGTTCCCACCCAGCCATCAGGCAAAGCATCCTCATCCCAGGTACCACACACAGCCTCCCTCCCTCCCTCCCGGCCTCGATCCCACTCTCCGACGTAAATCCACGAGGCCAGCAGTACAGCAGCGCAGCCAAGGGATGAATCGAGGCTGCTGGAGGAGATATAAAATGGCCTGAGCCATACGTTTAGACTTCAGGCACCGACAGCATTTTGCAGCTGTATTTCAGGACTGTGCCGTTAACACTTTTTAACGCATCCCTTTTTTTTAAGCTGGTAACACCGCTTCAGGCTCCAAGCCCTGGGGCTGGAGGGCTGTATAAGGCTGTGAAGAAGCAGACGGTGGTCGGGAAGGAAGGGGGATACTCAGTGAATGCTGACAAGTAGCTGGAAGGCATTTGGGTTTTGCTGAGGCCAAGGCATGAGAGGCAGAGCCAAGAGAGCAGCAGGCTACCCCAAGGAGCAGGGACATGCCGGGGGCTGTCGTCCTTCCGGACCATACGCAGAGCCATCGGGTGAGATGCACATCTCCCTGTGCAGCGGAGAGAGCCGAGAGGGACACCCCTCGCTGTACATCCAACCCTCAACGTGCCCAAGCTCAGAAAGACAGAAAACACTTCTTCCCTGCTTTACGTCAGTGATGAGATTTCCAACACATTTTGGGTTCCCTGGCAGACAGGGACAACGGGGGGACAATGGGGGACAACGGGGGAGAGCCCTGGGAGAGAGTCTCGGTCTCTCCAAGACAACCTGCATCTCCATGGCTATGGACCAGACCAGCGGCAGGGCTGAACTCCAGGCATGCCTCTCACATAAATACCAGGGCAGCTCCTCCTGGGATATCCCACATTTAGGGATCTCTTGACCTTCCTAAACCCCTCCAGGAAGGCTCGTGCCACCTGAAGGTAGCGCCGAGGATCTCGTCCCCTTCCCCAGGCAGAGGGCTGCAGCAAGGTCCTGCTGCTTTTGGGGAGGACGCAGCAACCGAGGCGGTCCCAACCCCAGCCCCCTCGCCGCCCGGCCGGCAGTCACGTGCGGGATTTACGGCTCGATATTGATTCGTCTTCTGCAAGCTCTGCCATTACAGTCGGTGGCTTTTGCAGGAAAACAACATGAATCATAAGCTACAGGCCACCCTCTTCCCGCGTCTGCACTGTGTGACTCACCGAGCCCTTCCAGGGGTCCCGGCGCGAGGGCTGCCCTGCTCCTCCGCACCTGGGGATGGGCGCAGAAGGGGGGTGCAGGGGGCACCATCTCCCACCGGCGCTCGGGGACTGAGTCGTCACAGCCCCCAAGGTTTATCAGGTGGTCTCCAAGAAAGCAGCATCATGCTTTCCCTCCACCCGGGTCTTCCTTCCCCCATCTCGAGCTCCAAAGCCACTGGCACATGTGTGACGATGGCACCTTGTAAAAATGCACAAAGCAATGCCACTACCTCGGCCAAAAACACACAAGGAAGCCAAGGGCATTCCTAGGGTCCTAAAGTGCCTTCAAGAGCAGGGCTGGAAACATTGGTGAGGCAGACTGGGAACCCCAGCTCTCTGTGGCCATGAAGCGATCGCAAGATATAGGAGCATAACATCTTGCTTCTCTCTCTGCCTTAAGTCCTAACTTCATTCTAGCAGGCTCTACCTCAACGGCCAAAAATAAAAAGCAACTCAATAAGGTACATCTAGGAGGTAAAATTCCACAAAATCCCTTTTAAGCAAAGCCCTCCACAACCCTGCCCCAGAGCACGAACAGCCAAGAGAGCAGCTCCATCTCCAGCGCCTGGCCAGAAGCCCCCGAGATGGGATGCTCGCTGGGACCACAGCCCTCTGTCCCCAGCCCAGGCACCCAGAGATGCCCCCAAAATCAAACCTGGTTATAAAAGCCTGCAGGCAGAGAGGGGCAGGCGATGCCGGTGACACTCTGCAGCAGGGACACGCTCGGCCGTGCCGTACTTCACCATGACAAGCTACTGAAAAAAATATTAATCATTCCTTCTTCGTTCCAGCCTAGTTTTTGACTTGTGAGGCACCTTTTTTCTTCTGTTTAAATTGCCACCAACAGCGCGTTAAATATGTCCTGTTCTAAAGTACTGACAGCGCCACACAGAAAGAAAAGGGGTAAAAAACCCAAAACAACTTGTAATAAAAAGTCTGTTTGGCTGGGATGGGTTTTCCATCCCCACCCAAACAGAACCAGACCAGAGCCATCAGCTTCCCAAAGGCGCAGGAAGCGGGAAAGGCTTCGCGTGCGTGAGCTTTCCCATCAGCATCCGTGCCCCGTGCCGGCGGCTTCAGGTCAGAAGGGAGGAATTTGGGGGCTGCAGCTGGCGGGGTGGCATGGCACACACCAGGGCTGGGCGAGGTGACCCTGCGGGGTGGCTTGGGGACCTGCAGGACGGTAACGCGGGAGGTCCTGGCTTCCCCATACCCATGCACGGACGCCCCAGACACAGATGGGTGTCGGGAAACACGAGCATCGCCATCGCCTTTGCCATTCGTGCCAAAAAGGAGCACTGACGTGGGCAAAGGGAAGATGCTCAGCCATCCCACCAGAGGCCAGCAAGGTTGGGTTTTTTTTTTCCTGCCGTATAAAGCCCCACACGTTTTTTCTATTGTTTAATTTCCTTCTTCTCCACCCAAGGCAAGTTCTCTCAGAAGCAAGGAACTTATTTCCTATTGAATTCGTCCTGGTTGTTTTATTTGGAAAAAGATGACTTCCTCGGCCACGGTCCCCGTGCGCAGCTGAGCGGAGCAGGCATGGGGCCGCTCGCCTGCCCGTCTGCGCCAGCCCAGCCCCGGTAAAAAACACTCTCGAGATTAAAGTAACAAAGATGCTGCTTTGCTGCAGGAAAATCTGCTGTTTCAAGGCTGTCGGTGACAATGGGGCATTGCAAGGCGCCGGCTTCCCAACCCTGTGAGCACCGGTAGCGGGAAGAAGACAGCCCCACGGTGTGCTGCGGCAGCAGCTGGCTGGGACCACGGGAAGGAAGAGCCCTGGCGCTGGGATGCAATCACAGTGCTGGGAGCGAGCACCAGCCTCGATGGGAAGCAAAGCCTTCCAGGCGATGCCGAAAGGTGTCCAAGCTGGCACGGCTTCTGCACCGCCAGGCATCGCGGGCTGCCCCCATCAGCAGGGGACAGCCTGCCTGTGCAGCGGTGGAGGCAAAAAACAAAAGACTTGGGGGAAATAATAAATACAGCTATGCATGAGAGGCCCAGGAGTTCACGGGTGGCTGGGTAAATGCTCGGACCTCTTCCAGACGGGGTGATAAGGTGCTTTACAGAGACTCCAGCCAGGCTGGCCATGCTGTGCCATGCGAAAGGCGTGCACCATCAAACCGGCTCTCGGCCGCACTGCCCTGATCTCCTTCAATCCTTTAGTATTTTTAACTAACACCACTTACGCTCATCCAGAGCGGGGACGCTTTAGGCCTTGCACCCCACGCCCTCGGTGCAGGTGCTGCAGCTTGGCCTCGACTTTTCCAGCGGCAGCCGGCATCCCTGCCTGCTGCACGGCGCTGCCCGACGCCGAGGTGGGATGCCCGGGCAGCGGCGGGGCGAGAGCACCCCCAGCCACCCCGCAGGGCTTCGCCTCCTCCTCCAGAGCCCCCCCCCCCGTGCAGCGCACCGGAGGAGGGACGGGTGGGAAGATACGGGGGGGACATGAGGCCTGATGGAGCCGAGGGCTCGCAGGGCGGCTCGGGGCGAGGTGGGCTATGCGCCGGACCCCTCGCTCGGCCGCCCCGCTCAGCTCCGGGCAGGCCCCGCCGGACCCCCGGCCCGGCCGGCTCCTCCCGAGGGACACCGGGCACCGCGGCGACCTGCCGAGGGAACGGGAGGAGCGGTGCGGGGGGGGGGGAAGCCGCTGTGCCCGGGAGGCGAGAAGGGCGGCGGGGCCCGGTTCCCCCGCCCCAGCTCGGCCCGGCGCCGGTGCAAGGCCCGGCGGGTCCCGGCCCGCGCTGCCGGCCGCCCTTTGTCTGCGCCGCCGTCTCCCGCCCCGGTCGGCCCGTACCTGCCTGCCCGGCCGGGCCCGCACCGCTCCGCCAGGCCGCCACCGCCGCCCGCTCCTCTCCGCTCCGCTCGGCTCCGTTGGGCCCGGCCCCGCTCGGCGCGTCCCGCCCAGCCGCCCCGGCCAGGCACCGCCTCCCCGCCCGGCCCGGCCCGGCTCGGCCCGGCCCCCCGCCAGGCCCCGGCCCGGTAGCGCCGCCCGCCTCGGGGGCCGCGCTGGGCTCCGTGCCCGGACGGTGACGGGCGGCGGGGGCCGGGCGGCGGCACACCCCGAAAACGGGGGCTGGGGAGGGCGGGATGGCGTTCGCCCCTGCGCGGCTCCGCGCCGGCTGCAGACACGCGGCTAGCGCAGGGCTCGGAGGGCGGCGGCATCCCCTTATCCCCTGCCTAGCACAGCTCCTCGGCCCTGAGATGAGAGCCGTGTCCAGTCCCCGTCGTGCCGGGGCGCGGGGGGTGACCGTGAGCCGTGCAATAATCTCCCGACAGGAGGGCTCCTTCGATCCCCCGGGCCTGGGGTGCGTGTGATGATCTGCCCGGCGATGCTCCCACCAGGTCCCTGCTCTCACGGCTGTTCCCCGGGGCAAGCACAATGGGGTGTCCCGAAGGGTAAAGCCCAGGCAGCGTGTTCGGTGTAACTGGGGTGTCAAGCCGCTGTCTCCTACAAAGAGTCCTTTAATCTTTCTCCCAGTGTGTGTGCGCCCTTTGTGTCAGATTTTTGAAGCCAGTTAAGCCTGATGCTGTCCTCATCCTCCTCCCCAGCCGCAGAACCCGGGTGTGATTTCGGAGCGCCAGTACCTCACATCGTTTCAGCTTTTCCACCCCGATTCCAAGACAAGCTCAAGGTACACATCTGAGTCACGGGCTGGCTGCCCCCCGACCTGCATGCACACACACAAAATTCCCTTCATTCCTCAGAGAGGGGAAAAATGAGCTTAACACGGCTCAGCCGCTCTGCGCCTGCCCTCCCCGCAGAGGCTGCCGGGGGCTCTGCCAGCATGCAGAGACACGCTCCGGTCCCGGGGAAGGGAGCCCACATTAATTGCCAGCAAGAGCTGCCCGGGTCCATCTCACCGCCTGCGTGAGAAGGGATGCAGTGCATGAAGAAGACCCCGTCAGGTTTCATGTCCAGCCCATGGGGACAAGTTTCATGTCCAGCCCAGGGGGATGAGATTGTGGCAGAAGGTCTGTTGGGTTTGGTTTTGGCAGCGTGCTCTGGGAGAGCTTCCGACTTAAAGGGAGGCGAGGAAGCAATTTCAATCAAATGAAACGGGCAGATAAACAAACAAAAAGACAAGAAGAAAGGAAATCGTAGGGAAGGAGACACAGAGAATTGCAGACAATTATGGCTGCAAATTTCCTAATGCACTCTGAAGCATTCATTGAAGTCAAAGACTTCTTATCCTTAAACATTTCACTTCCCTCACAAGCCTTTTCTCTGAAGATCTCTGAATATCTTGCCTACACCAAAGTTACTTGAAAGCTCAGAAAACAAAAAGGGACAAACAGGAAGTTTTTCAACTGCGAACTGCTGTAAAGGGTATTAAAGGGATTTTTTTTTCAGCCTTAAATGATTTGCAAACTCAGCCTGAAAATGTATCTCCACCGGGAACAGCTTTGTGAGGCCATGCTAACCTCCGTCAGAGTTTTAGCAGAGGAGATTCATGCACAAATCATTGAACAAAAAGCCAGCAATGACTAATCAAAGGCACGCACCAAACTCCAAGGACAATCTGCAGAATCCACAATCTCCAGCGGTAAAGTTTTCCACTGAATAATTACTTCTGAGAAAAAGGAATTTGTTGAATTCTTGGTCTGGCATTTGCTAGTACATTTTTTTTAAAAAGAATGACCTACTCGCTGGAAACAGAAGGCTGCTCAGAAAGGCATTGGTATTTATTAATACCAGCTCTATCATTTTACATGAGTATCAGGTAGCTTTTTTTTTTTGCCTATCTTCTGTTTGCAAACACAACGGAAACCAGTTCCTTTCCTGCATGCTTTAACTTACAGGCTCTTCTTCAGCACATCTGTCGGAAAGAAGTTCAGCGGCTTTCCTCCGCATTGTCTCCAATTTATTAATCAACACTTTCAGCTCCCTACTGAGTTACAGCCAAATTATGGTCCCCTTGAAGTCCATGGCAGCACTTCCACCGACTTCATTAGGACCAGAAACCGGCTCTTGAAGTCTCTGCCAATTCCTTAAGTGCTTTAACTTCAGCATTGGAGATTTCTTTTTTAATCTTCTTACGCCTGTTTCTGACACATCATTTACATGTGTGCATGCACAAACTGCCTTTCTGAAACTAAAACTGGCCTTAAAACCGAATGGAAAAGCGTTCTTTTTTTTTTTTTTACCTGTGAATGGCTGCATTCGGGGCCCTGAATTTCTCTTTGCCGGGGCTATTAGAGGAAAGATGCCATTTTGAGGGGCCTGGAGCTGTTTGAGAGCCCCGACCGCAGACCCTGCTCCGTACCAGGCAGACAGCAAGGGTTCAGCCTCCGAGGAGAGTTTTGGCCTCTTCCAGCTCCAGTCTCTGTTTCAAGGCCACCAGTAAGGCCACTGGTCTGGTAGCTAACGGGAACAAGACGCAGCTACGGAAACAATGACGTTCGAGCGCCAAAAATTCCTGCTTGCGGGAAGCCCGGAGCCGGGGCCTTCACAGGTCAGGCCAGTTGCTTCCCACTGACCCCTCTCAGCCAGGACCAGTTTACACCAGGGCCAAAGCCCAGGCAGGAGAAGAGGTCGAGAGCAGCGTTTCCATTTGCCTTGGCTCTCAGGCTCCCTTTTTGTTTAGTCACCAGCTGGGTTATGAAATCCGCCTGCAGCGTCACTGTGTCTGTGGGTTTCCCATGGGCTGGAGAGGCTATTACCAAGGAGCAGCTGGAATGTTAATTACCCATTAAGGAACTAAATCGGGGGGATTTCTCAAAGCAAATACACATCATCTCTGGCACTGACCCCACCATGGCCTGAGCATCCTTCCCGGCCAGGCTGAGGACGCAATCCTTGCAGCCCCTGCCGGGTGCCTCCCTTCTCAGCTCATCCCAGACTGGGAAGGTCCTCAGCGCTGTCCTTGGCACCCAGCACAGCCTGGCCCGAGCTGGCATTCGTACCCCAGGAGCATTTTGCAGGGCAGGCAGTTCCCTTGCAGACACACCAGGACTGGTGCAAGGCAAAGCGAAAGGAAAGAATTTGTCCTGGGGAATGGAGAAAGCCCCATCCCGCACAGAGCCTGGAGGGACTGGGAGCAGCCTGCCTCCCAGCTGCTTTGGGGCTGAGGGCAGCGTTGGATTTTGAATCGCTGGGTTGGGTTTTTTTTAGAAGCTCATCTGGTTATTTCAGCCTGTTACCCCGTAAGTGGAGGCTTGCCCGTTTCCTTGCCTCTGGCTTGCATCTGTTCCAGGGGAACATCTGTAGGCTGGTGCAAGCCTCGTGGAGGATCGTCGCAGCCTGCCCTGCACGCGTGGCTCCTTGGGGAGAAACCCACCCTGCCTGGCTCAGGCTGCTCACGCACCCTTCACCGTCCCCACGGCTCCTTCTCAGACGGCTCACCCACAGCCACCACGGCACATGTGGTCTGACGCAGGCTGACCTCTGCAGTGCTCAACTGCTGCTAGCCCCTTCCTTCCCCCTTCCTTCAAATCAGGCCACAGCTGGTGTCACCGGAGCCCCCGGCTGGAATTACAGCAGTCCCGCCAATGTGTATTTTAAAAGCCTCTCCTTCAATATTTAAACAGGAAGATCCCTGACGCAGTGGCAAACCGCTAACGAAGAGAGGAGTGGGTGAGGGTGGCCCAGGGGGTCAAGACGGGCGTTACGGTGGCACCCGTGAGCACAGAGAGGTGCAGGGGAGCAGGGAGCCTTACAGACCAAACCTCTTCTCCCTGGTGGCAGCTGAGAGGTTTGCATCCTGGAGGGACCTAGGATGCTCGGCCAGAGAAAGGAAAAGGTACCTCGAAAGACGTCAGCCTGGCTGGGCACGTGGATGCTCCCCTAAAAACACGCAACACCCCACAACTGCGGAGCTGATGGGCGCAAGAAGGGGGTCAGAAGTTTCCCACGGGCCAGCAGCAAACGCTGTCAGTCGAGCAGAGGTGCTGACCTTTCAGATGTGTTTTCAGGCCTTTGGACTGTGCAGCCTTGCTAGCGGGGCCATTATAAGGAGCCTCCCTCATACATCTGCTTCTCCTCTGGTCAGATCAGCTCTGAACACAGCTTCTGGGTGCAGATCTGAAGGCCTGCCAGCTTCCCCATGTGGGCACCCACAGGTGGGCTCCTGGTCTGTCACTCACACCCCAGCCCCGCATGGCTCTGGGCTCCCTGCTTCCTCGGAGGGCTAAGCACCGGAGGCAGCCCAGTGCTTGCGGGGAGGCATCTGGAAGCAGGGCAGGATCAGGCCCAGGAAGCGTATCGCAAGCGCTATGAAGTCAGGTTCAATCTGCCTTTTTTCCAAAGGTCTTTGATGTCTCCCATCCTTACTGTCCTGAGCGCTTTTTAAATCACTTGGAACCAGAAAATATTCGCTTGCGGGACCACCTTAATGTAAAACTTTACGAATTTACATTCTGTTTGCTGTAGAGGTGGAACAGATCTCCCCCGATAATGGCTCTGGCAGGTAGTCCCTGCACCATCGCTCACAGCTGCAAAGTCTGCGCCACTCACATCAGCCGCCTGAGTTCCCATCGGAGGATGACCTGTATTGAAACCTCTCCTGTTGGCTCCTTAAGAGAAAATACTCCAGACTTCCACATATTAAAACCGGGCAAATTCCCAAACACCTCCTCGCAGTCAGCACTCCTGCCTGAGCCCGGGCAGCGCCGACTGCGGTTGCGTGGCCAGGAGCAAGCGGGCTGCGTGCTGACATTACACCGATTTTCCTCCAGTTGTTTTTTTTTAAACCGATTCAGGCCTGCGCTTCCAAAGCTCTCCGAGCACGCCTCTGCCAGGAACACAACTACCCAGCCGCGCACCCGCGCCCGCAGCCATCTTGGGAAGGGACCTTCGGCAAGCGGCTGCCGCCATCTTGGGGAGGGACCTGGGCGGAGGTGGCCGCGCCATCTTGGGGAGGTCGGCCCGGCTTGCCCTCGGGAGCGCCGTTCACAGTTTCAGGGCGGCGGCCGGCGCGGCGGGATCGGGATCGGGATCGGGATCGGGATCGGGATCGGGGCAGAGTCCTGCGCCTGCGATGGGGGAAACGCCGCTTCCCCCGTGGCACTCGGCCGCCTCCCGCCATCACTTCCGGGTGAGCGGCGGTGACCTCCGCCCCCTGACCTGCCCGCTTCCTTTCTAGCGGCGGCCGCCGGAGGAGACGAGCAGGTGAGTGCGGGGCTGCGGCGCATCCGCCGTCATCCGCCCGCCCGCGCCCGCCGCGGCCTCCCCGCCCGCCGCCCGCCTCCTCGGGCCCGGGGCTCCGCGGGGCAGCGCGCCCGGCGTGGGGGAGGCGCGCCCGGCGGAGCGGGGCGCTAGGCCGCAGGTGAGCCGGGGGCTAGCGTAGCTGGGCGCCCCGGGGAGGGCCGATGCTCCCGGCCGGGGGTGGAGGGCGGCTGGGTCTGGCGGAGTGGGGGAGCGGGGATTTCGGGCCGAGGCTGCGGGAGGCGGCTGCGGGCCGGCCCACCCCCGGGCTCGGCGGCGGTCTCCAGCGGCCCCGCTGGCGGTGCGAGCCTCCTCCTGCCCGCTGGACCCTGAGCGGCTGGGGCTGTGTCCGGTGCGGTTTCAGGTGAGCGCTGAAGAGCAGCGGGTTCGTTGCTCTGAGGTCAGTATCGGCGTTACAGCGCCCAGGGCTTGGCGTTTGCTCTGTCTGTCGTGTCGGTATCGCTGGGCTTTATGGGGACAGTGATGTCCATGGAGCCTTTCGCTGACCGTGTCAGGAGGGGGATGTGGCTGTGTTAGAGTGGCCGTGTAGGCCTTGATTTAACAGTCGGTGGTCAGTGCTGTTTTCTGTGGAGAGGGATTAAGACCTGTGGCTGAAGGTAGGTTGTGCTTGGATTGATTTCCTTAATGAAGTCGTTAGACTTTTCTCCTGTGCGAGGCGCCAGTTGTAGCTGGTATTTGGCAGGAGAGGGCAATAGGGAACCGTCTTTCTGCGCTCAGGAGCGGATGCACGGGATCCCCAGCCACCTAACCAAGCACTGCTGAGTGCCGCGGCTGCCGTCTTCCATAGCTGGGTGTAGGCTTCAGATGCAGAAGACTTACCTGGGCTAGTCCCAAAGATGTGGTTAGGAGACCAATAATGTGGAAGAACCCAAGCTAGGACTTGAAAGGTCTGCAGAGTCAGAGCTTCATGACAGTACCTGGGTCTTTAATAATTGTTTGGTTAGGTATTTTCTTTCCATAAAGTCATATAAACAAGCAAGGGGAAGCTCTCAGCGTTTCTCGTTATCAAGGAAAGAGACTCCCTTGTGCTCTGCTGCGGTGGTGCCTGGGGACATCAGCTGCCACGAAGCACAGCTTAGGTAGCTCCTGCTGTGAAGTGCAGCAGGAGAGACCGCACTAAGCAGTTGTGGGTGGTGACCTGTCTGCCAGCATGCAGCAAAGCTGGGAATCTTGGCTTTTATAAAAAGTCCACTTGTACCCCAGAATTACTGCCTGCGTTTGGCCAACGGTAACTCATTTATCTTGCTTGGTAAAAGGTTGCAGTAGCAGGGAGCTTCATAAAATCCTGTAAGAGAATGCTGAGAAATCCACCATCACTCATACTTCTCTTTTGTTGTTCAGAAATGGCACCTCGTAAGGGGAAGGAGAAGAAGGAAGAGCAGGTCATCAGCTTGGGACCTCAGGTTGCTGAAGGAGAAAATGTGTTTGGCGTCTGCCATATCTTTGCTTCCTTCAATGACACTTTCGTCCATGTGACTGATCTCTCTGGCAAGTGAGTATTGAACACTGGTCGCCTCCCTGCAGTACCTGACTCCTTCGGTTTTGAAAACAGAAATTAGATTTGGCTAGAGGTTCCACCAAAGTCCTTGAGCTTCTGCTGAGCTGTAAGATAAGATGGTGTGCGTACGTGACCATAGAGCAGATGGCTTGTTGTGCTCGTCTGTGATGAATATTGTGCTCAAGGTACTGGATGGCAGTTTGTTCATCCCATAACATTGAAAATACCTGGTTCTGTCTGTACCAAGAAGCTGGTTTGTGGGTTAGTTGGACAGTTAACTCTGTCCCAGCCGAAACCAGGACAGGGAGGAAAGAGGAAGGGCTTTTTTCTGAATGTCATCTTTCCCTTTCGTAGGGAAACCATCTGCCGTGTGACTGGTGGCATGAAGGTGAAGGCGGACAGAGATGAGTCTTCTCCCTACGCGGCTATGCTGGCAGCCCAGGATGTTGCCCAGAGGTGCAAGGAACTGGGCATCACTGCCCTGCACATCAAGCTGCGTGCTACCGGTGGGAATAGGTACGTTGGAGGGGCTGGGCCTGGCGATTCCCAGAGGATGTGTCCGGTCTTGGAACCGTGTCAGGTTGTACCACATCCCTTCTTTGCACTGCCTCAGTTGGTAAGGTAGATGCACCCTGTGAACTTGACTTTAAACTTGACCCGAAGGGTGTCTGTCATTTTGTACGGTGACTGGCTGATGTCATCTCTCCCTGAGCATCTGGAACTCCTACTGAATGGGCGTCTTCAGTTGACTGGAACTGGGGTGTGCGCTTATTTATCTGGTAGTGGACGGGGAGGTGCTGTCAAACTTGGAGATGTGTTACCTTGGAATGACGGTGAAGTGCCTGTCTGGTGGCTGATTGTGAATGGTTTGGGTCTGGGGAGAGGAGGGGGGCGAGTTCTGGTATCTGGATGTTTTGGGATGGGGAAACTGTGATTTTAACACTGTCAGTTGTTTGTGAACTGTGTTCAACTTCTGAATGATTTAAGGGATTATGGGTTCTGACTCTCTCCTCCAGGACCAAGACTCCTGGACCTGGTGCCCAGTCAGCCCTGAGAGCTCTGGCCCGATCTGGAATGAAGATCGGCCGCATTGGTGAGTGACGGAGAAGGCGATAGCTAGATGCGTATGTCATTGTATGTCAGTGCAGAGCGTTGCTACTTTTTGGGTTTTTTAAACAAAAACCAGTTTTGAGGGATTATTTAGTAAAAGGAGCTTTGTAGGCAGATGTGCCACTTGGTATGATGATTTAACTTTGGGATGTTCTTCTTGGCCTCTGTCAGATGGCACTGAAGGTATGGTTTAATTTAAACAGATTCTTAAATTGACGATTCACCAGGAGGTGGCATGAGCAGACTTGAGAAACCAAGTTTCTGCCTGCACAATAAACCCCAGCCGCACAGCAGGACGCTGATGTTCCTCTGACATAACAGCGTTTGTGCCAGAGCTGTTCAGTCACCCAGAAATACTGTGTTGGTCTTGGTTTAAGACTGTAACTCAGTAATAATGGAGTTCCTCCAACTGTTTGAGGGAGAGTCCCAGACTTTTGTAGGGGTGTCACAAGAAGCAGTGGTGGTGGCTGCTCTGAAAGTTACCTCAAGCACCCTCTGTTTCTTTGGAAACGCTGTGGCCGCTTGGTTTAAGCGGGATGGGAGATGGGGATTTTTGCTTCCTGAGCATTAAAAGCCCTGGGTACCCAGCCCGTGGCGAGTTCACAAGTATTTTCACTCCCTGGGAGCGTTCATTCTGCCTGTGCGTGGCTCCTGCGGTGGCTGACTGCCGAGGTGCAGCCGTGGGATGTCGGGGTGACTGCTGGGGTTGGGTGGCTGTGCCCGGTTGGTTTCTTGGGGTACCTCTGGAAGGTAACTGTGTGTTTTGGGTTTTCTTCTCCCCGCAGAGGATGTCACCCCCATCCCCTCTGACAGCACTCGCAGAAAGGGTGGTCGCCGTGGACGTCGTCTGTAAACAATGCTGCACCTTTCGTTATTAAAGCTCTCTTTTAAACCTCTTCTCAGCTGTGTGCTTTCTTACTGAGGTACGCTCAGAAGTCGAGCGGCTTCAGTGTAATTACATCCACGAACGGCTTACGCTCTGAAGCTGGGCTTCTGGTTTGGGTTGGGGTTGTTAGTACTGCTGCAGCAGAGGTGCTTTTGAATATATGTGGGAAAAGCTTCTAAAAGCACTGGAATTACAGCTCCCTCAGCTGCTCTGTTTATATATTTATACTTCCAGAAGTATTTAAGAAAAATGACTCCTCAATTCCTAGTCAGGCCCTGCTTCCTGCACTGATGTTTGCCCTCCACGGAATGTGCTGCCATCACCTGGAATAAACGCCCATTTCCACCTTTGCCAATATTCTCTTCCTAGCTCTCCAGGTTTGAAATCGCTCCTGTGCCTGTCCCTTCCTTGGCTGTAGCAAGATTTTTAGACCAAGAGAAGATTCACAGGCATACAAGACTTGAGAAGTATAGTTTAAGATAGGTGGGTTCTGTACGCTCGTGGTGTCAAGGTTCTTTGTGCTCGTGGTTAAAATAGCTGTGGCTTCTGCAGCTCGAGAGAAATTGTCAGAATTCCTCCTGTGCAATGGTGATGTCAGCCCTCATACGGTGTAGTGCCTGTTTCGACGTGGGTCTGTTTTGTGCTATCCTGCGATGGGTAGGTAGGAGTTTATTGTAGAGGCAGCTACAACGCGTCATGCTTTGCCTCCTCAGTCGCAGTTGCGTCCTGTTCAGTGGGACTCTTCGCAATGAGCGAGGGAGCTCATCTGGAGCTGGTAAAGTGTTTGTCCAGGAATACTTGTGGTCAGGTTTAAGTGATGGTTATTTATCAGAATTGGTTGAAAAACCTTAGGATTCTTAGCACAGTTATATGGCAAATACGAATAGTCTTATACATGATGATGTGTGACCTATAAAATGAAGCTGGAAGGTGGTGTTCTGACGTCCTGGGCTCTCGGACACGGTCTCCCTCCAGATTCTGAGGCTTGAGAACCTCACTGCTTTCGCGTGGGCTCTTTCCAACACCTTTGCATCTTGAAAGGCTTTACAGGGGATTCCTTCACCTGCCCGCTCCTCCTGAGGCTCCCTCCTCTCACGGGAAAGAATGCTTTGACTGGTGGTGGTGCTCTGCTCTCCAAGCAGTCTCTGTTCTCGTAAAGTCAGCCTGGATTGGATCGAGGGCACGTTGCTCCTGTCGAGGTTGGTCTTCAGTTGTTCGAGCCCTAGCTCTTGCACAGTAAAAGGGGATGTGTTTCACAGCGGAGGAAACCAGGCTGTCCGGTCTGAAGCCATGGTGCATCTCGGTCTTCATAGTGAAAACTACTTGGATGCTTGTGGTTTCAAAGTGAGTCATGATCTCTTGGAGGTGTCCTTGCTGTGGAAAAGAAAGCTGGGCTTGTGAGCAAGCTGGGTTTTCTGCAAGCTGTTGCTTAATACATGACTTCCCCTTTCTGTGGAAAAAAAATCTGCCTGGACAGATGTTCCTAAGCCAGCGTTTCCCTTGGTGCAGCCATAGTGTTTTATTTGTAATTTTATATGTGACCATGGAAAACTTTAGCATAAACTTCCCCCTAACTGTCTTAAAAGTGCGCTATTTGCAGTTCAAATCACTTTTTTCCTGTAGTTGAAGTGTTCGTTGAACTCTGTGTGGAGAAGGTGCTGAAAACGTGAAACCAGCAGCGGCTCAGCTGACGTGGAGCTGAACTGAAGAGGGAAGAGGGCAGGGGAGCGGGATGTTCTTTGCGGGAGGCGAAGGTGCGGTGTGTTACAGCTCTAGTCAGTATTTTTCATATACTCTTACATAGGGTGAGACCTGTTGCTGTTCTGGCTATGTGTTACTTTGTGCCAGGTGACATTAACGTGGCTACTTCACAGGGTGCGTTTGGGGAAAGCTCTACAGGAATATAAAATACAATGCAGGACCTTTGCAGCGGGACAAATTTAACAGACCCCGCTCATCTCTTTGGGTGCAGTTTGTGATGGTTTCTGATCGGTTCCGTCTCCCTTCCGCTGCCCACCGAGGCAGGGCACAGCCACCCTGGCGCAGGCTAGTTTAGCCCTGCTGTTTTTAAGGGCAGATGTGGAAAAGGGAAAGTGTCTGCTCAGTACCGCTCCGAGGGCACGAGAAGGGAAGCGGCTTTTCATCCGGCTGGTGGGTTCCCCGTGTGTAGCAGGGTCAGGCCGACCTGCAGGCAGCACGGACCTGGCTGGCACCCGGTGGCGATGAGCTTTGCGGTGGCATTGGCCTTGCTCGGCTCTGGAGAGGAGGTTGCTGAAGCACCAGCTGGGACGTTCATGTCTAACCTGAGGCAGGAGGAACCCAGACCTACTGCCCTGCGTGACGTATCCTCCCCTGGGGAGGTTTTCTGGGGCTTGCACAGGTGGCAGGAGCTTTGCCCAGCACAAGAAGGTGGATTTGCTTTATTAGCCCTTAGTCTTTGGAAGCAGGAGCTCTGCTGGGTGCACAGGACTGTCCGGGCCGGCCGAGCTGCTGTAAGCCCAGCCAGTGCCGCTTGCTGCCCTCGCCGTGCTGTGCCGCGGGCAGGGTGTTTCCTGGGCTCGCTGCACAATTAATGGCAAAAATTGCTTTTTATTTCTTAGCCGACCTGACGTCTTTGAAACAACTTCCTGCGTCAGTGTGAAACCCCCCAGAGGAGAAATGGTGAATGAGGAAGAGAAACTGGAGAGCCAGGCAGGTGCCTGCATGGAGCGGGCTGCCGGCATGCGTCTGGAGGCTGTCTGGAGGGAAAGACTCTCCTGGCTGAGCAGCGTGGATGAGTTTGATGGCTCTTGCCAGTTCCTGCCCCTACCCAGCCGGCTTGTCTTGTGTGATTCGGTGAGGAACTGCATCACCTGCAAACCCCCTGCAGCTGGGTGACTGCTCCCCGGCTGCGTGGGTGGGGGACACGTGTGGCTGCCCACCCTGTGTCTCCGCAGCAGGGATGCTCATCTCACCGAGGGCATGGGGCTGCTCGGGGGCTGCAGTGCATCCCCAGCCCACAAAGTCCCCAGAGACAGGTCTGCGTTCACTGGTGAGCCCTGCGGCTCAGCCGTTCCCCTCGGGTTTGCCCAGGGCCGATCCTGTGCTGCCGAGGGTGTCATCTCATGGGCAGCGAGGAACACAGGTTTGTTCACCAAACGTCAGCCTGCGCAGGGTCTGCGGGCTGAGGGCTGCAAGACGGAGGCTGGGCTGGTAATGAATGGCTTCACGTGAATGCCCGCGGGGTTATTTCTGCCTCCCTGCCTGAAATAATTGCTCTGCTGGTTTGGGTCGAGGTCCCCGGGGAACGGGCAGGTCTGAGCTGAGTCCTGAAACTGCTCCTTTGCTCCAGATGGCTGCTTTTCCCAGCAAAAGACAGCTGGTTCCCCAGCCTCCTGTAACGGTGCTTGTCAAGTTTTTCATGGGCAGCACAGAATGTGCACAAATACGAAGCCTTGGGGGTGACAGGGTGGTGATGAGCCTGTGCTGGGTCCGGGTGCCGTCCTCACGTTATGGAAGAAAGCGTGGGGGATAAGGCAGGCTGAAAGCTGCTCTGTAAAAAGGTCTGCGTCTTCCCAGGAAAATCAATTTACAGACTTACAACACTTCAGATGCCACGGCCCTGTGCAGGAAGGTATACTGGGGGGAAGTACTGAAGAAGTTAATGGAAATGACTGGGTGCAGAGCAAGGGCTGGTTTGGTGCTGACAGTCCCCAGCTGGGCTGGGGGCTCAGCCTGCCTGTGCGGGGGAGCGGGGCTCTCCCCCACCCCCCAGTTTATCGCTTGCATTTGTGGTTTGCAGGGTCGGGTCCAGCTCCATGAAATCGCTGGGGGTTTCGCTCGCCAAGTTCCTGTTCAGACTTTCCTTAGTTCCCCTTAGGACTGAGGCCGGTCACGGAACGTGCCCAGAGCGTGCCCCCAGGGTGGGGGGCTTGCAGCAGTGAGGAGCCAAGCAAAGATTGGGGCTGTGAGAAAAAAAACTGTGTCCCCCAAACCCCCTGGTGCCTGCTGTGGGCTGAGAGCAAGGGGAGAGCTGCAAAATTTATGGAAGGGTTTTATGTGCTTTTTTCTTTTTTTTTCTCCCTCCTTTTTTTTTAAACACCTCAGATGGTTTCTAAATGCAGCATCACCTAAAAAGCAGTGGATAAGTTATTTGTCTTCAAAATAGCCTCTGGGGAAGAATGCAGGTGGGGGCAGGAGCTGGGGACGCAGGTGGTGAGAAGGATGGAAACCCTTGGGCAGGGGGTCTGTGCACCCCTGGGTGCCCTGGGCCTTTCCCAGCTGGGTCGCATGATCCTGAAGCCCTCCTCCTGCACCAGGGCTGTGATTTCCCACCCAGGAAGCCAGAGCATCGTCCCACCAGCGCCTGCTGCTCCTCCAGAAATAGCATCTGCGGGGAGACCCTGCCCCACTGCTTGGAAATGCTTTTACATTATTCCTTAACCCTGCTCTCCCAGCACGCTGCCGGGGGCTGGCCGTGCCGTCCCTGCCGGCGGGATGGCTCCGGGACTGACCAGGGAGAAGGGATGGAGTCCCTGAAGAAACCTGCCCGTGCTCGC
The DNA here is from genome assembly GCF_018139145.2 of Gymnogyps californianus. Taxonomy (NCBI): domain Eukaryota; kingdom Metazoa; phylum Chordata; class Aves; order Accipitriformes; family Cathartidae; genus Gymnogyps; species Gymnogyps californianus. Next base: position 15,069,303 of record NC_059484.1, read on the forward strand.
CCCAGCCTTACCACTTTCTGGCCCTTGGGCCGTGTGTGGGGAGGTTTGCCTGGTAACTGGTGATGCTCGGATGGATTGTTTTTAGTTTCACACTCGGAGTTTCACTTTTGGCGGAACCCTGGGCCGTGGCCGTGCTGGGTCCTGATGCTGGAGTCGGCTCGGTGCTGGGTGCGGCATGCCCGGCAAGGCCAAGCCCCATGGCACAGCGCTGGCATCGGGGGCTTGTCACCCCCAGTCTGCCCCGGGTCCTTGTATAAAATCACGTAAAATCAGCATTATGGGGGTGGGTGGCTGCTCTTGCCCACGTAGTGCTCGTGGGGCTGTGGGGTGGGCTGGGGACCCACACTGCCTGTTCCCACTGGTGCTTTGGGGGTCACCCATCTTGAGGGGCTGCTTTTCCTCTCTTGGGTTTGGGGGTTCAGCCCCCTGAAGCTGCTGCAGGCAGGGCAAGGGGGGGTGCTGCAGGAGGGAGGGGGGCTTGAAAACACTTGGTGGTCCTTTAATCGTTACCCTCTCAGCCTGAGAGGTGCTGGCCAAGCACCCCTACCCGGGGGGGGGGGGTCCAAAGTGACCCTCGAGGGGGGGATCTGGGCCAAAGTGCAGCTTTTCCATGGCAGCGAAGGTGAGTGAGGAGGGGTGTACCCTGACGGCATGCCCCCACGGAGGGTCCTGCTCAGCCTTTGGTGTGGGGAGCCCTCCCCATGGCATCCCACCTCGGCATCCCACCTCCTACCTCTTTCCTCACACGTTGCCTCCTACCTCCCACCTCCATATCCCACTTCTCGCATCCTGCCCCCCATATCCCACCTCCTGCCCCCCCCCAAGGGGTACCAGAGCCCCCAGGCCCATGGCACCGGGTGTCACCATGCAGGGTGTCATGACCTGCCCGTGGCGGTGGGGTGGGAAGCGATGCCCCACAAAGTGGCTGCGATGCTTACAGCTGGATCCAGCATAGTTTCTGGACCGGAGACCTGCTGAGCAGAGGTCTGCCTGGCAACAAGTGATGCAGCTGCTGGCAGCCAATGGGGCTTTTTTTTTTGCCCCCCCCCGCCCCGGGGTGGCAGGGCAGGGTGGGGGCCTGGGGGGTATTTCCAGCAGCAGCACTCGGGGTGCACATTGCCCATCGGGGTGCCGACAGCAGAGCCATGGCTGAAGAGCAGCGGGACCTCATCTCCGACCGCAGCAGCGGCGTGCTCAATGTCGGGGACGCCCAGAGGTGCCACTGCTGGGGGCACGGGGATGGGGGGAGCGGAGGTGTGGGGTCAACGGGGCATGGGGAGGGCAAAGCAGGCACGATGGGGACGTGGGGCAGAGGGGGCATTGCGTGGCGGTGGGGTGGAAGGCGATACAGTTAGGCCAAGGGGGCACAGAGTGACTATGGGGCAGAAGGTGGGGGTCACACTGTGGCTATGGAGCACTGTGGAGCCAAGGGCGCCGTGGCGTGGCTATGGGGTGGACGGGGCCGGAGCATGGCTGTGGGGCAGGCAGGGGCATGGGGTGGCTATGGGGTTGAGAGGGGTCACTGTATCTCTGGGGCGGATGGGGACATGGCATGGCTATGGGGTGGACAGGTTTACAGTGTGGTTATGGGGCAGACAAAGGCATGGCACATCTATGGCGCAGACAGGTTCAAGTCATGGCCATGGGCTGGACGGGGGAACAGCTATGGGGCAGGCAGGCTCAAGGTGTGGCTATGGGGTGGATGGGAGCACAGCATGGCTATGGGGCGGGCAGGCTGTGACGTGGCTATGGGGCGGGCAGGGCACAGCGCAGACCCAGAGCCCGGCGGACTTTGTGGGGCCACTCCCCGTGTCCCAACCAGCCCCCATCTCCCAACCCCCTTGGGCCCCCCCCCAAACACTTCCAACCAATCAGAAACCCGGGAGCTCTGACATCATCAGTCACCAGGCAGACATCCGGGCAGCGAGTCCAGCTCTGGACATTGCCTGCAGCAGCAGCGGCAGCCGGGCAGCACCCATGGGTGTCCCTACCTCGTCGGGCAGTGGAGGCAGGTGGTGGCTTCCTGGGGTGCTGCTGCACCTGCCAGTGCCCCGTTCACCCCAGCGGGGCAGGACCTGGCCCGGGGAGGCCTTGGTGGCATGGCAGGTGGCCGCGTGGTGTTTGGCTTTGCCTTCCCTTTGCATCTGAGTGCAATGGCGACACTGCGACACCCACCTGCTTGGCCTGCCTGTGTCCTGCCTGCGCACTCGGGGTGCCCCGCGTGTTCACTTTTTGCACAAAATTTAAAAAATTAAGAGCAGTCCGGCATCCCATGGGATATGTCCTCTGCCCCCCCCAGGACCAGTGAGGCTTCAGGTGGCTTCATCATCCCGCAAAAGGCGATGCCCAGAGCGATGCCGTGCCCCAAAATCCCCTGGCAGCGCCCTGCCCGTAGCCGCCGTGTGCCCACATGCTCCTCGGGTACCCCTCCCGTGCCTCCCCCCATCCTGCCCCCGCAGTGGGTTTCGGTTCCCCCAGTGCGGAGGAGTGACCTTCACCCTGAGATTTCACTTCTGCACGCCGCGACGGGGGAATTTGCATTTGTCTGGCTGCAACCCCCCCGAGAGAGGGGTGTTTGGGGCGGTGCAGGGGGCTGACATGGGCTTCAGGAGGGGTTTTTGGGAGGCGGTGATGGCAGGGTATGAGGACATCTCCTGCTGCCAGTGGCTAGGGCTGAGCTCTCTCTCCGTGTCCTGCAGGTCCGCGCTGGGCCGCAAAGCCGCCCTCTCCATGCTCTCCATCTTGGTGGCCCTGCTGATCGCCGGCCAGGCTGTCACCGTCTACTTTGTCTACCAGCAGAACGGGCAGATCAGCAAGCTGACCAAGACCTCCCAGACCCTGCAGCTGGAGGCACTGCAGAGGAAACTGCCCGCCAGTCAGTAGCCCCACGGGCACCAGCGTGGTGGGGGGGGTGGCCAGGGAGAGGGGACGGGTCCCCCCGCCCAGACCACCCAACCTGGCACCCCTCACACCGCTCCTTCCTTGGCAGGTGCCAAGCCGGTGAGACAGATGAAGATGGCCATGGTGAACACGCCCGTGGCCATGCGGGTCCTGCCTCTTGCCCCCTCTGTAGGCAACACGGTAAGAGATGCCCACCACTGCTTGGCACTGGCTGCTGCCTGCTGCCCTCAGGGCTTGCTGCCAGCCCTCGCGCTCACTTTGCCTTTTCTCTTGAGGACATGGCCCCCGCTAGCAACAAAACCGAGGACCAAGTGAAGCACCTGCTGCTGGTGAGGTCCCCCGCTCCCCCACCGACCCATAGCTGCCCCCTGCACTGCAGGAGGTGATGGGACCCTCTGTTCCCAGCTCGCTGTCTCTTGGCTGGGTCTGGGGTCTCTTGGGGCGCTCAGAGCTGGTGGGAGCTCCTGGCCTCCTGCAGTGTCCGTCTGGCTGATATAAGCAGAGCTTTACCCCCTCCCTCGTTTTTCTTTGCCCTGTCTCACCGTGGTGGTCACTCTGCAGCAAGCAGACCCCAGGAAGACGTTCCCGGATCTGAAGGACAACCTGATGGACAACCTGAAGAGCCTGAAGAACACCATGACTGATACGGACTGGAAGGTCAGTGCTTGCTGCCATCCTACTCTTCGCCTTCCAGGGGCACCCCGCTTCGGGGAGGGACTGGGGTGTCCCCACCTGGAAAAACAAAGTCCTGCTTGAGCCAGGCTTGGGTGACTCCCACCCCAAAGAAGGTGGTGGTGCTCACAACCTTCCTTGGGCCAAGCTGGAGCTTGCGGCACGGCTCCCCTGTGGTGCACCCCCCCCCCCCCCCCCCCGCCAGTTAACATGCTGGTTCCCCTTCTTGCAGTCCTTTGAATCCTGGATGCACAAGTGGCTGCTGTTTGAAATGGCCAAGAACCCCAACCCAGAGGAGCGTAAGGCGATCCCAGCGGAGAAAGGTATCAGGGATGGGGGCTGCTGAGCTGGGGAGGGTTGGGACTGGCCCTTCAGGAGCAACCACCCCCCGGGAGGTGCCAGCACGGGGCTTCCCAAAGGCAACTGCACCCTCCATCCCCTGACTGGTCAGGGACCTCTTCATTCCATGGGGACCCTCTGGTTGGTGGCCTTTAGGACATCACAGAGCCACTGCCCGCTGCCTGCAGGGCATTCGGGATGAGCAAATGTCTGAAAAGCAGGAGCACCACACCAAATCCTCAGTCCTTGCCTAGCCCAAGAGCTTTAGAAAGGTCACCCGGGTGGGGCTTGTTCGCTTTTTAAATTTAATTTAACTGCTTCTGGATAAAAGCTCCTGCCGAGGAGGCTGCCAGGCAGCAGAAGGGCCCGGGGGGCTCATGGTGTCTCCCCTTTGTTTTTATTGCCCTAGTGCAAACTAAGTGCCAGGCGGAGGCCAATTCTGGGGGTGTCCAGCTGGGTCACTTCCACCCACAGTGCGATGAGAACGGCGACTACCTGCCCAAGCAGTGCAATGCCGCCACGGGCTACTGCTGGTGCTCCTACAAAAATGGCACCAGGATTGAGGGCACTGCTACTCGGGAAAAGCTGGACTGCCCTGGTAGGTCACCCGGGAGGGGAAGGGAGAGGAACGAGCAGCATGCATGAATGCTCCCCCTCGTTTTGCTTGCGATTAGGGAGGAGAGCTGCCAGGGAGAGGAGAGGAGAGGAGAGGAGGGTAGCCAAGCTGTAGAGAGCATCCCTCACCCCTCTTTGATGCCAGCATGTTAAGGCTGGAGGGGACCCTAAAAACCACAGCTCTCCTTGGGTAGCTGCAGCTACAGCAGAGGCATGCACTTAAGGTTTTCCATGAGCCTCCCTTGCCCCCAAACCCACAGCTCAGCAGGTGGGTGCAGGCTCTCCCCCGCTGCCCTCAGAGGGGTGGGGGTGATGGGGAGACACCCCTCAGGGGTCCAGCACTCACGTCCTGCCCTCCCTCTGCAGGTACTGCTGTGGCTGCCACCACGGAGCCGGAGGAGATGACCTCCAGGGTGGACGTGGCCTAGCTGGGTGCAGAGAAAGGTGAGAGTCCAAGCGTGGTCGTGGGACTGGGAAGGCGAAAGCCCTGGGGGAGGTACAGGTCCACCCCCAAGAGCCAGGGCAGCACCACAGCATTGCTGGGGAGGCAGCCGTTGCGATGGAGACACAGCAAAAGCAGCCTGGGCTTTGGGAGGTCCTGGAGCCGTCTTACTGACTCCCTCCTCTCTTTCCCCAACAGCCAAGTAGAAGAGGATGCCAGCGGATGCCTGTCCCCTCTTCAGCATCCCAGCTCACGTTTTTTTTTTTTTTTTTGCTCTATTTCATTTCTGCTCTTACATTGCTTTTCCAAGGCGATTAACAGTGGGCACCCCTGCGCACCCCTGCCCCTCAATGCATCGATTGTGACCCTTCCCCTGCTGCAGGGCACCAGACAGGGCTGAGCTGCCACCAGGATCAGGGCTAGAGGCAAAGTGTTCCCTCAGAGGGTGGGTAAAGCAGGCTGGAAAATTATTTCAACGATGTCAGACCCATAAGTCCTGTTCCCTTTTGCTCATCAGCACCCCACAGCACCCAGGCAGCGGCAGGCGCAGAGCTCACCCCTGCTGAAGAACGAGCCACTAATGCTTTCTTACACTGAATGAACATTAAAAGCAGCAAAACCACCTCTCCCAGCTTCTTAACTGACCCCCGTAGGATGGAGCCCTGTTAGATTACTAGAGTAGAGGGGTTTTATTGCAGAGTGCTCAGTTTTGTAGATAGATGTTCACCTTTTGCCTTCAGGCTGAAGAACAGCGGCAGCAGTGGGTAACAGTGGGCAGAGGGGCTGATACTGGAGGCAGAGGGGCTTCTAATTTTTCTGAATATATCTGATAGTTCCTTTATAAATGACCTCACAAGCTAATTATTTCAAATAAACTTTTGAATAAGAAAGCCTTGTAAGCAACTCTAGCAGGCCAGTGTTTGCAAACAGTCTGCAGCTGTCCTAAGTTAAAAATAAATGAATCTTAAGAAAAAAGGGAAAAAGAAAAATCTCTGCAGAGACACTTGGACATCTGTGCCCCCATTCAGGATCGTACACATTCCTTGCCACATTCCTGGCCCATCACTTGTTCGATCTCCCCGGCACCCTGGGGTCCCCCTGCATCCCAGCACAGCCTGGGAGGCTGAAGTCACCTTTAAGTGAGTCACAGCATGGGGGCAGAGGAGGAGAGCAGCCCCCTGCGCCCGGAGCCACCTCCCTCCTGTGCCCAGGTTGCGCCGGCATGAGGGTGGCAGCCGGAGAGCTCTGCCCTGACCAACAGAGCCTGGAGCCAGGCTGCACATCATGGGAGGGGGGAGCACAAGGGGACCTCGGTCCCTTTTTTCCTGTCTCCTAAACCCCAGGGCTGGGAGCGAAGCGAGGAAACCAGGCACGAGCCCAGTACAACGTGCAGGGTAGCAGCTGCCAGGGAGGCAGCAGGCTGGGTCCACGCAGGGCGATGCACAAACCTGCTCTCAGCACTTAGTAACGGGAAAAAAAAAATATAAACCAACACTACAAGAACACACAGTTCAAAGCTGAGGGGCAACAGTGTCTGCTTGTCCTCAGAGAGCAGGCAGAAAGCAAAATTTTCCCCAGGGGCTGAAGCGGCGCCTGTGAACCTGGGTAGATGCTGGGCTCTGCTCTCCTACCTGCAACATCCTCCAGAGACGGCTGAGCCCTGCCCCGGGCTCAGCCCCAGCGCCTACCCTGCCTCCCTGGCCTGGCCTTGGTCACCTCCCTTCCCTTGAAAGCAGCTGAAGCAACAACTCACCATTCTTTTTTTATTTTGTATTCCATAAAAAAACCCACAAAAAATTACGCCGCCGTGGCCGAGAACAGCTGCTGGACACAGCTGTTCAGTGCAACTCCAGGGACACGATAATCACTGCTGTCAGTGTTAGAATAAAAAGTAAACCCAAGAGCTCTCTTCCATAGTAGCAAAAGGACTGACACCACAAATCACAGAACGGGGGAAAAAAAAAAAAAAAAAAGAAAAGGTAAAAGTTTCTCTTAAAAATATAGCTCTGTGATGAGAAAGAGAAAGAGATGGCTGGGTGTCAACTAGGAGGAAAGCAGTTTATGCAAGCTGGCTCCTCTCTGGTCAAACTGCCTCCTTCAGTTCAGTTTCTGTGCAACAGTCGAGCCATCTGGAGGGGCAATAAACATGTCTCTGGGCCCCAGCAGGACAGGAGGAGGCAGAAAGTTACACTGCTCTGCTCTAAAAGTCACAGTTAAAAGAAGTTATAAATTACTATTTAAAAAAAAGTTGGAATTCTCCTGATGAGCTTCCTTTTCCTCTCTTCTGTTTGATCTTCACCCATAAATCCTTAATCACAGGGATGCGGTACCTTTGGGGAGAGGAGTTAAAAGAGTTAGGGATGGGGAGGAGGAGAACAGCCTTACAGCTGAGCAGAGCAAGGGCAGAGTCATCTGGTCCACTTCAGGTGGCTACAACATCACCATCTAATCCACATTACTTTTCCAAGCTCCCTGTGGTCAGCAGGGACAGACAGACACTGCCAGAGGCCGCTTATCTCTGCTGATGACAGCGGACAGCAACGTCCAGGCTGGACATCCAGTTCTCAGCAGCTAAAGAGTTGAGGTCAAACACATCCAGAGAAGCCAGCACACTGCTGCATGACTTTCCTTACACCGCTCCACTCCCTGGCCCTCTAATCTAAGGCCAGGCTGACTCAGTGAGCGTTTAGAGGGCACACTGTCTTCCCAAGACTGGCCCAGGAGTACTGAATTTGGCCAAGGTTACTGCCGTTCAGAGGTACCAACTGATAGTCCCCACAGGCCATGTACCTTCTCACAATCCTTCAGGCTCAGCCGTTTTCTTCTTCTAAAAAGAAAAGGGTGAAAAATAAATCAGTATCATCTGCACCACAAACATGAAGAACCCAGCAAAGCCACAAGCCACAGAGGCTTCTTGGCTACCATCTCTACAGGGACATATCCATTACAAGGAACATCCTATAGTCTCCCTCTGCCCCCCTTCCTAGCCCTTGGGATAGGGTGCAGCAGCCTGCCAAGGCCTCAGGAGCTCCAGCTTCTGCTGAAAACAACTAGATGAACAGACAGCTGAAGAAGAGCACTTACTCCTTCGGCAGGTTCTCTGCCACCAAAAGGGCCCCTGAGTTTGACCCCTCCAGGGAAAGAGATCTCTCCTCAGGGAGCAATACAGGAACAAGTCCTTCTTCGAGCCACCCCAATCCCAACCAACCAAAGGTCAGGCTGTCTCAAGACTAGCCACAATTAACTGCAGCCTCCTCTGTACTGCCAGCGAGGCCAGGACACAGCTCTGTTCCTCTCCAGCCTGGCATGCTGCAGGATGAGCATCACAACCGCAGTGCAGAACAGCTCTCCGCACGGTACCCCATCCCAGGGTCTTGCACATACCTTCTTCTTTTTCTTGTGAACCTCAGCAGAGCCATCTGCTATAGGCTCCCCTTCCGAAGACACCTTTTTGGTCTTCTTCTTTTCTTTTCCAGTCTTTTTTTCTGGGAGAGGGAAAGAAAAGTCAACTAAGAGAGGGACTCTGGTATTGCTAGCCTTGGAGATGGAGCACAGAGTGGTAGGAGCATCTCCAGTAAGTTTTCGATCACACTCGAACCTGAGCAAGCTTTCCAGAGCAGTAACTGGGTGAGGGCAGAGCCTCAGTACCTCTGAGCCAGAGCCGTTTGATCCCACGATCCACGCACACGCGTGGGCAGAATTACATAGGATCCCCTTCTTTCCACCTCCTGCTGCCCACCTACTCTGAGGAACCGCTTCAGTGCTGGAGTAGCTGGGCACATGCCAGAAATCAGAGCAAGGGGAGCTACTACCACAGGATGGACACAAGGGTCAGCTCAGCACAATTGCTCCAAGAGGCTCCAGCTCACCCCTGTGCAACAGCCCACACAAGGGCTGACAGACAAGTCTGTCTCCTCCAAAATGAAGGGCTGCATCTCTGCAGAACAGAAACCCCAGCAGATCTGGCCCACTCATTCCATCTCCCCCTTTTCCCCCCCCCCCCCAAAAAAAGAAAAAGCCTACAAGATCCAGCACAGAACTAGCTCTGATTTGTAAATGCAGTCTGCACTGCAAAGAAAAAAAAAAATTGCCTTTGCATTAGGGCAGCAAACAGAGCATTACAGAGAGGTGTGCAGACAAGAGGGGCAGGAAACACTCTTAATTGGGAGCAACGAGCAGGAGGCTGGTACCATCCTCCTCTTTCTCCAGGGGTTTGAAAGCAGCAGTAATAGCCCTGAGCCAAATCTCTTGAATGAGCTGCTCACCGTGTTGCAGCACAGACACTGATCAGGCAGGGTCAGGAAGGGGCACCGTCACCCCACGGGGAACAGCAGTGGCTGACACGGCAGATGACAGCGCAGATTTCAAGGCTGATCTCTTTTAAAGAGGCTAGCAGCAAGGGGCCATGTTCAGGAAGCTCTGACTAACACAAAGCCCTGTGCATGTGAACGCTGGCCTTCCTCTGCCATGTCGACAGCATGTCAGGGACCTTCTGCCTGCCATCCCCAGCCACACTGCACCTTAGCTCTCTGCTAGCATGTGTTGTGTTTGCCACAGAGGAGCCAGGGGAGCCAGCTGGGCTAGCAGAGCTGTTCTGCACTGCAGACACAGAGCAGGGCACCACACAGAGCGCAGAACGCAGGCCTTGTGGCTTACAACTAGCAGGAACTCTCCCAAGCCCAGCGCAGGTGGGCAGGCCACGCGAGGCGGGCAAAGAAGCCTCAGGGGGTTCAATGCAGACTCACCTCAACCCTTTGCCAGCCCTCAGCTAGACAGCTGCTTCGAGCCAGGATAAAGGCCAGGAAAGGAGAAAGCCCTGGAGGGACAGGTCATGCCAGAGAAGATGCACGGGGACACCAGCTTGCTCTGCAAGCAGCAAGGATCAGCATGAGTATTAACACAGTTCCCACTGTGCTGGATGCAGGACAGAGAGGCAGGAGAGCCCAGCTTGGCGTCTGCAACACAACCTGGTGCTGAGACCGCAGAAAAACACTGAAGTGGGGTGTTAAAAATCTGGCATTGACTTTGGGTGGGCCACAAGGGAAGTAGCCAAGCAGGAAGCTAGTGGGAAAGTGGGTGCTACTTACAAGGCCCTGCACCAGAGGCTGAACATGCATCAGCCGCAAGAATGTATTGCGAATGCAGCCCCAAGTGAGGGATGCTTACTTTTAGCTGATTTTTTCTTTTCCTTGCTGCCTGGTAGCTTTTCCAGGTCACCAGCCGCTTTCTTCTTTTTCTTTTTGGGTACTTCTTCGTTAGCTTGCCCTTTCCGCTTCTTTTCCTTGGGCTGCCCGACAGCTCCATCCTCTCCTGGCAGTTTCCGCTTCTGAGACGTTTTCTGCTTCTTGTTCTCCTTGTCTTTGCTCTTAGATGTTTTCACAGCCTTGTCTGCTGTGGAGGAAGGTTTCTTCTTTTCCTTCTTTTCTTTTTTCTCCTTTTTCTTCTTCTTCTTCACTTCCAACCCTTCCAGTGTTTGCACTGCAGGAACTTTGGCAGCAGTGGTGACCTCAGTTTCGCTCCCCGAGCTTGACTCCTCTGATTGTGGGATGGAGAACAGCGCATGTGACGCTGGGGTCACTTGTGCCCCTTTTGCCTCAACATCATTCTCTTTCACGGCCAGGGCTTTCTTGAGTGGGGAAGGGCTGAGGCTGGCATGATCTGGCTCCGTTTTTCCTGCCACCTTCTCTTTGTTAGAGGCTCCTGTGGCTTCCTGCCCTGGAAGGGGGTTGTTTTCTGCAGAAACAGTGACAACAGCAAGAAGACAACTCAGGGAGCATTTACTACATAGACCACAGAGTTACTGGAGGATGGAAATATGCATTTGAAGAGGAGCATCCAGTTCTCCCCCCAAAAGCAAAGCCTGCTGGCCATCCCAACTACAGCAGAGCCAAAGAAAGATGCCTCAGCCTGAGATCAAGTATCTGGCAAGGGAAGTGGGTGACAACAGCCACAACAGCTTTGGCTGTTTGACTAGAGGAAACGGTAGCACAAGATGGGTGAGCATAGATAGAGCAGTCCTTCCCCAGGACACCAACCCCAGTAAGTGAGGGACTTCCCAAGGTGGAAGGGGGGTCCACACCACCACATTTAACCATCACCAGTGGCCTATCCCTCAGCACCTCGGCCTTCCTGAACCTATATATAGTTCTGACCTCCTCAACAGCCCTTTGCGCAACTTAATGATGTGCCCAAGAGGCCAACAGACCCATCTGAGCCTCTACAGCAGGCCAGAGCTCACAGCCAGACCAGAGCTCGTCTGAAGGCACCAGGGTCACACCAGAGCAGAAAGCAGCTTCCAGCTCCGAATTTTACAATTTGCCAACAAACCAGGACGATAGGGAAATGGCAGGACATTTAGTTTCTCCATAGGTCTTCCCACTTGCTTCCACTCCTCTGCCCCCGAGACACGCTACAGAGCCCAGAAAGACCAAGGGGAGGCTTGAATACCAGCACTGTATAGCAGATGTTCTTCAGCCAATGTTTAAACCTTCTGAAGAAGCCCTCACTACCGCAGCACACCAATGCAGTGTGCATCAGTTTCAGGGAGAGCCCTACCTGCTCCCATTAATTGCATTAATTATTGCAGTTAAAGCAGAACTTGGAAGAGGCAAAGGCACAGAGCCTCGCAAGCCAGCCAGCACAAGAGAAGCGTTCAAGGAGAGGGCTGTGTCGTGGCCAAGGGAAGCCAGCAGACGGCAGCAGCACTCCACGCTGCTGGGCTCTGAGGTGGAGACACGCTGGGAACAGGGCCCTGTCCCAGTGTCAGTCTCCCATGCCAGCACGGCTTTGCTCCTGGGCGAAGCGGATTCCCGACCTTGCCAAAGCAGACCCACCTGCTTTGTGGTTTGCAGCCACCTGGTCAACGTGTGTGTCGGAGTCACTGCTGTCGCTGCTGGAGCTGTCGGCTGGGCCTGCCTTCACGGAGGCCTTGGCAAGGGAGTTTGCAGCAGTCACGGCTGCTTTCCCTTGCCCCACTTTGCCTACAGGCTGGGGGGGAACCGTCTTTGGTGCCTGGGGTGCTGCTGGAGTCCTGGAGAGGCCCAGATAGCCTGTGAGGAAGGACTGAAACAGCACAGACACACTGAGGAGTGACAGCAGGGCAGCCTCCCACACACCAGACACGCAGATCTGTCTCTGCTGCTATTGCCCCTATACTCCAAGTGAAGGGCCCACCTTTGGCCACCCGCAGAGTGATCCTGCGCGGCTCAGCCAGCCCTGCAGAGAGGCCAGGGCTGCCAGGAGAGGGGGCCAGCACTGACAGACACTGGCTGAGCTGACAGCAGCAAGAGCTGATGGCAAGAGGTTCTCCTCTTTGTTCTCGCCCAGTAAAGCAGGCTTGGGGGAGGCTCCTGGCCATTAGCATGCACCCAAGCACAGCTAATGCACTGCAGATGTGCTGCACGCCCTGCACGTTACTTACAAAGGGAATTTAATAGCTTGGACATGGGTTAAGTTCCAAATAAAAGTGGGGAAAAAAATCCTGCTGCTATAGGCACTGTGCACCAGTTCTCCTAGTTTAACCCTTGCAAGGCACCACCTCCTCCCATCCCTTCCCCCAGGGAAGGCACCATAAGCCCTGGACCCAAGGCCCGGCTGCCTGGGGAAGCATTCCAGGTTCAAAAGCCTCTCTCTGCCCCCACCAAAAGGCCCTGCTCGCACTTCTGTACGAGCCCCCACTTCGGTGCTGGCAAACCCACTCAGCACCCAGTTTGCTATGACTGAGAATTCAATCCTCTCTCTGTCCTTACGAGCCAGTTGCAAGACCTGAGAGGATCCCAGACCGCTCAGCTACCATACCTGCGATGCTGCCTCCTCCTCACTGGACTCCGAGGAGGAGCTGTGGGCTGGCTGGGTCCCTCCAGGTTTCTGCAGCGAGCCTGCTGGAAGAGCAGAGTTCATCTCATTAAACCCACCGCTGCTGCCTGGGGCTGAGCTCACCTACCCAGCACAGTTACTGCCACCAAAAGGCCTTCTGCCTCCAAAGAAAGGGGAGTGCTTTGCCAAGCTGGAGAGGAGGAACCCCCCTCCAACCACTATGTGAAGGTGACACACCTCCCATGGAGTAACAAAATGCTGTCCCCACCCTGGCCTGGCCAGCAGCACAGAGAGCATCTTCTTGGGAGAACTGACCAGGTTTGGGGGGCTGCTTGGGTGTCTCCTCCTCGTCGCTGTCTGAGGAACTGCTACTGTCCGAGGTCTCCTCTGCCTGGGTGGGCACCACGGCCTGGCTCAGCTGGGTGTCCTGCACTGGCTGCAGGCCTGGCTTCCTCGACTTGGCAGTGGGACTTCCCAGGAGCGAAGCTGCCTGCGGGGCGGCAGTGTTGGCTGGAGAAGCTTTTCCCACAGGAACCGTTTGCTTCAGGCAAGGAGGAGTGGGGGCCTAGGGAGAGGAAGATGAAATGCATCTGGAAGGAGGAATAACTGCTCATGCCCATGAACTATAAGAAGCAGCCCAGAGCAGATGGGCTTGGACCACCTCGGCCCTTCTTCAGCCGTACTGCTCCAGTTCATGTCAAGGTTAGCCCAAGAACCTCTCATGCAGGGCACAGAGACCCCATCTCCCCCCAGCCCACAGATGAAGCAGGCAGCTGTGGCCAAGCAGACAACTCCTGACTGTACAGGGCACTGCTATCACAAAGAAGGAAGAAACCAGCCAGCCAGCTGGGAGGCAGGAACAGCAAAGGTACCAGGGCTACCCTCTGCTCATCTGCCTCACGTTATGGTGCGATAACAGTGGTTAAAATAGAGCAGCCCCCCTCTCCCCCCTCCATGAACACGGTCCCTCAGCTGGGGACACAGCACCAGCCTCAGACTCCAGCAGACCCATCTGCCCACTCTCCCCAGGGAAGCTCCTCACTTTAGTCTCTGCCATCATTACCTCTCCTGCCAGCACGTCACGCTCCAAGGAATCGCTACTCAAGCTCTCGGACACTCTGCTAACTGGAGGGACAGCAGGCGCTTTTATCCCCTTCCCCAAAGGCAGTGTGGCATTAGCCTTGGCAGCAGCCTTGGCAGCCACTGTGGTCGAAACCTTGGTTGCTTTGACATTCTGCTGGGACAGACTCTAAAATAGATGAGAAAGAAAATCAGGACAGAGCACAACTTGGAGGGAAAAAGAGACAAGCATATACCAATCCACCACTAACTCCTGAGCCTTTCCGTCATTTCCAGCACAGCACAAAGGCTCTTTTTTTTTTTTCCCCCCCTTTTACAGGCCAGCTCTATCTCCTATGAGCCTCTGAGCAGGGCCTCTGGCACAGCCAGGAGCAGAGAAGTGAGGCCCAGCACCCCGGGAGTGCCTAAAGCATTAGCTCAGTGCCCCAAAGGCACCCATCCTGAGGGCAGGGAGACAAAATGTGATGTGCTTGCAGGCTGTCAGATCCCTATCCGCTGCAGCACCAGCAAGACTGCAGTTGCAAACCCTACTCTGCAAAGCAGACACTTGGACTCCAGTGTGTCTCCTACACTCTAAAAAAAAAAAAAAAAAAAAAAAAAAAAAAAAAAAAAAAATCACACATCAAGAGTTAATTGGCAACAGAGGTAAAGCAAAGACACCAACCACAGGGCAAATCTACCTTCAGGTCCACAAGCAAGCCACAGATTAGAGAGCAAATTAACAAGAAGCAATTTTGTTGCCTCACATTTGAAACTTCCCATCAAACTAAACGTAAGAGGGGTTAAAAATAGAAGAGGTGGGGGCATGGAAATCAGACGCTGACATCAGGTCCAAGACACAAATGCCAGCAGAGGAGGGAGCAGGAGCGACGAAGGAGTGCTCAGCCTCCTGGTTTGTGTTACAAACGAGGCTACGTGAGCAGCCCTCCCTCTCCAGTTCTCTGACAAGCTGGGCCTTTGTGGGCTGACATTTCCCTCACACATCTGGCCTTCAGAAAGGAAGGCAACGCTCCACCATGCAGAGAGCTGCCAATCCGACGTGAGCTCTCAGCCGTCTTGCACAAAGCTCAAGTTACAGCAACTGCATTATTTTATACAATCTTGGTACTATAAACACGCTTTAATCAAGGGCTGCTCACACTGGCTGCCCGCCCACCAGCTGAGGGGAGGCAGCCTTTCCACTGGCCACAGCATCAGGCCAACATGGGGAAGAGTTTCCTTGAGTGCACATAATCCCCCTCTCCCAACAAGGGCACTGGCCAGACAGGGGACGTGTATGTGCGGGACAAGAAGCGCACTTCACTACTAAGCCCTGGGCTTAGAGCACCAGCCAAGCCACCACCACACAGGAATGGTGGCCACGTTCCTCAGTCAATGCTTCTTCACGTGGTTTCTTTCTTGGGCTCAAACCGCAGCAGAGGTGCAGAGACACCCAAGACAGCTTCACACCGAGGCAGCTCAGGCCCTAGGGAGCTCAGTCACGGCCCTGCGGGACTGGCACGGACGCACAAAGAGACGTGACACGAAGAGACTCGGGTGAGAGAGCTGGGTGAGAGTCGATACTCCTTGACACTCAGCAGCGCCCTCGGCACAGATATGGGGTCATCTCCCTTCTCCAAGGCTGGGGTCTGGCTCCTTCAGCTGACAGGCGGCAGGACCACTGTGCTACCCTTCAGGGCAGATCCTTCCAGCCTCCCAAGGCCTGTGGAGGGGGAGTCCAGAGAGCTCCAGCCGCACCCCACGCCCAGGGGTTTGGGAGGAACCAGGGGGCGGGTTGCCTTGGAGCTACCCAGCTCATGGAAAGACTCTGCCTGCAAGGATTTGGCTGCTTTTCCAGTCTAACTCCCTGGAGCAGGGCAAAGGGGACGGAGTCCCAGAGGAGGTCTGGGCTCGTGTGTCTACTCATGTTCCTGCCAAAATATTCACACCCTCCGCTGCTCTTACACACTGCAAGCTTGCTGTGGCCGAGACATGCACCCAGAGCCGGGGTCAGCAAGACCGAGGGACGCCGCCAAGAAAACCGGATCCAGCCAACGGGAGGGCTCCTCTCTGCACCGCTCATCACCCATCCAACTACCACCTCGCAAGTCCTGAGACCTCCTGAGCGTGCAGGACTAACAGTGTCCACACTCAGCGGGTCAGCAGCTCTTTACCTGAGAAGGGGGGACTACTTCCTCCTCTGAATCTGACTCCTCACTGGAATCATCACTGCTGTCCACAGGTGGAGGGGCTGGGGCTGGTGCCAGAGCCGGTGCCTTCTTCACATTTGTTGGCTGGGGCACAGCATTTGTTTTCGCTGCAGGAAAAGCAAGAGAGATTGTCACCATGAGAAAGAGTTGCTCTCCGTGGCTGTCCAGAGCAGGAGCTATCACAACAGGCTGGGCTGTTCCATGTGCAGGGGAGAGAAAGAAACCCATGAGGATGCAGGTGAGGGATCCTGGCCGCTACCAGGAGACTTACCAGCTTGTGGAGGCTGTGTCTGTGCCACAGGGGACTCCTCTTCACTGTCAGACGAGTCACTGCTCCCACTTTCTGACACCTGGGTTTTCAAGGTGCTTCCCACTGCTTTTTCAGGCGGCCCAGCTTTAGCAGCCTGGCTCAGGTTGGGAACAGGCCCAGGCTGTTCTGTTAACCTCTTAACAAAAAAGAAACACAGGCCCAGGTATGTTGTATTAGTACAGGTGTTGTTTAGGAGTTTAAGTGCAGTTTCAGCTCAAGTTGGGTTTTGTTTTACCCTAACACAGCTGTTACTAACACTCACTCCATCCTTGGCATGTCAAGATTGGAAGGGGCTTCACTTACTGCCTGGACTGAGCTGCTGAGGACACATACCACTGCATTTAGCAATATGCTTTTGACAGGAAGCCTGAGCGTGTTTTACCGCACAAGCATGCGGGGCTAACAGCACTCATAAGTTCCTAACAGCAATTCCTTATTGAGGCCGAGACACTGGCTGGACAGGAGCCTGAGGGAAGGAGAAGCACCACAACCCCAAGACCCCCATTCCAAGGAAGCCTCTCATTTAAGCATGACCTCCCCCCAGCCTGGGGAATCAGTAGGAGCTGGGAAGCCTTGTGCCACACCACTTGCAAGACTCAGAGACAGTATCAGAGCAGCTACATCCCAGAGCTGCTGGAGAGCTCAGCATAGACACAGCGCTGACACAAGCATTTGGGAACACAGAGGGCAGGCAGAGACAGACCGGGACCCACCTTGGAAACTGACCTGTCAACAGGTCTAAGAATTTAGAAATCTCCAGACAACAAAAAAACCCTGCAACTCACTTGGGCTGTGCCTTTCTACAGCACCCATCAACACTCTGATGTCCCAGGACAGGCCACAAGCCACTGCCCCAAGCAACTAGTGTGTCAGCGCTAAGAAGCCACAGTTATCGCAGCACCAGATACACAACTGCCAGTTGAGATGATCCCTTCCTGGCCCCTCTCCCGGCTTGGGCCGAGGGCTGCAGACACCCCTCCTGCATACTGCTGAAGGCTAGTGGTGGCAGAGGGAGTGCTTGCCGAGAGATCTGGTAACTTCACCACCCGCAGATATTCTCCAGGCTCGCAGTGCTCTGCACCCACTCAAGTTTACTCCACTCATCGCTCATCTCCGGGCTGCTCTGCCAAAGAGTACATCACGCTTGCCAGGGCAGGCAGACCCCATCCAACCCGCACATGACAGCGGCCCGCTTCAGCGCTCCGTCTCCGGGCCTCCCGCAAGAAGACAAGAGAGACTCCTGCCCAGCTGCACAGCCCTTGCCACCCCCCTCTCCCAACCCTGCCATGCTGCTAACGCAGCGATACCCTCTCAGCCTGCAGCAGAGGACCGGGAGGACTTCAGCAGTGCCAGCCCACCCGGGGACTGCTCCTGGCCAGCAGCCGAGAGCACCAGCCTCGCAGCTTCCCGGGAGGATGGATCTTACCATGCTTCCTGGCACAGCCCCACCAAGGGCTGCCACTGGGGCAGTGTTTATCATCTCCAAGCCAAACACTAAACAGACAACAGCATCTGCATGTTTATCCCATGACAGAACAGCTCTCCGAACAAGCCAAGCACATTTTGAGTCTGCTTAGAGAAACAGAAACCTCCACAAGCGCTTGGGGAGGGGGGGATTGCAAACCTCACTTGTCTGTTTTGTTTTGATACCAGTGAGTCACTATCTCCAGGAGAGAGGCCAGATTCGCAATGCTGAAGAGAGAGAACTACGTGAAGCAGACACAAGAATTCACACACTCCACTGGAACGCGCTAGCTCCTCTTCCTCTTGTCCCAAGCACTGCTGTGCAAGGGAAGAGTCTACCGAGATCAGACCCCACTCACTCACTCTTAAGACCTTCATAGCAACGGGACTGGCTTCTCCCCCTACTCAGATGCATGGCACAAGGGCTGCTTCGTTTCCTAACTTAGCAAGGGGCTGGGAAACAGCTGCCATACAGAGGCATCCTGACACAGAAAGAACATAACAGCATCCACAGAGAAACCACCACAAGCTTTACACAGCCTCAGGACTCCTCAGATCTTCCTGGGAGGAGGCCAAGGTCCCTCCATCCACCTCATCTCAGTCACTGCCAGATGGCTGACAGCCGCCACGTCCTATGGCGTGGCCCCAGGTGGGATCAGGCCAGCAGCGTGGCTGAGTTACACCCAGGGAGCAGGGCAACACAGGCAGAGAGCTTCTGACAACTTAAGAGTCACAGGTACTGAAGTAACTTAGAGAGGAGGAAAATAATTCAAGAGGAAATCATTTTTCCTGCTCCCTCTCCAGCCCCCAAACCAGGAGCTGCCTGCGGCTCAGTACGAGTGTGATGACTCAGCTCCTGCACAACCCATCTGCCACTCCGCTGGGTCCATTTGCATCATGCAGCACTGCATGACAAGAGGGGGAAACAACACTGAGCCACGTGCGCTGAGCACGTTGTAACAATCACACTCCATCGCTGCCTGTGCACCGCGGAAGCACGGCCAGCGTATCAGGACTGGGACCAGCATCTCAGCTGTGTCACGACACAGCAAAGGTACAACTGTCACCTGCAAGGGAGCGGGGACAGGGTTCAGGGAGGGAAAGAGACCCTCCATCTCTTGGGAGATTTGGCCTCTCCCCGCAGGGCCTGTGGTCCAAGATAAAAACTTGCAGGCACAACTTCTACCAGTGCAGCCTGCACAGGTTTTCCTGGGATGCTCAAGGAAGATGCAGGTTCCCACCACACGCAAGCATGTGCATCTCACACCGAGTCCTGGTAAGCAGAAGCCAAAGCCTGTCCATAGAGGGCTTGAGTGCCATCTTTGGCCCAAAACGTCCAGGAAACAGGAAGCAGAGTGGAATTAGCAGTTCCAAAAGTAAAGCAGCTCGCAGCTTCTTTAAGGTCAATCCAGACTGTCCCCCATCACCATCCTTCCCCCCCCCAAATATGCAAACACCTTGTCAACTTCTTTGACTAAATATTCCTGAGTCTTCAGGGGTAAACATACCAATTAAGCAGTTCAATTTAGGCATGATGTTCATTTTAATTGTGCTAATCCACCCCCACAGGGAAAGATGAAGCAGCTTCCAACGCTTTGTATCTGTTTGGATCTTGCACAGAAGCCAGAGGAAGTTGCAGGATACAGTAAGTCAGTGGTTAGCATATGCCCAAGTAGCAGATGGTGAGGATGAGCTAAGAAGAGTTTGACTGGGAGGACAGGACTGTGGACACAGCTAAGCCTAATGGTTTATCTTCAGGCTTCACTCGTGGTCTCTGCCCGTAGGCTACTCACACGGGAAGAAACAGCCTGTTTGGCAAAAATAGAGCTCCCTTGACGACAAGCTCTTCCTTGCTGACTGGCTGTTGAGGGGTAATCACCAGTTTGCAAGAGGGAAGATGCTGAAGTGGTTAAATAGCTGTCGGCAAGGTGGCTACCTGCTGGTGCTAGCTTCAAATCAACACTGAGGGGAAACAAACCTACCCCAGCATGTCCTTCACCTACAACCCTGCTAGAACGGACGAGTCTCAATGGTTTTACAGCGGGACCCCATGGCACAGCTATCAGAATAGCTGCTCCTGCCACCCAGAACCGAATCTTCACATATAATCACGCAGGAAGAGAGCAGCACAGAGGCAACTGTTAGAGATGCATCCCCCACCACCCACCTTAGCAGACCAAGGCTATAAAGACAAAAATGCAGAGCCTCTCCGGCTCCTGCCTGTCAATAGTGAAAGGACGTGTTGACAAAGAGCCTCCTTGCACGGACACGTGAGGCTCTGCCCCCGGCTTCCCCTCCTCCCTTGCAGATAATAGCTGCCATCTCCAAAATGCCGCTTTCAGGGCACTTTCCAAAGGGCCCTGCAGCTCAGAGTCAATGCTGAAGGTCTCTGTACAATGTGCCTAAGGATGCTCTCAGGAAGGGATTTGCTTCCCTATGAGTTCAGCCACCTAAGTCTGAGTCCAGTCTGAGTTCATGGTCCTTCTCTCAAGAGAGGTCTAAACAAACCCTCACAGGAGAGCCAAGATCAAGCTATCTGTGACCCTGCACACAAGGCCCACTCCAGAGGGGCAAGGCATGAGTGGAGTGAAACAGTTGGTATCGAATAGGTTACCCCCCACCCTCCTCTGGTATGGCTGGCTGAGAAGAGTCAGGCTATACCCGTGTCCAAATAGAAAGAAAGATCTTCCTTCTCTGAGGGACTGAGATACAACAGACTACATGCTACTGGTGTTTCAAGGAGATCAGTAGGAGCGTTTAAGGGCTGAACAATTGTCTTGCATATCCCATCCCTTGGCACTGAGCTGAATGCGGTATCACCTACCTTCTGGCTGACAGGCACAGGGAGATCCTCCTCTTCACTGCCTGAGGATTCAGAGCTCTCCACTGGCTTCGTACTTTCAGCAGGCTTCATGGGAGCAGCAGTCCTTCCTGGTGTGGTTTTGGCCTGCTTTGGTACTGCTGGTTTTGGTGCTGGCTTCCCTTGGGACAGTGGAAGTGTTTTTGCCGGAGCCGCTTTGCCGGAGAGTGATGTTGCTGGCGTGGGTTTCGCTGGGGATGGGGTGGCCTGTGAGGATTTTTGAGGTGGCTTTGTCTGGACAAGACAAGAATAGCGTGAAACAAGGCAAATCCCACAGCAGCATAATTCATTTGCTCAGACTGTAATCAAGGGAAGAGATTTCAGAGCCCCCTGGGAAAGGCAAATGCTGAAGGAAGATTAGCAACTGGCAGGACACAAGGCATCCTTTCATCTAGCTGTGCGGGGCTAGTCTCCCAAGATGAGAAAGCAAGACCAGACACTCTTCATCAGCCTGCTGATACCACCAGTCCCCTCCAGTGAGGTACACTGCAGCACTTTGCACTCTCCACAGCAGGGAAGCTAAGCTGCACTACAGTTTGACAAATTAGGCACTATTTATTACAATTTATAGCTGAGAGGCAAATTCAACCATTACAATTTGCCTCTTCAGGTGGGAAAAGAATTGCTGGGGTTTTTTTATTTAAAAGTACTGATAAATTTTTTTTTAAGAAAGGCACAATGGCTTGATTAAAGCTCAGAGCAAAGACATTGAGGTGCCTTTAAACACCCCATGCCTCTTTCCTCCCACTCCCAACATGACTTTGCTATACACTACATGCATTTACAAAATTTTCTTTTCACTGCAATTCCTAGCCCCGGAGAGGCGTGCAAGGAGAGATAGACTCTCAGATAGACGCACTTGGGTTACTGATGGGGGTTCCTCGTCTTCGCTGTCTGATGAGTCGCTGCTCTCTGATGTGTTATCGGGCTTTACAGCCCCAGGAACCGTTGTAGATGCAGGTTTGGCCTGGTTTGGTGTCAGTGCTGTTTGCTTCACTGCATTCTTCTTGAGGGATGCTGGAGCAGCAGGTGCACTTTTCACAGGTGCTGCATTAACCTGCACTGTTTTCACAGCTGGTTTTGCCTGGGAACAGGGGGAACAAAAGGGAACAGGAGAATCAGGTAACATCTCAGGAGAAAACGGTTGAGAGCTGTAACTGCATGGAATCTGTTTTAAAGAAGGCTATCTTGCTAACTTTGACCAGGATAGGCTTGTTCAGACCCATGGGCTGTGGAGTATCTGAAGCAAGCCACCTCCTCCACAGACTGCCTGACTACACCTGTGGAGTTGCACACCAATCACCTCCTACAGATCAAAGGATCTCCCTCAACTTCAGGCGCTAGGAGAAACTGGGATGGAATGGTTGATGCTGGCAGGGGTTA
The DNA here is from genome assembly GCF_018139145.2 of Gymnogyps californianus. Lineage (NCBI taxonomy): Eukaryota > Metazoa > Chordata > Aves > Accipitriformes > Cathartidae > Gymnogyps > Gymnogyps californianus. The sequence continues at coordinate 15,091,373 of NC_059484.1, forward strand.
GCGAGGCTCTCAGCCACACAGCGTGTTTCTCTGGCCTTGGGTTTGGGGATCCCACACACCCAGGGAAGGGGTGTTATCAGACGACAGCATTGCAGCATTTCCTCTCTCCTTCAAGGGAAGGGAAGTGATTTCCTAGAGACAAGGACCCTGGGTTGGAGAGGTTACCTGAACCGCTGGAGTTGCAAGCTCCTCCTCAGAGGATGTCTCATCACTTGATTCCTCACTGCTGCTCTCAGCAGCCCCAGCCGCCTGCTTCGGCTCTGAAACACAAGCGAGGCGATGTCACAGCTGCTGCCTGCTCTGAGCTCCCAGAGCGTGATGCTAATGCAGCTTTTGAAGTCAGGAAAACAAAACAAGCTGCAGAGAGGGCTAAGGGGATTTGCAGGGAAGAGGGCCTAGCCTTGCTGAAAGCATCAGTGGCCTGCTGGGAACAGCTTCTCCAGACAAACGTTGGCCCACAAACACCACTCCCTCGAGTGCAGGCAGAGATGGGAAATCCTTCCTGGCCACCCTCTGACCCTACAGGGAGCTGCCCAGCCACACACAGCTCCCTGCAGGGGCACCCAGCCTGGATGGACCTCCTCTGAAGAAGAGCCAAGAGAAGGACCATCTTCAGAGCTTCTACGATCTATTCCTCAACCCCCCCCCAGCACACACACTTCAAAGCAGTAGAAGATTTCCCTAAAGACTTCAAAACCCCCAAAAAATCACTTTGCAATTGGCAGTAAAGAGAAGATGCTGCAGTGCCCTTCCAAAAAGCTGAAAGCATCTGCAGTATTAGTACTGCATCTCCTCCAGATACACTACGCTGTTACCTCCAACCTCGGTAGCGCTGGGTGCTGCCAGACAGACATCTTAGCACAGAATCTACCGCTTGAAATGGGAGCAAGCATGCTGGATTCATCCCACAGAGCTCCGGAGCTGGCTGCTTTGCAGTATTCTTACAGCCTCCCCAAGGAACAAGCATTGCTCTGAGCCTTCCATCAAGGGAGCTGAAAGGAACACGCTGAAGGCACAGCTCAGACCCGATTCGCAGCAAAGCTGGAGCACACATGCATTTACCACACGCCGCAGGCTCCTTACCCACTTTCGGGGCTGGGACCTTTGCAGTCGGTGTCTCTTTTTCCTCCTCACTCTCTGATGAGGAGCTGCTGCTGCTGCTGGAGCTTTCCGGTGCTTTGGTCGTTACTGGTGCTTTGCTTTGACCTATTTTGGCCACGGCTGTTGCGGCATGTCCAGGCTTCCCAGAACTGAGCAGTTTCTGCCCAGCCTTGGCCGGAGCTGCAGACACAGCTGGTGTACTGGGCTGCTGCTTATTTGAGACCACAGTTCTGTTCGCAGCAGAGAGCACCGCTGCTTTGCCTGCTGGGGCAGCGGGTTTGTTAGGAGAATGCAGGGAGTTGGCAGCTTTGCCACTCACCACAGCTGGTGTCACCTACAGGAAACAAAAGAAATTAGAAGCCTATAGACAGATGAGGAGCTAAATTGGACACAACATACCTTAAACAGCAATCTGGTAGCCGGGCAAGCCATAGAGCTCTTTAGGGAAGCACTTGGGGGACAGATATATAAGAGAAGGCTTATGCCAGCATAGGAGGGTCATTTAAACATGAATTCCACCCCAGCCCACAATTCTACACATGCCAACGACTCTGGGACAGTCCTGGCCTCAGAGTACTATCAGCCTTCAAAGCCAAGAGAAGAATTGCCTTACCGTAATTGCATCTTTTCCAGCTGGTGTCTCCTCTTCTGATGAGGAGTCATCATCTTCGCTGCTTTCTGCAGTCACTCCTGAGTTCGTGGCCAGGGAAAGGCTGGCTGCTGCACAGGAGAGAGCCACAGAGAAGTCGTGTGAGCGCATCTCTCACATCAAGATGGCCTCTGGTTTGCAGGAAGGCCCCAGCAGGCAGGGCAGGGTCCCATCTCCACACCTGCCCCAACATCACCACCGCTGTCCTTGCGACAGGAGAGTGCCTTGCTCCTCCACCCCGTCCTTCTCCCCACCACCAAGACAAGGAACCTGCCAAGATCTGCATGTTTCCAATGGCTGGTCTACAGCAGACAAGACTGAGCCAAAATGTATCAGACACATGGGTTTTTGTTAAGAATATGCAAGCCAACGCCTCCCACATCAGCTGCACCAGGTATCTATCCCCGCCTCAGACAGAGGGCACTGGCTTTCCAGACCAACAAGGCCTTCCTTCATCCATGAAACAGGCCTGCCTTTGCTGGCCCAACACACACCTGGCGCCAGCTAGAAGGTGCTCCATAGTGGGCAGCATTAGGTTCCCAAGGCTTCATCCAAGTGACAACACCCATCCCTTCCCAATGAATCATAACAGGTTTTTTCTAGCTTCAGCAGACATCTGCGCTCTTCAGAAACTCCACATGAGAAGGGGGTGCTAAATTAGTTGTCCTATTTTTCTAAGGGCACAAGGGACTAGCCATCACTTTACAATCATTTTCTCTAGCCAAACAAGTCGGGCTGCTCCTACACAACCCTCCAGTCCTACTCTGTCAACGCCAGCGAGATGAAAGGCTCCTACCGTTTGCAGCTTTCGCTTTCTCTTTCTCATCCTCTTCTTTCTCTGAGCTCTCAGAGCTGCTCACAGGATCAGGAACTCTGATCTTTTCTGGGATGGCTGCCTCCTCATCACTCACCTTTCTTCTCCTGGAATTCGAGGGAGTTCTGAGGGAACAGAATTTGCGTCAAAATGGGGAAAAAAAAAATCTCGAACAAATTGGAATAAAGTTATTCATCCACTCTCAGGTCAGGCTCCAGCCTAAGGACACGCACTGTCATTCCTCTACAGCTCCTAAGGGGGTGGGAGAAATACTTCTCTAACCTGCAAGGGACATCTCCAGTCCTCCTCAGGCAACTCCTGAGAGCAACATATCCTTGCGATACTCAGAGGAGATACTGAACATAGACTTTTTTCCTGTGTCCTAGGCAGAGTCTTTCTTCCTTTAGCAGAGAAGTAAAAACATATTTGGTCAGGCTAGTGCTCACCACAGAGCAAAGGCATCCTACAGAACAAATTCCGTCTCCAAGAGGCAGCTATAGCCAGACAGTCAATCAATGGAGTCCCAGGGCTAGGGCAGCAATCCCCAAACAGGTCTTGGTATTCCATGAGGCCATGAGAAGTGAATCTAAAGGCTGCAAAAGCCATTTGAACTTGGGCTACAGGCCAAAAGGACAGAAAAGTCAGGCTGCAGAGAGATTTAAGAAAGGAAGTGGCTGGACCTACAGAATATGTGTTGAAAGAAGGGGAGGAAGAGGCCACAGACGAGCATTAAACACTTAAGCTGTTCAATTGGGTTAAAACATGAAGCTGGAGAAAGATGCTTCCAGACTCTGAATCCTGCCTGTACCAGCAGAACAGATGTGGCTAAAGTTATCATTAATTTTCAACTGAAAACATAGGTAATACATTCACTTTATTACGAGCATAACATTGGCTGGGCACACGTCTGTGAGTGATTCACACATGCAGTACTTTTAAGTTGGTAAAAGCCCCGAGACACCCACAATTATCAGAGGCGAAAAAAAAACCCTTGCTTTTCTGCCAGTTTAGCTTATTTTATTTGTTCATCTAATTTAAAAATAAGGTTAGTTTAACGATTTGGCCAGTAGAGATTGTGCTTATTATGAGTGTTTCAGTAGTGTAGCTGTAACGGCAAGCTTTTTGCAAGCAGGCTAGGCCGAAGGCACATTTGCTATTACAAAGTGCTGTGAACTACTGTAATAATCCCTTTTAACAACATAATAGAGCAAGCCACACAGGCAGCTACGACACTCCAACGCCTTCCTGATTCAGTGGCAACTGACAGCACAACAGAGACTACTCTGAGAATTTGTCGTGAGTGACCAGGGGCTCAGGGATACTTGTGTGGGGGAAAACAGCGGTGCCTGCAGGCGCTGGCCCTACAGTAGCCCAGAGCATTTGAGGGCTGCAGGGCTCCAGCTGCTCCTGGGGCTGAGGTGGTCCAGCTTCCCCCTGCCCCCAGGCACCCTTCCGCCCCCTCCCAGCATCCTCAGAGAATAAACGTAGCCCTGGAGGGAAGCCACTCTTAAGTAACTGCAAGTTAGGTTCACTTTGTAAGAGTTTCTGAAGGAGAGCACCAAGGACGGCCTCAGTTAGATGGGCAAGAGCCACAGCGCAGTCGGAGGAAAGGCATTTTGGGGCTAAAAGCCTACGAAGCGACAAGATGAAAGAATCACAATTCACCCACACGAGAGCACTCCAGCTAGGCAGGGAACCTTCTGGATAAACAAAACTACTGGTCAATACATCCCTCACTTTGACTCCAAACCAGGCATAACTCAGAGGGACCAGGAATAAAAGGTGTACTTGTGGGGTGGGACCACAACAGAAGGGTGACACTACAGAAAAAGGAATTAAATGTGATGCGAGTGCCCTGTTGCCCCCCAAGCATTAAAAGCAATAGCTTCTGGAAGGGTTTGCTGTAGCACCCAGGATAACTAGCACAGAGAAAGGTCACCATCAATACCCAAGAGAGCAATAAATTGTTAAAGGGAGGAACTACAAGCCTGTTTCTACACTGCCACATCCTCGACTGGATCCAGTCTTTCTCCTGCTCAAGTAAGAAAATCATGGAGACACAAGAGCAAGAACCACGGTAGCACCAAGGCACGAGGCGTTCTAGCAGAAGACACCTTTCAAGCAAACACCTGCTTCCCGAGGCTGCTGGCATGGCCATGCTGAGGAGCATCTTCACTCCAGCGTTCCTCAACATGGGCACAGAAGCCCAGCTCCACTGATTCCCCGATAACCCGGCTCTGCGGCTGCCACCAGACCTCCGCAGCGCTGCGCTCCAGCATCAAACCAAAGCGAGAAGTGCACAGGGTGGGTGCCAAGGTCGTTTCACCCCACAGATGGGAAGGCTCCACACTGCAGACCTTCACGTGGGGTACTCGGTGGAATAACTACGCGGGAAGGTGTCAGGCTGAGCATGTAAGGGCTTGAAAGGACATGCTGAAACCAAGAGACTTTCTCTGAGTCAGAAGATACGCGATCTATGCCAAGGTTTAAGTCCCTGTAAGAGCCTTGGCCTTTCAACATCTGCTCCAATTCTCTGTTATTGGGTCAATATACCTGCAAAGCACGTGGCTTTAAAAAGAAAGTGAAACAGAACCGGGGAAAAGATTTCTGCCAGTAAAGCGCGACTCTGAGCCTCACAATACTCCAGTATTAACCCCAACCAGCAAGAACAGCATCAGCTGCTCAAAATAACAACTTATCTCCAAGCTCAGGAAATTTTAAACCAAAGTAATCTTTAACATCTGAAACGAATCGGTCTGAAACCAGAGGCTAGGAGGAAAGTCTGCTGAGCACAGTTAGCACCGGAAATACTCTGACAAAGGGAAATTCCAGTAAATAAAGATCACACGTGCCATGCAGCCTGGATGTTAACACACTCTGGAATCTATTTGATAGCCGTTTCCTCCTTCGACTTACTTTTCCCAGTGGGTAAAGATGTCTTCGAGAGAGGTCGAGAGGGAAGGGAGCAATTTCTGTGAAAGCAGAGGGAAGACACGTCAGGCATCGGCCCTGTTTCAGGATGCGACCACCAGACAGAAGTAGAGACCGCAGAGGCCCCTCCAGGAGTCCCCAGGAAAACGGGAACGTCACCTCCCCGCAGACACACGCTCCCAGTAAAGCCCCCCCCCCCGCTCCCCGCCGGCGGCCCGTCCCGCTGCACCCAGGCCGCGTCCTCCTCTCGGCGGGACTTCACCCGCAGCAGCACGTGTTCGGGGAGCAGCTGCCCCCCGGTACGGGACGGCTTTATCCGGGGGGCTGCCGGCCTCAGCCCTTCTCCCCGGCCGGCTCGGGGCCGGGCCAACCCGCGGGCACCGGGGGGACCCACTCGGGGCCGGGCCAGCACGTGGGGCCAGCGCGGAGCCCTGGGCTGGCGCGGAGCCGCGGGCCCATGGGCCCACGGCGGGCCCGGCACCCCCAGCGCAGGCCCGGTGGGTGGTGAGGGAGCAAGGGGGACCGGGCCCTCCGGCCCCGCCGAGGGCCGGGCTCCGGGGCCGGCCCCCCCCCGCCCCCGAGGCCCCGCTGCCTTTCCCCCCGGCCCGGGCCTTGCTGCCCGTTACCTGCCCGATCTGCGCCTGGAGCTCGCGGGCCGCCCGGGCGTAGCCGCCGCGGAGCAGGTGCTGGTGGATGAGGGCGAGCAACTCCCGCCCCCCGCGGCCGTCCGCCGCCATGGCGCGGCCCGCTCGGCGCAGCCTGGGGGCGCCGCGTGCCGTGCGGCCGCGACGTCACATCCGCTTCCGCCCGCGCGGCCCTCTGGGAAATGTAGTGCCGGGGGTGGGGTGGTCACCTCATGGCGGCGCCGCGCCTGGGCCTGGGCTCCATCACAGCCTCCCCGGTGGGAGATGGGGGCGAGGAGAGAGGCAGCGAGGAGGACGGGCCGCTAGCCGACGGGAGGTGGACGGGGCGGTGATCTTTTCAGCAACATCCACTCAGTTTTCCAGCAGTGAACACAGGGGCCTCGCTCCTACAGCACTCCGGAGCTGGACCCTCAGGGCTGATTTAGTGTTGAGTGGGCATTAAGCTGCTCTGAGGAGCTGCTTAGGCATTTTTGGGGCTAAAATAAGCAAACAGCGAGAGGGAAGAAGGAGCTCCTGACGCAGAGCAGCTGTTGGAGGGGGGCCATGCGGCAGAGGGGCTGTGCCGTTACCACCCCCCGGCCCGCGCTGATACTTTCCAGGAAAAATCTGGCTCCCTTCACTTTGGCAGAGGTTTATTTTTGGAAGGTTTAATAATGTCCGTGGTGCGCCTGTTGCTCACTCAAAATACAGACCCTTTATTTGTATTCATAGGCAAGATTAAATATAAAACTGGCTGGGTTCCAGCTGGCTCCTGCACCAAACATCTTTGACACCAGCATCATCCAAAGCCGTAAAGCCGCTGGCCAGGTGGCAGTTTTACAGCTCCTGTAAATGAAACGCAGACCTGGCTAGTCCTTTCTGGGACTGACCTCCCCCTGCACAAACGGTCATTGACGCTCGGCGTAAATGTGGCCGCGGCACACGCCGCGACGGGGTGGCTGGCCCCGGGACGGTGTCCTAGCGCGACTGCCGCTGCTCTGAGACAACCTGAGGTGCGAGGTCTGATCAGCCGGTGGCCTGGTTTGGAGACCTGGTTCTCCGAACCTGAGAGGAAGAGTCAAGAAAAGCATCCTGGGGCAGAGAGCAGTGCAGGGTGTCTCCTGGGGAGGCTGTGCGCCAGGGCTGAGCGGACAGAGGCTGCCTGGGGCAGAGCATGGAGAAGCTGACTTCAGGGGCCTCTGAAAATGAGGTTGGGTGGAGATTCAGCCCCTGTGGTCCACAAAGGGCACTGCCTGCTGCAGGTATACTGATAAAGAGATTTGGACATACTTTGACATGGTCTGGAGTGGTTTTATACCTCCAGGAACCACTCAGTTTGCTTTGTTTATAAAAAAAGCCCAAATCTTAACGCCAAACCAACCCTCCTCCACCCCTATCTCTGCCAGCTCCCACCAGGAGCCTGGTGATTACAGGAGGTGCTGCCCAGGCCTCAGGCAGAAAGAAGCTGAGGGTCCCTCCTGGGCAATGAAGCTCTCCCAAACAAATGTCACACCATTAAAGGAGCCCTGCGTGGTTGCAGGGAATGGCAACAGCGCTGTTTAGATCGGTCTGAATGGAGGGTGGATGGGACATTTAGCGCTGGCAGGAGGAGGGCTGGGAGGATGGCAGGTGACCGGATTAGCAAGTCATCAAGATGCCAGCACAGAGACAAAGGAGGGCGAGTGGGTCCTGAGGACTCTCAGGGGTGGGACAATACAGGCAGACCCATCAGCTCGTGTTACAGGCAGGACAGGGCAGCAAAGTCCTGCAGGGCATGGTGGCAGGGTGCTGGGTCTGGGTGGGAGGTGTACCGCCAGCTTTTCCAGAGCTCCCCGTTCTTTCCGTGCTTTGTGGGGTGCCTGGGGAAACCGGCTGCATTAGCTTCCCCTAGTATTGGGGTACCGAGAGTCCAACAAGCCCCTGCCGTGTTGCGTTTTAAGGCCTCCTCTCCTCTCCCGAGACTCAGGACTCACATACTCTAGAAAGCATAAAGGGTTTGGCTTTGACCCGTTTCAGTAGAGCATGGAAGGGAAGAAGATAGATGAGCATAGATGGGAGGAAACACATTCAGGAGAGACTGCTCTCAAGAAAGGCAAATAGAGAGTATCTTAAAGCCCTGAGTGCCCATGGACAAACGGCTTGAAAAATTGACTCCATTTTTTTCCCCCAAGTGTCTCTTTGCAGGTCCGCTACAGTTTAGGGTCACTTGAGTCCAACGCTTCATACCCTCAAACCATGAATACCCTTAGCAAACCACAGCGCGGGGCCTGGGAGTAACACAACCCACTTGAATGAAGAAATCTGGGGGAAAAACAAAAAAAATGTATGCTGCACCACAATTACAGGTAGAGAAGGTATTTGAGGCGGTTAGTAAACATGCCAAATAATAAATAGAGCTATTCAGTCAGCAAACAGCTGCATGATTATAAATAGGAAAATCTACCCCAGCCCAAAGCCAGCTGAGCCCCAACAACATACACTTACTAAGGAGTGATTTTTTTGTGTGTGTGCATTTTTTGGAGGGAGGTTGAAAATACTTTGCCCACTCTTTATTTTAGGAAGGTGAAACGTCCCTGGTGGATTTCAAAAGCTAACCTCTCGGGCATGCGTTCTCCATGCCAAGACACTGAGTCACGAAGAGATTGGAGGAAGCTGTTTCAAATCCAGACAGGGGATAAAACAGCTGTAATTGAGTAGCTAGCTCAGCTCAGTCTGCTAATAACCGCACAGCCCCGTCCCTGCCCTCAGCTGTACAAGCCAAGAGCTTTGCTCGCTGCCACTTTCACATGCTCTTTGGTTATTGCTTGGGGTCAAACTTGTCCACACCTATTCCGTTCTGAATGACTGCTTGTGTCCGGGCCAAACCCGGGTTCAGGGAGCGTGCTTGCAGGCTGGAGAGCGCTGTCCTTCCTCCGTTGTGCCCGATGGGAGCTGACAGCCTCTAGGCACGTCTGCTGGACCCTTGGGCTTGCAGGGACACTTTGCTGCTCTGCAAGCTTCAGTTTAATGTATTTGTCCACCCATAAGTTTTTGGCATATAGTGTGTTGTAGCAGCGGGGGACACATCGTGGTCCAACCTTTTTGTTTGGTGCACATGGGGTTGCTTATGCCTGTTTGGGGTTGCAGAATGAAGGGACTGTGATCCGCAGGGATGCCAGGGTAGTATGTAGCACCTATGGGGTCTGGATACTGGGGGATCCCAAGCTGTTTGCCGAGGAAGTTTCTGCCTCTGGCTGCTGGTCTTTACACCGTGGTGGTGGAGCAGAGACAACAGAAAAGGCATTGTAGCTGTTTCTCACCTGGTGCAGCTCCTCGCCTGACCCATTTCATGGCTGCTGATACCAGCCAGAGCGTGAGCTGCAGGCACGTTGCCCCTTCTGCCTCAGCTCCAGAGCAGGATCCCCCAGCCAAGGGGTGAGATGGGTGACCAGGGACAGGACCCATGTTACCTCCAGCAGGTAACTGCGATGTGACTCACGAGTCAGACCGTTGGCTGAAAGTGTGAGCCACGTTTAGGAGGATAATCTTCATGGCCCGGTTCAGAAGCTGAGCTGAATTTCCCTGCTCTGAGAGCCCTGCCAAGAGGGCTTTGAGCTCTCTCCCTCCTGGAAAGCACCCTGGGGGTGCCACCTGGGCTGAGGAGGAGAGAGTATCGGAGGAGGTGGGGATGGGTCAGGGCAGGGGGAGTGCAAGAGAGAGATGGAGATGAAAGGTGTGAAGGGACAGTGAGGAGAGGAGGTGGGAGCACAGGCAGAGAGAGGGGGAGCGGTGAAGGGAGACATAGGGACAGAGGAAGGGGTTCTCATTTCCAAGGGAAGATGAGGCAGGGAAGGGAGGAAGGAAGCAAAGGAAAATCTGAGGAGGGATGGAGAAGAAGAGGAAACGACCAAGGAAAAATAAAGCCACCACAGTAGTTAGCTTGAGGGGATTTGTTCACTGGTGCCCCTGGTTTGGCAGCTCTGGGTGTGCGGAGAGAGGGTTGCCAGGTGCTGCTCTGCGGGGCTTTGAGTCATCGCTGATATCAGCATCTCTCACCACACGCCCAGGGAATGCGTCCTGGGCTGCCGCCAGGCCCCAGGCAGTGTTGGAGGCAAAATTGTCCACAGCCAGTTGCACTGCCCTCTGCCCGGCGGGGTGTGCTAGGGCTTTGCAAGGACGAGGAGCTGCTTTGGGAACAGTCTGAGTCAGGAATCCCGTTTTTTTCTCCCCCCCTTTGTTTTGCTGTTCTCTCCCCCCTCCTCCTTTTTCTTTGTCTGCTAATGCACAGCAGATGGGAGGAAATGCCATTTTAAATGCCACAGCATCCTGATGAAACGCGATGGGTTATGGCAATCTCGGATGAATCATGGCATTGTTTTGTGTACACGGCCCCGCTGCGGCTCGGCCTCGCTTGGGCAGCTTTCTGCCTACAATTTTGCAAATACACTTAGGGTGCTTTAGGCATCCACGCCAGCCTGGTGGCAGGTGCCCTCCAGGACCTGGGTGTTCAAGTCATATTAATTCATTAACCAGCTGCGTTTGTGGAGGCAAAACCGAACCTGCAGTGCTTTACCAGTGGCGAAACCAGCAGCTAGCTTTGAAACATCTGGTCCGCCACTGCCTTTGGGGATGTAGGGGTTATAAATTACACTCAATTCCCATGTTACGTTAATAGGATTTCCGCACAAGGTGGAAGAACAGAATTGAGAGAACCCGACCTGGTGCAGCACAGCCCTTCCTGCCACCTCCAGCTTAGCCCTTGGCCGCTCTTGGAAGCCGGGCTGTGTCCCCACGCCTGCCTCTTCCTCAGCCCCATGGCCGGGACAGATCCACGGAGCCAAGGCTGAGGGGGGTTTCTGTGATGTGGCCACTTGCTGCTGGGGCTTTGCTTGGGGTGATCAGATCATTTCACCTAAGCTATCAGGCAGGCATCGAATAATATTGGCTCATTCACTGGCAGTCTGCTGCCAGATGAGAAGGAGCAGCTCAGAAGTGAAAAAAAAAAAATTAAAAACATATCCCAACAGCTCCATCACTGAAACTCATAGTGACCCAGCCCTGTTAGTTTCAAACTAATTAATTGTGGGGAAAAAAGTCACCTCTAAGCCTGCAGAATATAAAGCAGTCTTTTAATTTCGGTAGCTGAAAGAACAGATTTGAGAACTCCAACAAGCAGAAGACGTGACATTCAAATTTGGTTGCAATATGCTTAATTTTAACAATCTAGATAGGAAGTGTATCTCTGGCTATGTCTAACTGCCTGTGTGTCTACTAACATGGCAGTTATTCAGCGCTGGCACTGAAGAGCTAGTAGCATTAAGCCATTTAATTTCTCTTTTTTTTTTGGTAGTAGATCTGATATACATTGATGCAGCGAGCAGAAGGGCTGTTATTATTAATCAACCCCCATCCCAGTCCTGCTTTCCCCCAGGCTCCTGCTCTCGTTTGTAAGCGTATCCCCGTTAAAAGGCCTGGCAGCCTCGCGGTGCAGCACGGCCAACACCAACAGCCACAACAGCTCCGCTGCGTTTATCCAGATTTCAGCAGCTGTACCTGGGAGGAGAGGGGAAGGGGGCTGTGTTTGCGTTCACGAAGCCAGAGGTCTGGGGTATTATTTTTCTCCCGTCAGGCATCCTTTGCTGCTTTAACTTAAGTCAAAAGCCATGCAGCAGGCAAAGAAGGGGAAGGAGGGAGCGGGAAGAGGCAGGGAGCGCTCACACCGGGGTCGTGCTGTGGACCTGCACCATGGCTTGTGCCTTTCCAGCATCCTGAGCTTTCTCAGCTCAATTCTGACCAGATCAAAACTCTTGCTCCTGGTTAAGTGGCCCAATACGAGCCTGAGAGAGGAGGAACAACCCCTTGTTTTTCACTAGTGAGCTGCCCTGCTAGCATGGCTGTACCCTATAACTTTGCCCTGGAACAGTCGGCTCTTGCTCATGCTCCCACCAGACCAGGAGCATATGCTCCCCCAGCCCGGGGGTCTCTGCCCCACAGTCCCTGACCATAACCACCACCCACAGCCAGCCAGTTTGCTCCGAAATCCCCCGTGCATTATGTCTGGGAGGCTGGGAAAGAGAGGAAAGCTTGCCAGGGTAGGATGGCTGGGCAGAATGGGTCACCCAGGGGAGGGTGCACTGCGAGGAGCATCACTCTGCAGCAGCGTGTCCCACTGCCCTCCCCTGCCAGCACCGTCCTGGCATGGGTGCAGCCATGTGCCAGCGGTGGAGATGCAGCGATCTGAAAACAGGAGAAAAAAGGGGAAAAAAATAGGTAAAAATTCAGTTCTCTTTTTCGGAGGGTTTCTGCTTTGTACATTAGCATCCCTTCCCGGTCCCCCTCGTGCCTGACCGTGGCTGCTGGGCACAAGGAGAGCGCCATTAATGGGCTCTTGATGTGTGTTTATTTCGTTTAGCACATCCCGAGTGCCGTGGTGAGAGCTTTAGAGACATTCGTTATGGTGATTGCTTTCCCTGCTTATGAAGATGGAAAAAGCCACAGTGGTTAAGGGAGGGGAGCGGACGGATGCCAGATGCATTAGTGCTCTGGGCAGTTACGAAGGGCCCGTTCATTAGGTGCTTTGCCTCAGAAGGAGGAGGGCTGTGAAGAACACGGCCTCCCCGTGACCTGCACCCCTTGTCCAAGCGGCTGCGGGTTGAGGGTAAAACCTACAAGGGACATGAGACCCTGCAAAGGTCTACCCTCGTTTGGCAGGGCTCAGTCTGAAGGCAGGGGAGACGTGCGCGAGAACATGCAGCACGAGCCTTGCCTCATGCCGTGGTGATGCCAGCCCTTCCTGATGCTTGCGGCATGAGCAGCCGAGGCTGGGGTGATGGTCATCCTTACAGCATCCTCATCCTCCAAAAGCGTGAGTGCCGAGCCATCCTGGCCAGCTGCAGACCGAACGCCCTGGCCCTGCCTGGGACAGGCAGCCACAGGAGGGGAGGTGGTTCACTGCCTCTGCTCGGGTGGGATGCAGCCCCACACTGGCTCCAGCCACGTTCTCCAGATTGATGTAACTCTGAAGTACCAGAAAAGTTCAAGTTGCATGCAGGAACAACACGTACACACGTGCTTGTGTAGAAGTAACATGGAAGAGGACCAGGCTTGGACCTGCGCCGATGTGGACAGCAGAGGTGGACTCCTGGAGCAATGTTAGTCCCTGTCCTCCCTGCCTTGCCGAGGGGACAGCACGGCCAGAGATGCCTGTTTATCTGCGTATGACAACAATACATGGGAATTGCAAACAGATTCTTGCCTTATCTTGCTCGAGGGTTATTGCAGTAAAGGGATTTATTTTTGCTTTTCTGCCAAAAAATGTATGCAGAGATTCCACCAAAGCACATATATATGTTTCTCTTGGAAACAGAAAAAACCCTAGTATCCAAAAAAGCCCTGCACTGTTATTAATCTCTGGGGTTTTATCCAAGTTTCATTAGGAATCTGGACATACTTGAAAAGGCTTTCCAATAAAGCTGAATGAATCTCCCTCTGTCTTAGAGGCTGGTGTGGCCTGATTTTCTAGCTGAGATTTGGGTGGGTTGGGAATTGGGTAGGAGATTTCCAGCCACCTAAACTGGGAAGGAAGGAGTGCCTTAAAGCAACCCAATCTGAATGACTTGCAGACGCTTTCTGTGGCTTGCCGGGAGCGTGGGGCGAGCAGGGGCTTCCCAATAGAGGGAAACTCTTCCTTGGCCGGTATTGAACCAGATGGGCAAGAAATTGCTATTGAGACGTGTGACTGATAGGGCAGGAGAGCCGGGAGAGCCGATCCTCGGGGGGTGAACAGCCTCCCCAAAGCTCCTAGCAGCAAAAGGCCAAAGCAGGGATGCTGGGGCAAGGAGCAGGCTGAAGGCACTCCCCTGCATTCCCTGGAGCAGGGGTCCTGGATGAGACCACCTCAAAGCCACAGCAAGCCTGCCAGCCCTTGTAAGCCACAAGAGGGTGACAAAGTCCCATCCTGTGCTGTGGTGGCCCTGGACAAACCCAGAGATGTCCCAGGCTAGCAGAGGACTGCAGTCCCCCTTGGAGACTAAGTCAGGCTGGGCAACCAGAGGCTCTTGGAAAGTCCTTGCTGAAGTCCTAGATGGGAGAGAGCGCTGGCTGGAAAGGGGATCTTGGTACTGAGGAGCTGGGAACTTTTTTTTTTTCTGCCTGGCTTTAGTTAGCATCGGTGCTGACATCAGCAAACCGTTCCTGTTGCCAAAACAGGGGGGAACTCCCCAAAATTGCTGTAGCAGGCAAGGAAAGAAACCTCGCCCTTGCTCCCCGTTGGTGGTCTAATGTGAAACTCACGTTTTACAGTAATTTTGGAAAAATGGAGAGCTGCTCCGTAACTGTCCTTTGTGCTCACCGGGGAGCTGCGTGGCCAGCCGGCTCTGCACCTCCTGGTGCTCCAAAGATGCCGGGCCTTGGGGACAAAGGTTGGTGGAGGAGCCCCCCAAACTCGGACAAGGCTGGGATGGAGGCAGCTCACTGCCACTGCCAAGGATGCTCCAGGAGCATCCACACCACCTGGGATGCAGGGAAGATGCTCCTGCTCCAGCCATGCTCCGGCTGCCTGGGATGTCCCCACAGTGCTGGCAGGTGGTGGCCCTGGGCACGTCACACCACGCAGGCTACAGCCTCCTCCATGCCCGCGCTCTTGGGCTGCCAGTTATCTTCTGCCCCCACGGGGAATCTGTTGCTGATCCCAACTGCTGTGGCCTTCCCTGGGGAAGAACAGTGGTCTCCGCTGCCTCTTCCCTCTCCTGCCTGCCTCCCAGGCTGCAGAATCCCCCACGGCACCACATGGGCAGGGAGCACGGGGCTTCTTGCAAGACGATCTTTGCAATTCTGCTTCTAGAGGGACAACTCGCGTTTCTGAACAGCCGCCCGAGGCACTGTCCAAGACAGAAGATTAAAGTGCTCTGGGAGGTTTCCAAGCCGGAGTCTCATCCTCCCCCTGTCCCAGGAGGCCGGGGCAGCGGGTGTGGGCTTGACGGCATCTCCGGCCGTGAGCTCCAGCCAGCTCCCTTGTAACTTCGCCTGCCGCTGGGATGGGAAGAGTCTGCAGTGCAACAGACAGGAGGGTGGCTCTGCCAACCTCTGATCTTATCTGCTGGTGAGAGCGGCTGTCGGGCGGGGAGCTGGCCGGAGCTCCCTGGGAAGGACGGGCTGCCTGGCCGGAGAGCCGGGCACTGTTTTCCCATGGAGCATGGCTTCGTTTTACCTCTCATTCTGTTGCAGGAGCGTGTGCGTGCACCAGTGCGTGTATGGGTATGGTACATTGGGATGTATACTTGCAAATCCCCTCGTTCCCATCTGTTTCTTATGCTGTTATTGATAGAAGGATGAGGGGAGAAAGGGGTGATTGCACCCCTGGGTGCTTCGGGGGGTGCCCGTGGGCCAGGGACATGGGGTGCTGGGGTGCAGCCGTGCAGCGTGATGTGAAGGAGGGTGTGTGTCCGGGTAACACGGGCTCTCTTCTTGCAGCTGCAGCTTCTTCACTGAGTTTATACTCCAAGGAGATTCTTCTGTTTTCTCTTTAAAGACTAGAAATAATTAGATGCTGCTTATGAGTAATCGCTTGGGCTAAACAGTCTGGTTTCATTTAAGTGGTCAGTATGAAATGCCTCATGATTTGGTAGGGAAAAAAGTAAGAAAGACTCCTTCTCTCTCAGGCTCCCAGGAGCTGCCGTGGAGTTAAACCCCACCTTTCCTCGCCCACCTGGGACTTGCTGTGAAGACCTCCTGGAGGGAAGAGGGAAGGGCGGTGAAGATGGAAGAGGGGCTGGTTATGCTGAAACCAAGGGGGCTGTGGGGTTCGGTGGGGAACGGCAGATCCCACGCTTATCTACAGCCCCACAGCAACACGCAAAACAGTCTGCTGCCGCTTCCCAAGCCAGAACTGTGAAAGCCTAAAGCCAATGTTAACGACTGGCTTGCAACACGCTGAATTTTACAGTCCTCGGTGAAAATTGTGACAGTAAATCTGCCTCGGGCTTCAGTCGTTAAGTTGCCCTCAATACCACAAAAATCCTTGCAAATTTCGTGTTGACTTTGGCCGTGCGAACACCACGCTCTGTTGCAGTGTTAATGGCAAAAGAGATTTTCGAGGCCTTGGACGCGGCAGCGCTGGTTTGGATGAGCCGGCGGCGGGGAGCGGATGGAGGGAACAGGCTCTGTTTGGTGCGTTCAGCACATTTTATCAGCTTATCCGATCCGTAGGCAGATGAAACAGCACAAGTCAGGCGGGGTGAGAAGAGATTTCCCAACAGGGTAAGCAGGCATTTGGAGGCAGGAGGAGTGTGGGAACAGCAAGGGAGAGGAAGTTTTGGGACCTGGGGCTGGGGAAGGCTCTGTGCCCTCCCTGCCCGCAGAGATCCCGGGCTGCAGGGCAGGACCGCTCAGACCCGGCCGGGCTCTCCAGCCGTGCCCGGCGTCCCCCTGGACAAGCTCTGTATTTGCCCCGTTCCTCGTGCCGCCTGGATGTGGAGCCATGACGTGATGCATCTCAGAGATGCAACGCTGAGGAGCTGGACTAGGGCTGGCCTGCGCAGCCGTTCCCACGTTATCCTTGCAGCCCTGGGCTCCGGTCACCTAGTAACTGTGCGTCGGATCGCACGGCAGCATTAAATAGGACCGTGAACCCTGCCGGGCCCCGCATCTGCATCGCCGCGGCTGGAGGCTTGGCTCTGGCAGCTCTGTGGTTGCCAGCCCGCAGCCCGTCACGTGCCGCCAGGGCAGCTACGGAATCCGTGCTCGTGCTTCCCCCTTCCCAAATCCCCCCCATCATCCTGGATTTAAGTCAGTCCTGTGGCACCCGGTGCATTGGGAGTTGCTTTCAGCCTGTTCAAGAATCAACTTCTCCCCGCTTTAACTTGGATCCTGGGGCTGATCTACATCCCCTGCTTTCATTTAGCTCAGTGTTTAGGGGAGCTGAATATGGGTTATACCTTTCCATTTATAGTTTTAGCAAAGTGTGATTGGATTTTGTTCCAGTCATTTTTTATCTTGACTAAAATGTCGGTTTTGAAGACCTATTATTAGCAATTTTGTATAGCTTCTGGATTACTGCAGATAATCATGAATCACCCTCTGCAGTATTGATATAGGTACTTTAAGCCTCCCAACAACCACCCTGTAAGTTATGCCTGCAGCTGAGAGCAGAAAACCCTTGATGGTAACGGGTGGGCTTGAAATACGGGGATGGCGCTCCAGATCTGGCATCTGCAGAACACATTTGTCTGCTGTCCTTGCGTGCGACAGGAGTCCTGGTGCACATGCCGTGGCTCAGCTCCAGCTCCCAGCACCAGCCCGGGACTTCCAGCCCCTTCCAACCCCTTCCCCACATTTTTCCTGCTTGGTGCCCACGTTTCCTTGCAGGGTCCCCCTGCACTGGGTTGGGTGCTTTCTGTTTGGGTAACCGCATTTCTTTGCTCGATCTGGTGGTTTTACTGGTGCCTGGTGGGCAGCTGCCTGTGCTGGAGTAAATACAGCTTGTCCTGACCCACGGCTCCAGGAGGAGGCTGCTCCAGGCCCCTCTGCTTTGAAATGAAGTTGTTTCCACGTATCAATCTCACCCTGCAGAGTTTAGCTGCAAATGCAATGTGCAGCCCCCAAAGAATCACTCCCTGAGTTTTCCATTCAAGTGAAATACTCCAGTGTGCTCCCCAGTAAATTCAGCTGACGGAAACTGTTTTTTCTTATTATTATTTTGGTTCGTTTCCCATTCGGGAGGGAAGAGTCCAAGCTCCAGAGTTTAATCCTAGATTTCTCTGCTGATGGAGCTCATTGCACAGCTAGGAAAGGAAGCTCTGGTAGGCTTTGGGCATGACTGATGCAGCAGCACGGTCATCCTGGACATCTTCCCTTCTGGTTTAGGTCCAGAAGTCAGACAGGTCTCTGGGTTTAAACAAGGACCTTCTGGTTTGATTCATCTTGGGAAGCAATAGCAGCAACAAGGCTGGTGCGTTACAAACCCAGGGCAGAGGGGAACGCGAACGCTGAGCTTTCGAAGCTCCATCCCTTCGTATCTTGCTTTCCACCCTGATAAAATGGCTGTGGGCACCCTGGGCCTTCGAAGAAACTTCAAAGGAGGCAGCACACCCTCTCCTATTAGCAGTGAAGGCTGATGAATAATAGAGTGGACCCACCCACCTGTGCTTTAATCTGTCATGTTCTATGGAAATTAAGCCTTTCTTTTACAAGAAGGCAATTTGTGCTCTTGGCATCCTCAGCTAGAAAGAGCTCTCATCTCTCCTGCTGGATTATTGATACCTTTTGTATTAAGTAATGCAATGTCTAATTGGGCTTTTTGCCTAGTCTGAACCGCTCGCCAGCCAGCGCTCGACAGAACTGAGACCTTTTGAGGTGGCGGGAGTGGGTGCTGCCAGCACCCGTGCCCAGGGCTCACCGCTGCCTGCGGAGACGGGGTGGGCAGGGGAGAGCCGCAGGCGCCCGGGGTCTGGCCGGCCGCGCTCCCTGCCCTCTTCCAGCTCCAGCGGCTCGGTTGTGGCCAGCCTTGATGCAAAACCCTTTGAAATGCCCCTCCTGAGCCTTCTGCCTTCCTCTCCTGCCAAGATGGAAAACAACCCTTGGTGCTGGAGGAGAAGCAGCCCCTCCACGCCAGCCCCCCGGGGTGCTGAGGAAAGGTGTCCCCGGTAAACAGGCGGCCGTTCGCCCTGCTGGGTTACAGGTGGGAGCCCGGCCGGCGCGGGCAGGTGTGTTTTCCTTGCGCTGAACCAGGGTTATAAACAAGCAGGGCGCTCAGGCCATCCTGCCCTGCCCTGCTGTGAGCTCCCTCAGCGAAAAAGGGCTCCTTGTCTGGGGCAGGCACCCGAGCCAAGGCGGGGAGCGCCAGGCTTCATCCTCCTCCTCCTCCACGCCTTGACTCAGGGCGGTGGGGCAGAGCTCTGGGCAGGCGTCCTGCCCACCGGCCGTCGCATCTCCTGCCAGCCAAAACCCACCGGCTGCCTTTGAAGAGGTTTCACCTGAAAGGGGAGATGGAAGCTAAGGGCAGACAGGAGCCAGGAGGCTGCCCAGCCCTGGGGAGCGGGTGGCCGGTTCCCCGCTGTGCTGTGGCTTGGGAGGGGAGCCAGGACCCCGTTGGGGTGTTAGGAGGAGGTGGAGGGGTTGGGGCTGCTCCCCTGGACGCAGGAGCGTGCCGGGTCCCTGGGTACCTGCCTGCCACTGCTGCTCCCAGGAGGAGAGCAGCCTTTCTGGGGGCAGCGATGGTGCTTGTCTCGTGGTGAGGGGGCAACAGCCCTCGCCTGTCCGGGGGCTCTACCAAAGGCGCCGGGGTGCAGCCCGGTGTGGCTATGGGATAGAGGGATGTTTGCCAGGCGGGTGCTGGGAAGAATTGCTCTTTCTTCCCCAGCCCGAGTGAGGCTGGAGGTGATGCCAGCATCTTGCATACTTTGAGGATTGAGGAGTTTCTGTGTATCCCATGATAAATCGTGTCAGGAATGAAGGTGGGGGAGTCCAAAATCAATAGGCTGGGGAAGCCAATGTCAGGGTCACACAACAGCGCTGCCAGAAACCAGATATGCTAAATGCTTAAATCCTTCCTTCCGCCGCCTTGGGACCTTCTCTGCTTCAAAGAGAGCCCTTGGAGGCCAGGGAACCGCTGACTCTTTTTTTATATATATTTTTTTTTTAGCAAAGGTCAGTCCTTCTGGAAGGTGTGTGTGTGCTGGGGGCAGAGCAGTGTCCACCCCAGGAGCTTGAACCATGAGAGCCTGATGGGACCGGGCACAAACCCACCCACCCAGCGTGCTCTCTAGCTTTCCATCAAACGCTGCCGCACGCAGGCAGGTTCCTCGCCTCCAGCCCGTCCTGCCTGTGAAGTTGGCAGTTGACTCGAGTTGCTTCCCCTGACGTCCTCTCCGAATCCTGTGGGGATCCACGTCGCAGTGCATCCCTGGTTCACATCAACCGGGAACTCTCCAGCCAGACTGCCAGGCATCACGCGAGCTCCAGGGCTCTGCCGGGAAGCTGCAGCGGGGAGCGCCTCGCTTCCAGGGGGGGCTGGATTTGGGGCTTGGGAAGGGGGGGCAGGATGAGGAGGGAGAGCACCCAGACGATGTGGAAAGCTTGCCATAAGGCATGGGAAGAAAGGAGCCGTGCCAAACCCATGGGCTCCTCTCCAGCTCTTCAAAGCAAGCACGCCAGTCGTTAGAGAGAGGAGAGGAGAAGGCGGCGAGCTGCAGTTTCCCGGGAGGTGGGGAAAGGCGAGGGGAGGAATATTATATGAAGGAAGGGGAGTCGATGGACTGAAGTCTCCTGAATGAAGGGGAAGGAAGAAAACAAACGTGAGCAGGAAGGCGTAGAAGTCATTTCACGGGAGAATTTGCAGAATCATTGAGATGTATCATCAGTGACCAAAAACGGAAGAAAAATTCCTTAGCCTAAGAGACAAACTGCTCTTATTTAGGGCTTTTATTTCGTATTATGCTAGTGCTGGGCGACCGGGAGAGGAGGAAGGGGAGTAGCAGTGTTTTGATCGGGAACAAACCCCGGCCAAGCCCAACATGTGTTGTTAGAGGCTATGGTTTACATTAGAAAAGACTCTAATATTGTGCTACGGCTTCTAAGTGCGTTTTGATGATGATGATTATTTTCAACTGCGCAAATGGCATGAAATACAGTCAGAGTCTTGAAAAAAAAGGCCTTTTGGCTCCAAGAACAACATCCACCAGTGCTGCCGAGCCCTTGTCAGAGGGACGGCTGATGCTCTCCTCTCTGCCCCATAACATGCTATCCCCCCGTGGCTTTGGCATCCTACGTCATGGCTGCTGCTGCAATGTTCCTCGTTCTTTTAATGATGATGAGGGTTGCATAAGCAGGAACTGATGCAGATTTGCTGTTTCCTCCTCCCCTAGCTCCAGCTTCCAGAGAGCGAATTATGGTGTGTTCAAAAACCTCTGAGTTCCCCCAAACCAAGCCCCATCCCTGTAATCTGGTCGAGGTCTTGCCACAGCGGTTGCCGCTAGAAAATCGGCTTCTACCCACAGGGTCCCTGTGGCTGGAGACAGGGAGGTGCTGGGCTCGGGGTAGGGAAAATGAGGTCCTGGAGTGGGAAAATGTGATTTTGGGGGCTGGCGGGGAGGAGGCAGGTCTCGGCACTGCCTGGCAGAAATGCTGCCTGCCCGCTGTGCACCAGGGAGGGGAGACGGTCCCTGGGGATATCCCTGGAGGATAAGACACCAGGGGAGCAAAGAGCACTCATGGCAGGGAGAAGACCAGGATAAGACCATGATCCATCCCCAGGCCAAGGACATGACAGCCAGGACCTCTTGGAGGCTCCCAAAGTCAATGGAGAGGCGTTCGCCTCCAGCCCCATCCTCTGCTGAGCTTGGGACCGGCGATTCCTCCAGCCTCCTTCCTTCCCTGCGAATCGCCTGGCTGCCCTCTCCTCTCAGCCTTTTTTCCCCCCTTCTAGACAAAATAACAAGCTCTCTCGTTCCCGGGACTGCTCCCTTCTTTTCCAGGCTTGCCTAGGCTCTTTCATCGTGCCAATAAAAAAGTAAATGCATCACACGTTGGCCAGGGAGAGCGGAAACCCTTAAACATCTAAGAGGCGAGAGCAACGCGCTGTGTTTTTTCAAGGCCAGGCTCGGCTCCCCGATGCCCTGTTAGGTCAAATGTCTTGCTCTGAAGAAGGAGAGAGGGGACTTATTAAAAACCTTTCATATGTCTTATTTTTAAGGTCCCGTGTCGGCAGGCCGGAGGCCGAGGCGTGAGCGGGGCTGCCGAGGGGGAAGGGCACCGAGCCGGCAGCGTGCAAACAGATTGTGCAATATTTGCCTTGCACAGAGGTCCCATTGTAAAGCCTGGGAGTTCTGCTTTCAATAATTCCCCTGCCATAATGCCCCATTGATGGCGAGAGAAAGGCAGTATTGAGGGCTGAAGGGGCTCCGGCCCCGGGAAGGGTTAAAAAATAAAGAAAAGAGGGGAAAAAAAAAAAAGATTTGAGGCTTAGTTTTAAACTTTGCTGTGTGGCCCTCATGGCAGATCGCAGGCGCTGAGAAATATGCGGAGCCTGTTTGCATAACCCCGTTTGCAGCGAGCGCTTTCGGAGCCAAAACGCAAGTGCGGCCGGAGCCGGGGGGCGGTGGGGAGAAAAAAGCAGGAAGGGCTGTGATTATTTTCATTCTTGCCCCAGGCCACATAAAATTAATAAAAAAAAAAAAAAAAAGAGGTAATATTCAAATATTTGGTTAGAGAACCAGCTGTGCAAATGCGAGGAGCTGTGCCAGCTGCAGGGACATGGAGGGACCTGGCCCAGGCACTGGTCAAGGTTTGCTGCCTCTCAGGTCATGCTGCCGGGTTGAAAAGCACCAAAAAGGAGCATAACGGGCTTTGGCTGATGGCTTTACCCTGGCTGCTCTGTGATTTCTCAGTGTGGGGGACTTGGTCCCAGCTGGAAAGGGTCCGCAGGCATGTGGAAGTGCTGGGCTGGGGTGCGGGTGGGTGATGCTCTGGGTTGGGGAAGCTCGGTTGGGGTGCGGGTGGGTGATGCTCTGGGTTGGGGAAGCTCGGTTGGGGTGCAGGCGGGTGATGCTCTGCTCACAGAGCTGCTGCCGGCCCCGCAGCCGGCACCTGGCTCACTCAATGGGGCTCCCCATCACCTTGAACTGGTAAAACCACTGCGGATCAGGCTGGGAGCGAGATTCAGTATCTTTTGTTGCGGCAGATGATGTGACGGGGAAGAGCGGGGGTGCCTCGCCTGGGCAGATGCAGGACCGAAGCAGGCAGGGTCTGCCGGCTGGCTCAGCATCCATGGCCAGGCCAGCTGCCAGGGGAAACCTCCCCATTGTGCAATGCACTGGAGCTCTCCAAGGAAGCTCCTGACTCTTGAGACATCTTTGAGGGAGGCTGGACGAGTGACTGCCTTGAATTAAGAGTGGTTGGGGGGGTGGCTGCAGGCCCTGAGTACTTTTTCCATCCTTAGACCTTGTGATGCATTAATCACCGGCGGTGCAGCCGGCTTAAATCATCCTGACCCTGAAACTCCAGAGTTGTCATTTCTTCCTCTTCCTCCCTTTCCTCCTCCTCCTCCTTCCTCCCAGCTGCTCCCACCTCCTGCCTCCCCATCAGATGGTTTCAGCGGGGCTGGTTTGAGGGTCCCATTGCACCCCATTTCTCCTGGGATCTAGAGCGGTTTCTGCATACCCCTCGCTGCTTTTCACCTTTTTATAATTTCTTGGAGGAGAACCCAGGCTGTGCATCCCCCTTGCCTGGGAGGTGTCCGTGTGCTGCTGGGACCCAGCCAGCTGTCCCCAAACCTTCAGAGCAGGGTCACTGCCAACAAATTCACTATTTGTTCACCCTTCGGCTCTTGGAAAAGCTCCTTGAGCTGAGTTAACCCTGATGTTTCCTCCCCAGACCTGGGGCCAGCTCGGACCCGCCACTGATTTCCCTGAGCTGGCTGCCCTGGCCAGGCACAGAAGGTCCCCTCCCCGTGCCAGCACGTACCCACATCTCTGGTGTTGGCTCGTTCCCTCCTTTCAACCCTCTGAGCTCTGCCCATCCACAGCAAATTAAATTCAGGGCGACTGTCCCAGCCTGTGCTTCCTCTGCTGAAGAAGTGAGCAGGATGCGACCCACTATGTGGCTGCAGAAGCTGCTGCAGCAGCAAATCCATGCACCCGGGAAGTGCTCAGCTCTGCTTTTACTCCTTGGAGGTGGGCTCCAGCCCTGCTCCTGCGGTCGGCGCATCCCTTCTGCTGCCCCCCTCCTGCACCTCCCTCCCTGCTCAATCCTCCAGCCCCAAACAAGACGCAGTTTATCAGCGGTCTGTGCTGCCTTAAACACACTTTCTCTGCTGCATCTCAGCCCTGACATCTCCAATTTCCTCTGTAATATTCACCCAAACTGACTATTATTTATTATTTGGAAAGAGCTGTGATTATAATCCCTGGCAGTAACTCTGTCTCCAGTCCGAGGTATGCGTGGAGACATGTGTACGGGGCTGCAGGTCGGGATGCTCGGGGAGTCCCGCAGCTCCAGGTAGCTCAAGGAGGGCACAGAGAGGTCTCCCCAGGCTGCAGGGATCCACCGGGAACAGTGGAGGAGCACACAGGACCCAGGAGCTGGGGGTCCTGAACACACCCCACCTCTATTCCCCTTCAGTCAGGTCCGTTTTTTTCCAAGAAGAGGGAATTGTTCAAAACTAAAGATGTCAGGGGAGAAGAGGGAGACGTGCAGGAGGCAAGCGAGCAGTGGGAAGGAGCCAGGGGAAGCGGGAAGAGGAGCGGGCAGAGGAAATGAGTGATGAACCCCCAGGGATTAATCAAACCTCGCTGAAGGGCTCGACCCAGCCCTGCCGCGCTCCTTCGAGCGAGCAGGGGTTACTACCAGCAGAAAAAGGCGCAGAAAACAGCTATCCATCCCTGCCTCCCAGTCCTGTCCCACCGCACCCCTCCCTGTGCTCCTGCAAACCCCTCGAGCCCCGGCTGAAACGGGCTCTCTGCCTGTCCCTGTCCCTGTCCCCTCTGCCTGTGTCTAAAGCCAGGAGGGAGAAGCCCACCCTCCCTTGGCCTTTCCTGGGAGTCACCCCTGTCCCTGGGCGTGGGGAGCCTTGTGCTCCCTCCTGTCCACTCCTCCACAGTGCCTGGGGTCCCGTGGGGCAGGGGGGAGATGTGGGGCGCGGGGGCTGGAGGTGTCAGGGGAAGGGCAGTGCCTGGGGCAGAGAGTGGGGGGGGAACCCAGGGAGGGGATCCGGGAGAGGGGACATGGAGGGAACCGGGCAGAGGGAAGCCTGGGGTTTGGGACCCGGGGGGAGCCCCAGGCAGGGGGCCGGGGGCCCAGTAGCGGGAGCCATCTGGCTCAGCTGCTCCCCTGAGCCAGCCCTTGCCTAAGTGCAGGCAGAGCCCCCAGCGAGCCCCCGCCGCTGCAGCCCTGTGGTCCTAAAGGCAGGCAGGGTGCGCGGGCAGGGGGGGCTCTGTTGGGGGTCCCCTCGGGTCCCCATCAGTACACTGCAAGGGACGGTGCGGTCCCCAAACAACCACAGGGCTCAGCTTCTGGCTCTGCCAGGGGTGGGTGAATGTGGGTGGGTTTGTGCTACCAAAATCCCCCCTCCTGGACCAAGTCCTGCCCTAGGGAAAGTCGAGGGGGCAAGATGTGTGCCAGGCGTGATGGCTTCCTGATGCCTGATGAATGCTGGCCCTGCGAAAGGAGTTACACAGGACCATCGCTCATCTCTCCCAAAAGCTCCCCTGAAGCATCAGAGGACCGACCTGACCCCTTGTCCCAGTACCCCAAGCTCAGACCAGTACCCCTGCATTGGCAGAGGTCTCTAGTTCACACCAAACCTTGCCCCTGGCTGGCTGTGGCCATGGCCAGTACAAATGGCCCCTCTCTGCCTCAGTTTCCCCAACTGGAAAATGGGTGCAGCAGCACCCGCCGCACTCTGTAGTACTCTGCATGCCCCTGGGTGGTCTTATTCAACACTGGGGGTGTCCCAACAAGTTTTTGCAGCTTCCCCTTGCCCAGGATTTATTTGGATGGTGATTCTGGCAGCACGGGCAGCTGGCCCCAGCAATCCTTCCCGGGCACCCAGCCCTTCCTGCTGCCCTCCCCGGCTGGATGCTGCGGGGGCTTCAGCTGAGCATCCCACCAGGGCCCTGGCCCACGTGTCACACGTCTCGGGGCAAGCAGGGAGGAAAGCGTCGGCAGCTCGGGGAATGCCACGCTTAGGACCCTGCACGCTCCGGGGCTTCCCAGCTTTTTCCTGGAGCTGCTGAGCTGGGAGGGGCCGAGCCTGCAGCTCCCCATAAACCTGGCGGCGTAGCCCACGTCCCGGGCAGATGTTGGGACTCTCTCCCTTGGAGCGGAGGGTGGGAAAAGGAGAGGGCGGCTCTTCCCCGGAGAGTGAGGAGGAGAGCTCGACACCTCTGGGCTTGAACTTTAGCACCCTCTTCCGCAGGAGTTTAAAGAAAAGGATCGTCGTATCCTGAGTGAGCCGTCCGGATAGCCAGGCAGGCGCAGGGCTGGAGCGGAGGAGAAGCCAGCTACTTTTCTCCAGCGAGGTTTTTATGGGGTTCTTCATAAAGAAATAACACCAGCGAGAAAGCGCCAAGGAGCTGGGGAGTGTTTCTAGCGCTCGGGACGCTTGGTGAGCGACTCTGGGGCTGCCGTTAATCACTGCGAGGAGCCCGTCCTGCCGTGCAGATGTGTTTGATTGGAGCGGCGCGAGGGTTATTTTCTTTTGACTGAAGGCAACCCAGCCCCGGCGGATTAAGCTCTTTGTGTGCGCGTGAGTGTGCCTTCATGGGAGCTGCTCCCGCAAAACCAGCTGCAGGGGTTTTGGGGACCATCCCCTAGGTCGGGGGACTCTCCCGGAGGAGGGGGAGACCTCCTGTTTCCGTTGCTCTGAGATGATGCCGGGACAGTAGTTCCCTTCACAGGCAGCGCAGCGTGCTCCGGGATGGCCGTCTATGCCCTCACGGGCTTCTCGCTCGTCAGCCTGCTCAGCTTTGGCTACTTATCCTGGGACTGGATGAAGCCCAGTTTGGTGGCCGACGTGGCCACGGACCCCATGGAGAAATTGCTGCCTCCCGCCTTCGCCAGGCCACCCCACATCGTCTTCATTCTGACCGATGACCAGGGCTACCACGACGTCGGGTATCATGGCTCAGATATCCAGACGCCAACACTGGACAGGCTGGCAGCGGAGGGCGTTAAGCTGGAGAACTACTACATCCAGCCCATCTGCACCCCGTCCCGCAGCCAGCTGATAACTGGCAGGTAAGCCAGCGCCTGCTCACACCCCACTCGTGTCCCCCCTTCCGTCCCTTCCTTAGCTCTGCGAGGCTTAACCCCAGCTCGCTGCTAGACAGATGCCCCGGTGTATTGGCAGATGATGGAGATCCTCCAGAGAAAGGCATCTTGCTGGCTTTCTCTAGAAGGCTCTCTAGGTAAATGGTTGATTTTTGCATGAGATAAATAGCGGCACATGGTAAGGCCAAAAATGCGGATGCCGTTGGGTAACGGACGTCACTTTGGGAGAGGGTGGTCCCTCACGAAGAGCTGTGTCCCCAGGGCAGTCCCATGTTGCTGTCACACTGGCCCTTGGGGATTTGCTGCCGGGCTGTGGGGTCGAAGGATCATTCTCCCCTGCGTCTACAAGTCCCTTGGACCGTGCTTTTCCTGTGTGCACGTTCAATGCTGCACTGGCCAGGGCAGGCTGGATGCTGGTCCATCACCCTTTTCCATGGAGGCACAGCCAGATCTTCCCTGATCCTGGGCCCTTCTGCCTCTTGGGACAGATGGGGCTTTCCCTGGAGCAGGGCTGGGAGGTCAGCACTCACCGTTGGAGGCAGAGTTCATCAGATCATCTCCTACTGAGGAGTGGGCCCCGGGGATGTGCCTATGGATGTGGTCACCTACTGCCTGGGTGTGGTGGAGCCCACTGGGGTCCAGTCAAAGGTCCTCTCTTCTCTCCTGGTGGCTCTAGAGGGATCCCAGGCATCTCCAGGGTGTGCAAAGCAGGGGAGGGCACCCAGGTGGGGCACTGCAAAACCCTAGGGATCAGTACGCAGCTCTTGCTTGTGCTGCCCAGCCCTGGCAGAGCCCAGCGAGCTCCCCTGGGCTGGCAGCAGCGGGGCCAACTGCTGGTGGCATCCTGGGAGAGCAGCCCAGTGGGCTTTTGAGATGTCTGCTGAGCCCCCTCTCTTTTTTTTTGCATCTGCTTTTGGTACTTTTGGATGGATGAGGAGCTCCCTGTCTCTGGCATGGAGCCAGCATGGAGAGCCAGCTCCGTGGGGTTGGGCTGGGTGACACGGAGAGCTGCATGCATTTGGGGTCTCCGGTACATTAAGTGCCACCATGTCCCCACCCAGCACTGCTCCCCATCACCATTGATTCCTCCTGGCTCTTCCCTGGCAGGTACCAGATCCACACAGGGCTCCAGCACTCCATCATCCGCCCTCGGCAGCCCAACTGCCTGCCCCTTGACCAGGTCACCCTGCCCCAGAAGCTGCAGGAAGCTGGCTACTCCACGCACATGGTGGGCAAGTGGCACCTTGGCTTCTACAAGAAGGAGTGCCTGCCCACCCGTCGGGGCTTTGACACCTTCCTGGGCTCCCTGACAGGCAACGTGGACTACTACACCTACGACAACTGCGACGGGCCGGGCGTCTGCGGCTATGACCTGCATGAAGGGGAGGACGTGGCTTGGGACCAGAGCGGGAAGTACTCCACCTTCCTCTATGCCCAGCGCGTCAGCAAGATCCTGGCATCCCACAGCCCCAAGGAGCCCATCTTCATCTATGTGGCCTTCCAAGCGGTCCACACACCTCTGCAGTCACCCAAGGAGTACATCTACCGCTACCGCTCCATGGGCAACGTCGCTCGCCGCAAGTATGCCGCCATGGTGACGTGCATGGACGAGGCGGTGAAGAACATCACCTGGGCCCTCAAGAAGTACGGTTATTACGACAACAGCGTGATCGTGTTCTCCACTGACAACGGTGGGCAGACCTTCTCTGGGGGAAGCAACTGGCCGCTACGGGGCCGCAAAGGGACGTACTGGGAAGGGGGAGTGCGTGGCATCGGTTTTGTCCACAGTCCCCTGATCAAGCGCAAGCGCCGGACCAGCTGGGCGCTGGTTCACATCACGGACTGGTACCCAACTCTGGTCAGCCTGGCCAGGGGCAACCTGAGCAACGTCCCAGGCTTGGATGGCTACAATGTCTGGCCTGCCATCAGCGAGGGCAAGGAGTCGCCACGAACCGAAATCCTGCACAACATCGACCCCCTGTACAACCACGCCAAATACGGCTCCTTGGAGGATGGCTTTGGCATCTGGAACACAGCCGTGCAAGCCTCCATCCGGGTCAGGGAGTGGAAGCTCCTCACTGGTGACCCAGGGTACAGCGACTGGATCCCCCCGCAGACCCTGACCAACTTCCCGGGGAGCTGGTGGAACCTGGAGCGTCTCACCGATGGCCTGAGGAAGTCCGTGTGGCTCTTCAACATCACTGCCGACCCCTATGAGCGCTACGACCTCTCGGACCAGCGCCCAGATGTGGTCAGGACCCTCCTGATGAGGTTGGTGCACTACAACCGGACAGCCATCCCAGTGCGGTACCCTGCGGAGAATCCCCGGGCTCACCCAGACTTCAACGGAGGCGCCTGGGGACCTTGGGCCAGCGAGGATGACGGGGAGGAGTGGGAAGGCATCGGGGAGCCCCTGAAAAGTAGGAACAAGAAGAAGAAGTGCAAGATCTGCAAGCTGCGCTCTTTCTTCCGCAAGCTGAACACCAGGCTCATGTCCAACCGCATCTGATGGGAGACTCCCCCAGCATCGACCCAGCCTGGCCAGGGTGGAGCTCCGGACGGCAGTGCCGTGGGGTGGGAGCGAGGGAGAGGGATGGACAGGGAAGTGGCCAGCACTTTCTTGCTTTCCCTTGCTCCAGGGTTCACCCCAAAACACCTCTCTTCTCTGACTGGACTGGTGGCCTCAGGGATGTGGTCCCAGGGGGCAAGGAAGGGTGATGCGGGCTCAGCCGCACTGCTCGGCGGTGGTGTACAAGTCTGCTGAGCTGGGCTGGCCCATGCACAGGCCATTCCAAAGAGAGAGACCTTTTTTCTCAAGGACTCTGCAGGCAATCGCAAGCTTTAAGTGTTGGCTGTTGCAACGGCAGGAGGAAGCGCGGGACCCTGGGGTGGCGATGCAGAAGGGCTGGCCAGCCTCCGCAGCTCTGCCTGCAGGTTGTCCCTCTCATTTCCCTGTATATACGTGCTCCTGACTTTCTGCCTGCTGCCAGGCAGCTGCCTCCTTTGCTCTTGCTCTGGGAACTCAAGGGCCTCCCCCAAACCCAAGACCACGGCGTTTCCCTATTATACTTCTTTGTGGAAGGATAGATTCCTGACCATGGATGTCAGACCTGAGACCACCATGGCTGGACTCAGCCTTGCTGCTACAGCGACCTCACGGGGGGCCATGGCTTCTCCTCTCCACTGCCTTGGGGGGCTAGGAGCAGCCCTGGTGAGAAACTACGGCCCACAGAGACTTGGTTGGATGCACTCAGAGGACAGATGGTTCTCCACGGCCCCCCATTTGGGAGGCAGGTTTGCCCCAAGCTCTGGTGGACTTCACGTGGGTCAGCCACCCAGCAGACCCTTTCATCCACAGTTCTGCCTGGCCGGACCCACCATGTGCATGGCTGTAGGCACCCATGTTCCTCCCCATGCATCCTACGCATCCGACCAGCCAACCACCCCCAGCTGCCCCTTCCCAGTGCTGGGGCTGTCCCCACGTCTCTGCATCCCCACTGTTGAACCTGGGGCAGAAGGAAGATCTCAAGAAGGTCTCTGCAGAGGCTGATGTGCTGCTCTGTAGCTGCAGGACATCGAAGCCGTGGCGGGGGGGGGACACGATGGGGATGACTCCCGCCTGCCAGCGCCGCACCGCGTCCCCTCGCCGCAGATGGGTACCGCTCTCCCAGCAGCGCACGCGTGGGGGGGAAACACCTCCCCATCATCCGCCTGCCATGGGGAGCCAGCCCATGTGATTGCCAGGGGCCAGGCAGCTCGGGAGCCGGGGCAGCCAGCAAAGCGCCGTGCCCCCGCGCCTTCGGCGGGGTGCGAGCGTGCATACGTGCGCTCGGAGGAGAGCTGGCGAGGATGAAAGAGGGTAAATAGCTTTAAAAGCGTTTTGGATGCATGGTGCATTTCCATTTACACAATGTGTTTTACATTTCTCCCCACAGGTTTCTCTTGGTGCAGCGTGTGTAGGCGAAGGCCCTGCTGTGAATTTTGAAAATAGTTATTTTTGTCTCTGGAAAATGAGGCCCGTTAGGACTTGTCAGCTCTTGGATGAGCAGTGTGGGCTTTCTTTTTTTTTTTTTTCCTTCCCCCTCTCTCTCTCCCTTGCAAAATAACATTCATTTAAAATCTGTCATTGAAAGATGTGACAATTGGCAGCGTGCACACTGAATACCTTTCAGTGCGCTTTCAAGCCCTGTGTGTGAGAGAGGGACGGGGACGGGAAGAGAATGCAATGACACGTTTGTATTTTTTTTTTTTCTTCTTACTCTTAGCTGGATTATTTGGGGGAATTGGGATTTTCTACAGAAACAAAGAAAAAAAAAAAGCTGACAGCAAGGCAGAATAGAGGAGGCCTCTTGTAGAGATGGGAAGGAGTTTGCAAAGCCAGAGCATGGCAGTGTGTGCGCCGGTCCCAGCTGCTCCGTGCACGCCCATCACCGTACCATCCCGTCAGCCCCCCGCATCCCTACGGGCACGTCCCCTGCAGTGGCATCAAGGACAGGTTTCAGAGGGGGACTCAGCTCCTCCATCAGCCCCGTCTCCACCCCCGGCTCCCTTAGCACATCGCTCCATGGGGACCGGTCCCCATGGCATCACCTCCGCTGAGGCAAGCCCCGGGAGGATGCTGCACATCCTCGAACTACCTCAACTGGCCAGCCTGGTTCCCTGGGATGCGCACCACCGGTGTGCCCGTCGGCAGCGGGGCTGCAGCGCTGGCTGCCATTTGGCAAAGCCAACCGGTTGCTGAATATAAAGCAACGCTTTGCTGAAGAAGAGGAGGCTGCTGCAGGCTGAGCCGGAGCTGAAGGAGGGCAGGGGGTGATGGCTGCGGAGGGCTCAGGCACGAGTCATGGCAAAGGGGGAACCCATGCCAGAGGGAGCAGGACAGCGGGGCTGGCCGTGGGGCGGCGACAAGGCTCGGGAAACGGCTTTCATTTCCATATTTATATAAACGCATCCAAGTTTAGTTCTTCTTTTATTTTTTTTTTCCTTCAAAAATGGAAATTTCCATGAAAACATGTTCGATTTTTCTCCCTTCAGTTTTACTAATATCGCCACGGAAAGGTTCATCTGGTCTTGCTTCATTTCCAGTTTCTGATCTGCTGGGCTGATGCCGGGTTCGCGCAGTCAGCCTAGCCATAGCGTTGGATCTGCATTCTTTTTTTTAATTTAAAAAAGTTGCATTCTGAATTTTTACAAAAAGGAACAGTTGAAGGAAAGTCTTAGTCCCCGACAACAAAGAAGAAAAGTAGTCAGGAGCATCTCTGGGTGCTTGGTGAGTGCAGAACCTCCAGCCTGAGGACAGCAGTTGTCCTTCACCGCTGTTTCCAGTCCCACTGTATCTGAATGCTGGGCTGGGAAGGGGCAGGCAGTGGCTGCCACATGGGCTCCCCGTCCCACCACTGCTCATTAATGGTCTCTGTGGGGAAAAACGCAGCAATGTGCCAAAATCCCATGTTTTCACACAGTTCAAGCCCCTTGGGAGTGCCTGTGCGCTCTGGCTGCCAAGGGGTTAATGCAGCTGGTGCTCAGGCAGCGGATCTCCCTGCCCGGCCCTGCTGCTGCACCCAGGAGATGTGTTTGCACAGACAGGCTGAGCACTCCCCTCCTTCCCAACCACCCTTCAAAGAGCCGTGCAAGCCCAAGGCTGCTCCAGACCCCGGGCAGGAGCTGGGTGCAGGATGGGGCCCTGCGGAGGGGATGGGGCAGGGGGATGCATCTGGGGCCATCAGGGCTCTGGGCTGGGAGGAGGCGAGAGCAGGGTGGGATGGAGGGGTAGTGTCTGCCTCTCCTCTCCGTCGGGATGGACTGCTGCCTCCACCCTGCCAGCTGGAGGGAGTTGGGATGGGGATGGGATGGGGATGGGATGGGGCAGGCAGGACTGGGGGTACCTCGGAGCCTCTCCAGCCCTACAGGTGTCTTCCACCTGAGAGAGGGAAGGGAAGAAGCCCAGTAGCAGGGAAGGGGATGGACATCTCAGCAAACGGCCGTGGTGGGAGGGCGGCAGGGCACCCTGGGCACCTCATGCTGGCGAGAGGGTGCTCTGGACCAGGGGCTGTATCTTATGCCAGGCAGTCGCGTCCTTTCTCCTTCCAGGGGTCCGGGGACGTGTGGTTTTGCAGAGGTTTCTCCCCACGCAGAGCCAGCGCGCGGTGGCCCCATGGAGCCGCATAGCACCTGCTGGGGGTCCCCAAGTATCCATGGCCATGTCCGCAGGAGGGTCCCTGCCCATGGACCCTGGTGTTGGGGAGAGGGTGGCCCTGGGGACACCCTGTCCCAGCCAAAAACAGTTTCATGTGGCCACAGGAGCGAGCACTGGAGCCCTCAGGGACAGGGCACATTTGCAAACACAGCCCCAAATGTAAATCATCTCTCCTTACCATGGTATTTATAATCTTTATCTAAAAATAACCCCAAATTCAGCTTCCCAGAGGACAGCAACTGAGCATCCCCCAGACCCCAGCTTGTGTGTGAAACTGTCCCAGTAATTTTGGGATCTCTGCAATATGTAATTCGCAGTCCCACTGGTTTTGCGTGCGAGGCACTGCTGCAAGCCTCCCTGAGGCCCATGCAAGCCCCATCCCCTGGGAGGAGGAGGGACCTGCTGCAGCCCCCCACGGACACGCTGGTCCTCCTCAAGCCCCGTGGGGCAGCTGCCCATCCTGTGTGTTTGGGGCTCGGCATCAGACCTCAGGTGCCCGTCCTGGGGCAGTCCCATGCTGGGATGCAGAAACTAAATATCTGTAGTTAGAGCTGGAGCAGGCATGGGGAGAGCAGGAGGCATTTCTGGAGAGGCAGCCCAGTGATGGAGAGGAGACGCTGGGGATGAAGGTCTCCATCAGGCGGCCAGACCCGAGCACGGCAGCAGGAGAGCAGCTTGGCTCTCCAAAGCCCGGCAGGAGCAAATCTTGGGGTGGCTGGGAACAGAGATATCGGCTGAGGAGAGACATCCGAAGAGGATCCTGAGGCCTCTGGGAGAGGGCTGGGACTGCTCCCCTTCCCCAGGAGCTGATGGGAGAGCCCCCAGCCCAGAGGGGGAAGGTCCCACCCAGAGCTCCTGCTCCCCATGGGTTGTCCCCAGGCACTGGCGAGCGGAGCCACGCAGCAGTTCCTGCTCGGGAAAACATCATCGGCAAAGCAGAGCATGTTCAGCACCCAGGAACCTGACACCCCCTCACCCTCAGAGAGGGAAAAATGCCAAGGAAGAGGGAAAAAAACTGAATAGAGAGGACAGCAGGAAGGGAGAAACCCTTCCTGGAGAGCCATGTCTCTGCCAGGCAGGAGAAACCTGGGCAGGGAGGCAGGGACCTCACTATGGGCTTTGCCATCGCTCCCTGCCCCGGGCGAGGGGTTCGGGGCGCGGGGGTCAGGGGTGCAGCGGGGGCCCTGGGGGGAAGGAAAGGACGGATCCCTCCTCCTGGCTACAGGAGCACAGAGAGTTACGCGTGTGGGGCTGAACACGTGTGCCAGCATGCGGGTGGGCATGGGAAGGAGGGGCAGGTCACACTGTGACACCCATGGGGACACGTACGTTAGCGCAGGCGGGAGCAAAGTGGGGGCACGCAGCTGCCCACGGGCATCCATGGGTCTCTGGCTTGGGGGGCTCTTCCTCTCGCCCTTTGGCTCCGAGGGGCTGCGAGGGGCTGGCAGCAAAAAGCTGGAGGAGGACAGCACTCCCCTGAGCATCTGGCTGCACTAGCCCCCACGGCAGCCCCCCGCCTCCCGGCACAGCCTCGGGGGTGGCGAATAAAGCCCCCTTTTGCGTGGGAGCGGGATGGGAAGGAGATGTGCATGGGCAGGGAGGTGTTTTGGGGACCATCGTATCCCCAGGGCACAGATTACGTGCGTGCGTTGCCCTCACACCAACTGAGGGTGCCCAATGTGCTCTGCCTACGTGGTGGCATTGCCAGGGTGGGTCTAGAGGCCACCAGCTCTTGGGGACCACGGCTCTGTCCCCTTGCCTATGGGTGGGAATCGGGTCCCTGCCCTGCCACCAGGGCCACAGGGTCCCCTGTGGCTGGGCCACGCGGGAGCAGGAGGCTGGATGTGGGGATGCAAAGTGGGGATGAAGGTGGGTAATGGTGCAATTAATGGAAAAGCCATTAGACCTTTCTCCTCCTCCCCCTCTTCTTCCTCACTCCGCCACTTGCTGTCCTCCTCCACTTCCACCTCCTTTCTTCTCTCCCTCTCTCCGCTCCTCCTTCTCTCTCTCCTTTCAAAGATTTCTCCCTATTTTTGTCTGGTTAGAGCCTTTTCTTTTCCTTTTAACTCTTCCATGGCAGCCTGAAAGGGAACTCAATCCATCTCAGCTGCCAAAGGCAATGCTCTTCTGGCTGGCAGCGGGAGCCTGTTCTCCTGGGGCGGCGGGGGCTCCTGCTGCTGCAAAATCATCCAGAAACGGGACAAAAGCTTAGAAGAAAGCTCTGCTGGGGGGTCAGAAGGTGGGAGGGTGCATGGGGTGGTGTAGATGCAGGAGAGGGTGCTGGGTGCCCCGGGAGTGCTGCCAGGGGTGCCAGCAGCAAGGTGGGCTCAGAGGGAAATCTTTCCCCCACAGTCTTGGACCTCGTTACTCTACTTGTATTGCCCTTTTTGTGCTTTTTTATGTTAAACGCAGTGGAGAGGTGACTTGGCAGCAAAAAGCTCAAGGAGGGGGGCAGACTTTCCTCCTACCCCCACTCTGAAATCCCCTGTTTTTCTGCTCCGGCTTGGGCACCGCAGGGAAACAGCAGCCCAGGACCCAGCCTTTTTGCCCCCGCTCTAGCTGTGCTTTAGGCCAAGTCGCTCACCCCACAACAGGGGGGACCCATGGGACCTGCTCCCCCGGCAGCCCTGGGGCCAGTGGGGAGAGCCGGCGGGCAAAGGGGGGAGTGGGCAGCAGCTCCCTGGCGCAGCCAGCCCTCCCCTGCAGAGCGATTGGGGCCAGCCCCCCCTGGGGAGCCCAGCTGATGGCGGGCCGGTTTGGGGACCTGGGGACCTGCCATGGTTTCTCCAGCCTCTCCTGACACACTTCTGCTCCATCTGCTCCCACCCGCCCCAACCCGCCCCAGTGTGTCCCCCATCCCGCAGCCCCCCAGGCCCCGGAGGGATGCTGCTGCAGGCACCAGCAGGGCCTGTATTTTGGGGGGGGGGGGGAAAGCAGTTGCCGGGGTGACAGCATCCTCCTGCAAAATGGAAACCACGGTTTCCATGGAAACCCTTTTTGCCCCAATTATTCTACCACTGCCACGTCCTTTAATTTGCCTTGAATATTTGCATTTTAGACTTCCCCCCCTCCCTGCAGCAGCCAGGTGACCCCCGGGCAGCCCCCGGGGCCGGGTCCCCAGCAGGGGCCTGGTCCCCATGGGCGGGTGGCGGGTTTGGGAAGCAGTTGCCCCGGCAACAGAAACAGGGCGTTTCTGGCAGCGGTGGTCGCCATGGGGACGAGGATGCTGACGAAGGCTTGTGAAGCTGAGAAGACAAATTGCCCTCATCATTATCTGCGGGCTTGTCAATCAAACATATTCCCTTATTTACCTCGGCGAGGAGAGAGCCCCGGGAGCACACGGAGAGGGAGGGAGCGAGAGGAGAGCTGCTTGCCCCAAACTCCGCACTGGGGAGGGAGCATTTCCAGCCCCTCGGGATGGCCACCATCACCTGCAATCGCTTCACCGAGGAGTACCAGCTCTTCGAGGAACTGGGCAAGTAAGTTGGAGACGGGGCTGGGATGCTTGGAGTGGGGCTGTGCCCTGGCTGGGGAAAAGCCTCAGTGGTGCTGGGAACCACCAGAGACAGGGGAAAGGAGAAAGGCACGGAGCAAACGCTCCGGGGAGTGGTGGTGGGGACTCGGGTTAGGATGGGAGCTGCCAGCCCCAGCCCTACCCGCTCCGTCCCTTCCTGAGTTCGGGTGGCTGCTGATGGGTGCTCGGCCAGGGGCTCGGGTAACCCCAGGGGGCTGGAGCTGCCCGGGGAGGGGGCGGCTGCCCCTCTTATGGAAAAACTGCTCCTGAAAGAGGATGCTGCCGACTCCCCCGGGAACTTCTCCAGCCGGGAGGAGGGACGGGACAGCGGAGAAGGAAAGCCAAAGCGGTGGGCGCCCCTCACATTTCTTTAGGGAATTTCTCTGTGTGGATTCACCGGGGTTTGGTTAGTCCTGCAGGAGACCTAGCCTGCTTGGCAGCCCCCGGAGAATCCCGGCAGCTCTTGGACAGACCCGGGGTCTCTCCCACTCCTGCCCCTGTCCCAGCGTGAGTGCCCCCCGGCTGAGCCACAGCCCTGCCTGACCCGACTCTCCTGCTGGGGAGGGCTCAGCTCCGCAGGTCCGCCTGTCATCGCGTGTGCCTGGATCAGGGTGCATGTGTGTGTGCATGTGTGTGCAAACAGAAATGCCCATGCACAGCGAGGCGATCCTGGGGGCCACTGAGCATCCCAGGGTAGAGCAGGAGATTTCAGGTCCTCTGTGCGGGGCAGAGGGATGCTCTGTGTCTCACCGAGCATGCGGCTGTAAAACGGGTGCAGAAGTGAGCAGGCATGTGCCTGTGTTTTGGTTTCTGTGCCTTTCTTTGGAGCTGGTGTGTAAATCTGGGGTGTGTGGCCACGTTCCCCTCGGAGCGGCTCGGCGGCGTGGTGGCGAGCTCGGGGTGCCTGTGCCGGATGGCTGGTGTCTGTGCTTCAGCTGGGCGGCTGTGTCCATCCGTAGGCAAGAGCACTTGCTCCAGCCCCGCAGCCCCGCATCGCCCGGGTGCAGGGCAGCCTGCGCCTCAACGTGTGCCTGCACGCGCGTGGGCGTGCGAAACGGGGGCGAGGGAGGAAGGAGAGGACAAAGATGGAGAAATCAAGAGGCTGAAACAGAGGAGGACTTTGTGCCAGGCTGAACGCTGTTAATATTCCCCAGCCAAACCGGGGGACCAGGTTGCTGCTACAAAGTGCAGCTCCTTGGAGGCGAGCAGACACCCTGGTCCCAGGACATGCACGTCCATCCCCTTGGCATCGGGGTGGCTGCGAGGGGCTGGCGGGGAGCAGTGGGTCGAGGAGCAGGTCCCTGCAGTGGGGACAGTCCCAGCTGGCACTGCGGGCAGGGAGCTGGGCACCTGCTGGGGAGCT
Organism: Gymnogyps californianus; assembly: GCF_018139145.2. Classification (NCBI taxonomy): domain Eukaryota; kingdom Metazoa; phylum Chordata; class Aves; order Accipitriformes; family Cathartidae; genus Gymnogyps; species Gymnogyps californianus. The sequence goes on from NC_059484.1 coordinate 15,129,306, forward strand.
GGTGGCAAGATAGGGTTTGGGACCTGCTTTTTCCAGAGGTTTCCTGGCTTCTCTGGGCTCTGAGGCTCTGTGGTGGTGGCAGGGGGTGGGCAGGGGGTGGGCAGGAGAGGCAGCGGCTGCTGGGTGCCTGCGGGGAGGCTGCTGAGCCCTGACTGGGCAGACGTGGCTGTGGGGATGTGGAGGGGAGCTTGCAGGCCAGGCACGATGGGGGAGGACCAGGAGGGCTCCCGGAGGCGTCTGGGGTGCGACACTTTGCTAGGTGGGTGCCAACACAGAGGGCTGAGCACCCAGACTAGGGGGCTGCCTGCACTGCCCAGCACCACGGTGTAAAACCACCTTGACAAATGCATTTTAACATGTTCACAAATAAAGGAGCAAAGCTGGTGCAGTGGCTCACCAGCGCCCTGCGAGCATCGCACTCCAGCCCACCCGACCTCCCGGGGTGATGCAGAGGCAGCGTGGCTCGGCCGGCAGCTTGGGGCAGTGTCCCCAGCTTGGAGCATCCCACAGCTTTCCCCTCCACTCCGGGGGGCAGGTACCACCGCAGCACTGAGGCGTGTTCCCGCGTTAGGGGCTTCACCGGGCTGGTCAAGGCACTTTGGAGCCGGTCAGGGATTTTCCAGTGGGATGGTTTCCGGCACATCATGGCACATTCAAAAATCCGCAGTTTCCCATGGGGAAATTTCCGCTTCGTGGGCTTAGAAAGGGAAATCGGGACGAAGCGCCGCACCTCTGCTCTGCTGCGGCAGCCGCTCATGGTGGGAAGTGGGGTTCCTCCTCCAGCGAGATGCTCCCGGTGCCGGTCAGGGTGGGGGCATCCCGGCAGGGGCGAGGCAGGGTGGGCAGCACAGCTCTCCCCCACCCAGACCCCGAAGGGGAGCAGCATCTGAGCAGGGGCTCGGAGCAGAAAGGCTCCGTCTTGAGTTTGCTGTCCCCAAGGGACTGGGACAGTCTTCTGGGGGGGACACTGGGTGTCCCCAAGCCTGGCTGGCAGGAGGGCAGGTGCTGGGTGCCAGGCTGCTGTGCCCACTGTGCTCCTTTGCCATCTCCTCGGCTGTCACCCATCCTGACACCCAGGCAAGCCAGGGGTTTAAGATGCCGCACACCTAATGGTAGCACCACGACAGGGCTTTGTGGGGAGGCGTAGATGGGGAGGGGGGTCTGCAGAGCCTGTCCCGTGGGGCATGAGCCCTTGGCACAGGGAGGACATCTGTCCTGAGCGGGGGACATGGAGCTGGGGAAAACCCGCTCCTGCAGCAGCCCTGGCAAAGCCGAGCAAGTGAGGGGCTGCTCCGATCCCCCCCACCGCCCCACGCTTGCAGGAGGTGACCGGGGCGAGGGCGGGGGGCAGCAAGGGGGGACACGGGGAGAAGATCCTGCCCACGGCCCCCCGGAGTAGGACAAACATGAAGTGCAGCTCCATCGGCGCCTCCGAATCCGCCCCCGCGGCAGGTTCAGGGAGAGGCTGGAGACAATTACCGCGCCGAGCGGTACGATCAGCCCCTCCGCTCCCGGAGCTGCAGGAGAGGGGTTTTATTAAAAAGGAAAAAAAAAAAAAAAATAGAGAGGAACAAAAAATCCCCAGCCCACACTCTTCTCTCTAGAAAGGAGATAAAATGCCTCGGAGGAGGAGGAGGTGTTGAAGAGAGGGAGGGCGACAGCAGCGCAGCTGGGCGCTGGCAGGGAAGGTGTGAAAAAGGGAGAAGCGGAGCATCCCGGTGGCAGAGCCGCTGCTCGGGCTGGCGGGGGGAGGCCGTGGGGACAAGGCATGGGGTCATGCCTGGCCCAGGGGACCAAGGGACAGGGGCTGCAGAGACCCAGCAGTGCCAGGTCTTGGGTCTGGAGGGACAGGGCTGGCTGCTGGGCTGCAAGTCCAGCATCACCCTGAAATGGCAGCCGTCAGGCACCCTACCCATGGCCCTGCGGGTGATGTACCCATCCAGTGCTAAAACTGGGACATGCTGTCTCGTCTGGGATGAATGCCCCATCTCCGAGCCAGGCAGAGATGGGGGCCCCTGGGTGCCACCGGGGTTGGGGTCAGCCCCATCCAAAGAGCCAGTGCCCTGGGAGGGAAGGGACCCATGCCGCTGCCCACAGCCAGGGAACAGGACATATCTCCTTCCAAAGGGGTTTCTTGCACCAAGATGGGGCTGAGCTCCCTGCCTGGCACTGCCTGCACTGCCTGCACTGCCCCGCGAACGCCCGGTGCAGGGGGGGATGCCTGCATTTGTGGGGAAGGAGATGCTGGATTTAGATGGAGCCAAGGTGGGATTTTTCCCCCAGGCTGGGAAGATCCCACATGGGGCTGGGAAGCGCGGGAGCAGCCTGGCACGGGGAGCAGAGCCTGGCTGCTGTGAAACAGCCAGCGGGGTCAAACACCCAACATGGGGTGATCCCAGCCAGCACAGACCCCCTGAAGGACCCAACTGGGAGTGGGACAGGGCTATGACAAGCGTGCTGTCCCCTCCACCCTCCGGGCTCACAGGGTCTTGCTTGTGCTTCACGGAGCACAAACAGACATTTGGTTTTTGTTAAAAAGGCCCAGAAGAGCCAAAAGCCACGAATGCAGCCGGGGGTGTGAAACCCTGCGCTCTGCCGGTGCGGCACATCCCGTTCCCAGCCACTGCGTCCCGCTTCCCTTGGCTCCCCCTTCCCCGCCATTCAGTTTAGCTCGAATAAATGGATGAGTGAGTGGTTGTGGGCACTGGGACCAGGAGTGGCGGGGGGTCCCCAGCCTCCAGGGGGTCCGGGACACCTACATCCCTCCAACCCCACATCAGGTCCCCCAGTAAAACCCTGCGGCTGGGGTAGAAACCGCAAGCTGGGGCAGTGGGCGCGGGGGCTTCCCTGCTTGCCGCACTCACTGCTGTAGACTTCCCTGGCACTGCAAAAGCAGCACACGTGTCTGTCTTTAGGAAAAAAAATAGGAAAGATGGGTCACAGGGAGTCACAGGAGCCCCCAAATCCCGGGCTGTGCGGGGTTCCCGGCAGGATGGGGAGAGTGGCACTGCGGGGCTGGCGAAGGCTCCGGTCTCCCCCACCCATGGCAAGCTGCCTACGAAGCATTTTGCCCCCTCTTTCCAATTAGTCCCCCCCAGACTACAGGGATCTTAACAGCTCAGCTCTTCCAGCAACTAGGATTAAATGGCAGGATGGGGAGGCTGGGAAGCGCCGGGATGCTGTTCCCCTGGCTCCTGCCCGGCACGTGCAGTGAGCGATGCTCTGCGCGGCGGTGCTGGGTGCATGGGCTGCCGGCTCCGCTGGGGCTCCAGCCCCATCCCTCTGCACCCCGCCGCTCGCCTGTTCTCCTAAAGATCACATTCAGACTCAAATTGCCCGTCTCCACCCGCCCCCACCGGTAAAATCAATTATCCGCCGCCACTCGCCAGCCTGCGGCCTTTTATTCCTCGGCAGGGAGCGGGAGCGGGGCGACGGGGAGCGGGGAGAAGGTGGGGCGGGAGGTGGGATTGCTTTTGATAGTTGTTATTTTAGCGATTGGAGGGGTTTGGCAGGAAAGGGAACCTGGTTGTGCTCAGCAGGGCTGGAAGCGTGCGTGTGCGTGTGTGTGTGTGCAATGCCGCAGCTCCCAGCATCATGCCGGTGCGCTTTCAGTGTAACGAGCTAGCAGGGCTCGGGGTATGGGGTACGGGGGCAGAGGGACTTCTTTGGAGCATCCCAAGCACCCGTGCTCGTTTGCCTCCCAGGCCCTAGGAGACCCTTGCACGTTGGCTCACACGTGTGCAAGCTGTAGCAGCATCAGTCCCAGTCCAGCTCGGCTCCAGTGGTCCTCGCTCGCAGGGTCCCCTGGGCTGTCCCTGCCTGTGTGACAGTTTTGCAGCCGGGGGGACCTTGCACCGCTCACCTGCACCCACAGCTGGTGCTCGCACCCGCTTCTGCAAAGTGCTGCTGTGATTGCAAGGTCTAGAGCATGCAAAGCCACACACACGGACTAAAGTGAAGTGGCCGAGTGCTGCGTGGCAGCTGCAGCCATCCTGGTGTCCCTTGGGAGCCAATACGCCTGGTAAATCACTGCCCCTTCTCTCCCTGGGGGTAGGTACGGCAGAGCCTGGGAGGGAGAGGAGGAAAGGTGCACGATGCCTGGGGTGTCCCAGGGAAGCACGGAGGGGGGAATCCTGCATTCATCCCCAGGTCTCCCTGCGCCTGCCCCCATCATTCCCCAAGGACAGCAGTGCAGGGAAGCCAACTGAGAGCTCTACATATTTTCTCCAAGCCCCTTCCCCAGCCAGCACCCATCCCCATCCCCAACCTCATCGCCATCCCTGTGGCTGCCCCTCACCCCGCAGGCACGTCAGGGCTGAGCTGTGCCCTTGCCCGCACCAAGCCCTTCACCTCTCCCTCTGGCTTCTCATCTTCCCAGGGGTGCTTTCTCCATCGTCCGGAGATGCGTGAAGGTGTTGGCAGGACAAGAGTATGCGGCCAAGATAATCAACACCAAGAAGCTGTCTGCTCGAGGTAGGTGCTGGGGGTGTTTTCGGGGAGGCGAGAGGCGAGCAGGGTTTGCGGAACGGGAATTTGTCCCCTCTGCACAGCGCCAGGATGATGCCTTCAGTGTGCGGTGAAGTGGGAGGTGTTTGATGTGCGGTGGGGGACCCCCTTATCCCACCCTGTCTCCACTGCGGTACACACTGAGCCCCTTGATGGGGCGAACATCCCGAGGAGATGTCTTGGTGGCTGCTCATTGCATCCCATCCGATCACAGGGATGCACCCACAGCCTGGCTGTGCCAGGGCTCTGGGGGGCTCCCGGACCCCAAATTGCCTGGAGGAGCCATAGGATCCCATTTCTCTCCCTGAGACCGCCCCCCCCCCACCCTGCACACCATGTTGCAGCAAAATGATGGTTACAGCCTTGCAGCAAGTCAAACTGCTGCCAGCCTCGGGCGCTGGGTAGCACAGTTATTTTGGGAGCACCACCTTCCCTGAGAGGGCCCTCGCTGTCCCCTCATCCCCGCTCTCAGGGGCTGCGGGTTTCCTTACTCGTGTACCTACATCAATGAAACGGGAAGGTCCTTCAAGTGGGGATTTGATTTCCTTTCTACCTGGAGATGGGCCCTCACCCCTTGCTGCTGTCTAATTAATCGCTCCGGTGGAGCACGTTGGCTGCTTTGCTGCTGGAAGAGGTGCTGGCAGGTCTGTCCTGGCTGCTCCTCGGGGCAAGGCTGGGCTGAGCCAGCACAGAAAAACTTCAGCCAGCCCTTGCCCCGAGGCAGGGACCCCAGGCATCTGGCAGAGGAGCTGCAATGAGGAGGATGGAGAGGATAAGACAGCAGCTGCCATGTCCCCAGCTCCGGCTTCTCCTGGCTGGGTGCGTCAGGGAGCACAGGATGGGTGCTGGGAGCAAGCACCCTGCCGGGAGGGTTTAATTAACTCCCTCCCTCAGTTTCTCTCCCTGATGCCACTGCTCACCTCCGAAGGCAAAACTGAAACACAGAAAACGGTGACAAACTTCTGTCTGACCTCAAATTAAACCAGTGCTTTGCAATCTCCCTCCCACAGCGCTGCCAAAGTGGCACAGCACTGATGCTGAGCCTCCCCCAGCTCCCCCCAACGCCGGCCCCTGCCCCTCTCGGGGGATGCGGACCATTCTCTTCCTCCGAGGCTGAAGGCTCCCAGCCCGGGGCAGCCGGCCGAGCTCTGGGCAGGGTGTGCGGTGCTGGCCTCAGCACTCAGCTCCTGCCTGCGTACCCCAGCTGGCAGCGGGGCGGGCAGCAAACGCCCCCCAGTTTGCAGGGCTGCCTGGAGGAGCAGATTGAGCTGCCTTCCCTCTGCTCCCTCCTGCCTCCGCTCGCCTGCTCCTGCAGTTTGCCCCTCTCCAGCCTCTTCTGGGGTTTGCACTGTCCCTGCAGCGGCTCTGTGTCCGTCTGTCCCCTGGAGAGACCTCGCCGGGGTTATTTTCCCTGCTCTGCCAGCTGAAATCACCAGCTGCTTTTGCTAAGAGTCTTGAAACCACCATTTCTGCAATGCTAGCGTGGGGAATGACGCTTCCCCAGGCTGGGAGCAATCCCCAAAGGGGCACGAGGAGCCACTGTCCCACGGGGATGTGCCGCTGGCTGTGTCACACGCAAAGGGCAGGAGGGCAGGTGTGCACACTGGGATGTGCCGTGGGGAAGAGCCGGGGTTATTCGGGGCTGCGTCCCCAGGTGCTGCAGCCTCACGGGCACGGCAGCCTCCTCCGCACCCGCACGGCTTCGCCCTTTGAAGGCCAGCTGGAGGTTTTGGGGTTTGCCCTGCCGGGGCATCACTGCTGGGGACTGCCCAGGGGTCGCTGGGCAGGGGTCCCTGGTCCTCACCCCGTAGGGATGAGCTCCTCTCCTGGGTGCTGCTGGACACCCACTGCTGTCTCCTTCCCCTTTGGAGGGACACCATCTCTGCCCCCCTTTAAAGTCCCTGATCCACTTTCCATTTTGCCTGGTTTTCGTTGGTGTCCCACCCCCTCCCCGTGCTGTTTGTGGTTTATCGAACATCACCAGCCTCCCGGTGTTCCCCGCCAAGCCGCCTGTGCCGGGCTTTGCCTTCGCAGGCGTTTTGGTGGCGACAGATTGCGAGGGTACAAAGAGGGGGGCAGCGGCTGGGGGGGCCGCATGGCGCTGCTGCTGCTGCTGCTGCAGCTCAGCCGGGGAGCCGGAGCCGAGTCGGATGGCTCGTGGCAGGGAAGGGATGGGGCAGCCTCCTGCCCCCCGCCAGCGGCCACACTCGCCCCTGTGCAGCCGAAGGCTCGGCTGGCAGCGGCATGCAGGCACACGGAGCGGTGCCGGGACCCGCTCCATACTTGGGGTCACATTCACCTCCCTTTCCTGTGATCTCTGGCCTCTTCTAAGCAAGCAAAGGAGCTTTACTGGACACCAGCAATGCTGGGCTTCCCCACAGGCCGTTTGGCCCCGGCGTCCAGGCTGCAGATGGGGAAACTGAGGCAGAGAGTGACAATCAGTGACTCACCTAAGATCACTGTCAGGCAGGAGCAGAAGAGGGGGCAGAGAGCAGCTCCCCCGTTCCCCAGAGAAGGGCTTGCCCCACTGGTCACACTGTCCCTCCATCCTGTCCCTGTCCTCCACCCCACAATGGATTTTGGTTGTAAAAAGCAATAGCTTAAACCCCGACCTCTCCCTGTCACCCCGTCCCACCCTGGGGAGATTGTCCCACGCTGGGCGAAACACCGTGGGGAGCTGAACAAGGCCACCGAGGCGGTCCCAGCCTTCAGCTCCTGGATCCCAGCACAGACTGCAAAACTCGCCCCAAGCCCTGGGGTGACTTGCCCATGCCGAGCCCCGCTGTCGCTGGACGGGGGATATTGAGCCCTGGGGAAGGCTCCAGCCCCCGCAGGGAAGGGGCTGTGTCACCTTCATGTCTCAGCGGTCGGAGACACCCAAGGTTGGTTTGATGCAAAGCAAGACTCTGGGGTGTGAACCTGCAAGGTAACAGCGATAGTGCTGAGAGACGAGCAGCCCTAATTATATCCTCGCTTCTCCCGGCTGCTGGGTTCCTGCTAGCACGAAATGCCTCCAGACAAGGCACCTCCGTGCAGGGTGGCTGGGTCAGGTATAAGGAGGGAGAAAAGTGCAGAGACAGGGAAAAAGAAACAAAATTATTTGAAAATTCATTCTGGGCTGCCCCAGGGTGGAGGCTTTTTTGGCTCAGCTCAACTTGTCTTGCCCAGAGCTCCGTTGTCTCACATCCCCGAGCCTGGGGAAAGCCGGGAAGAGGGACCTGTGCTGCCTGTTTGGAGACAGGCACCAGAGCGAAGCAAATTTTCAGAGCCAGGGTTTTGTGATGTAGGAAAGCAAAGACCCGATGTGAAACGGCTGGGGATGGAGAGGGGGAGCGAAGCAGATAGCCCCATTTCGGCTTGACATCTCTCACTGGTTGGCTCTATCTTCGACTGTTCAAATTGCACCATGCGGGGCCAGAAACGCCCTTGCTGTTTGTCTGTGCTTGGCTGAATATGAGAAAATGGAACAGGTACTGCTGGCAGTGATAACTCAGGCAGCTCCGGGGTTTTCAGCAGGTGATCGGGGGTTGTTGAGCAACAAGAAGGGAGAGAGGAGCGTGAGGGATCATCCAAAGCCCAGGACTGCCCATGGCATTGGTGCCTGGGGGCTTGGCTGGGGGCTGCATCCATGCTGGGATACCGCATCCATGCTGGGATACCATCCATCAGGCCCTGATGCTGAACATATCCCTGAACTCTTTAGCAAAAAAAAAAAGGATGGGTTTGCTCCTTGCCAGCTGCTCCATCCCCCCAGGTTTGCTGTGCTGGCAGCTCCTCTGAGAGAGCATAGCAGGAGCTGAGAGCGGTTTATTCCCTTTCCCCAGACCCTAATTTAGGGCCATTGCCTCTTTCAGATCACCAGAAGCTGGAACGAGAAGCCCGGATTTGCCGCCTCCTGAAGCACCCCAACATCGGTAAGCGCACCCTGCTCCTCTCCAGGTGAGGAGCCGGGCAAATCTGCTGATGCTCCATGCCCGGCTCCACTGCCTGCCTGCCCTCTCGTGCCCCCACCAGGGCTGGGGGGTCCCCACCAATAATTCAGCCCTACCTGCAGCAGCGCAGGCTGTTTGTCCTTCCCTCACGCTCTGGCCACCGTCCCAGAGACGGAGAAGGGGCTCAGTGGCAGCCTGCTCTGTTGATCCGCAGAGCCATCCCTCCTCTTCCTCACGGGAGGCAGCATCTTCAAACAGGGTCATGGGAAGAAAGGCCTCCACCGAGCGCGGGGGGATTGAAGTAGGTCCTACCTAACCCACTTGGCCATAGCTCCCTCAGGGAGAAGCAGGGCCCCAGTAGTCTGCAAGGGACTATTTTTACTCCTCTCCCCCCCCTCGGGTGCTGTATTCCTCTGCATGCTCCAAAAAGCGGCTGCAGCTCCGAGCAGCAGCAGCGCAGGGCGTGTAGGAGGAGCGATGGCGGGGGGAAGCGAAGACTTTCCCACCGACCGTCCATCTGAGAGTAGCCTCCTTCAGAAAAGCTGTTTCAGGAAAGCTCCTGAGCCCCTGCAAAAGACAAAAATAGGCCAGAAGGAGAGAGAGAGGGGAGGGGAAAAAACTGCAGTAAGAAAAATCCCAAACCCCAGCCCTGAGAGTGATGCTGATGCAGGCTGTCAGTCTCCTGGGATGGTCCAGCAGTGGGAGTGGGGATGAACCCCCTCTCCCCTCTGCTGCACCCAGGGATGTGCCAACCCCAGTGGGATCCTGCAGCTTTTGGGAAAGCATTTGTGGGTAGGACAGGAGCTCTGCAGCCCTCGCATCCCGAAGATGGGACCTGGGAGATTTCCCCTTTGGCTGAGCTCCTCCCTGGCCCCCTCACCGCTCCCGGTGGCCTGGATCTGTCCCTCGCCAGGAACTGCTGCAGCAGAGCCAGGGAGCCAGACCCAGGGCCACTGGGACCAGCCACGTGGCTCCCACCCCATAAATATTTCAGTTCGGAAAAAGCCTGTCAGCTTCCATCTGTCTCAGGCACACAGCGGCATGGCAGGTCTCCCCTGCATTGCCGGGGCACCAGACCATGCAGGATCCGGCCGCTGTCCTTCCCCCTGCCTCTGCTCCGGCCGATGCCCTGCACAGGAGCTGCCCTGCCCGGGTCCCGGCGGCAAGTCCAGCCTCCCTCGGTCAGAGCAGCAGCCGGGGCCTTTCCTCTGCACCAAAATACACGTGAGGATTGCTGAGACCTGAAGGAAACGCACTGCAAAGTGCGTGAATAGCAGGAAATGCTAAAAACGGAGGAACCCACCCCAGGAGGACTTGCAGGATGGTAGCTGGGCCATGCAGCCGGAGCTCCCTGGGCTCCCTGCCTGGCCCCAGCTTTTCCCTACCCCTGTCTTCCTCCCTTCTTCATCACCTGCCCGTGGGGCTGGCAGGGTCTCCAGGGACAGAAACACCTTGTCCTGCGGTTCAGCCCTCCTGTGCCTTCTCCCCCATCCCTGCACCACGCCTCGCTGTTTGGCCGTGACCTGCAGAGATGGCAGGCTTCGAGCAACCCTGCTGCACAGGGCTGGAAGGGGTTAACGGCATGAGATCCTAACGAGCCCAATCTCGCTGCTATTTATACCCAGGAGGCTCTTCTCCACCCCCCCACCCCACACCCTCACCCCCCCCACTGCTCCTGCTGCCTGGAAACTTGGGCTCGCAGCTTCCCTTGCATGCAGCACAAGCCAGCTAATTACCCACCCAGGAGCTGGAACGAGCTGTGCCGCTGCAGACCAGCCCTAATGAGAGGAAGAGGAGCCACCGCTGCCAGGGGCATGGGGAAGGGGAGGCAGAAAACCCCTCTCCATCCCTCCTTGGGAGAAGCACCCCAGCTGCCGAGGGGCTTTGCTGGCCCCTCACTCGTTTCCTGCAGCGAGGTGGGTCCCTCTGTCTCCCGTGGGAATGCCGTGCTGCAGCTGTGATCCTGGAGGAACCAACCTGTGCTTTGCACCGTGCCTGCAGGAGAGCCTTGTGTAGAAAACCATGCATGGGTGGTGGAGGGCAGGTCCAGGTCCCCAGGATCCCACAGCACATCCACGGCACCGGGTGATGTATTGGGGGAGCTGCCGTTTTCCAAAGCTGAGTGTCCTTGCAGGGAAGTCTTGCTTCTCAGGGGAACTTTGGCTACACTCAGCCCTGGAGTTTTAACTCCAGGCACCCATCGTCTTCGGACCCTCAGTGCCGAAGCTGTGTCCCACTCCTGCCTTGGCTGTCGGCGCTGAGCTGGAGTGGTTTGGCCGTCGCGGCTCTTCCTGACTATGGTCAGTAACAGATACTTGCAGAACCAGGCTATATTTAGAGCAGCTGCTCCTTCTTATACCTTCTTAGCTCCTGGCAGCCATGGGCATTGGGACTTCCCCAAGCAGGGGATGTATCCGGACCATCTGCTTATAGTTACGCTGGCCCTATCCACACCGAACTTGCCTAATCCTCCTTTGAACACTTTGGCTTCTGCACAATCCCAGGCACAATATCCCCAATCCCTCTCGGCTGAGACGAAACAGGAGGAAATCTGTTTCTTCCAGCAGAGGAAGGCAGAAAAGCTGGGATTATGTGTCAGAGAAAAACAGGGAGCAGATACCAGTGTCAGAGCACAGGGGATGTCTATGGAGACGGGTAGTGGGGAAGGATAACCAAGGAATAAGATGAGAAAATTGTGTCAATAGACAAGACCATGAGAGAGACCAAGAGGAAAGATGCCGTCCAGCTCAGCACACCTCCTCTGCCCCTTGCCCTGGCCAGGGTGAGGCGATGCCGCTGGCAGCTTGCTCTTAGCAGCGGCTGGATCTGCCCACCGAGCTTCGAGGGAGGGGTAGGACCAGCAAAGCAGCGTTTGCTGGCCTGCGAGATAAAAGCGATGCAGCGCAGCGTCTGCACTCGACGTTGGGGCTTGTTATCTACCCTGGCTCAGACTCGAGTGTGGAGGATGTTTACTGATTTAGCTGCAGTAAAATGGGCTAGGAGCAAAAATTCCCACAAAATTCACTCACCTGAACGTTTCTTTTTCCTCTCTGGTTTCCAAAGATCTCAAAGATGTTGAAAGTTGTATCGGGCTGAAACCAGGTGAGCAGAGAGGAAGGGTTAAATATTTACAGCCTCAAGGAAATCAGAATAAAATATGATGTGGAGGCCAGAGGATGCTGGACCAGTCTTTATTTATACATCCTACCTGTTTCTGTGCCTGTCCCCTCGCTGCACAGCTGCCTGCTAAGCTGTGAGCAGGGATCTAAGCCTGAATAACCAGAACCCAGCTGCAGGGTGGCAGGTTTGCACCCGGCTGTACCTGGCAAGACATGCCCGAGGGGAGAGGGTGCCCCTCGGCATGATGAGTGGGGCGAGATGCCAGCCCCATGGGAGGAGACAGGGAGAGCGCTTCCTCCAAAGGAAACACATCCCACGATGATTCCTGGATATCCCTGACCTGAGACCTCCCAAGGAGAAAAGGAAGGTCACAAGCAGAAAATAAAAAAAAAAGCCCCATTGGTGCCAGGGCTGGCAGCCCAGCGCCCTGGCTGAGCTCTCCCTGCGCCCGGGCACCTCTCCTGATGGGGCAGAGGGTAGGCTGGTGGCACCCGTGCCTGCAGCCTGCCCAGCGCCCAAGATAGCCCGGCAGCTGCCTGGGACCTCGGCCAGGCACCAGCCCCAGGCAGTCCCTGATTTGGATGTGACCTTTGAGCCTTGCACCGCTGCCCAAGGCTGGGGCCATGGCTGGGGTCCCCTGTTGAGTGGGGACCCCCCCCACCCAGCCAGCGGCCATAGCAAGAGGAGGAGGAGGGAGGAGGAATAGCCCCGCTCTGCCCTTCTCCAGCTCCTGCTTGTGCCCAAAGGGGAGCAAAGGCATTCCTGGGGAGCAGGGTGGGAGCCAGGCGTACCCCGTAACCCTTCTGTCTCTGCTGCAGTGAGGCTCCATGACAGCATCTCCGAAGAGGGCCACCACTACCTGATATTTGACCTGTGAGTAATGGTTAAATGCGTCTCTTAATCCACTGGCAGCTGCATGCTTCCATCCCGGGGCGATGCGCCCTGCACCCCTGCAGCCCCCCCGACCTTTTCCCTGTCCTCCACCTCACCCAAGCCTTTCCTGCAGGCTGGGTTTGAACCGAGCTTGGGTCCCCCAAGCCGGGCAGAGGGCAGGTCCCTGCCCTGCACCCCCAACGCTCCCCCCGCGCACGGTGCAGCGGCATTTCGGGGGGGTTTGCCAGGGCTGAGTGTGCTGTAAATCAATCCAGCTCCCTTGCAAGCTGCGCTGAGATGGCCGAGCATGACTCCCCCCGTTTTCTCGCAGGGTCACCGGCGGGGAGCTGTTTGAGGACATTGTGGCCAGGGAGTACTACAGCGAAGCGGATGCCAGGTGAGCACAGACACACGCCGGGCTGCGGAGGGGACAGCAGTTGTCCCCTTCTCCTGCGAGCTGCTCCCTCCCAGGGTCCTACACATCTGGCTTTCTGCAGCATAAGCTCCTTCCATGCTGGGAGGTGTTTTACAGCCGCTCTGCAGCACGTACTCATAAAACAGATGTGTAGTGCAAAAAAAAAAAAAAAAAAAAAAAGCTCTTTTTAACTCACTCAGCTCCTGTGCCAAGAAGTGCGTGTGTTACCAGAGAGCTGGTCCCCGCCTCGAACCAGGCAGCTGCCAGCCATTGCCTGCAGCATCCTCTTTCCCCAGGCTGATGGCATAGTCCACATCTGACCTCCCTGTAAAGGAGCAAGGCATCGAGGCTCCCTGGGCTGGGGGCATCGGGGCTGCCCAGGCAGGGGACAGCGGGGCTCCCCAGGCTGGCAGGGAGGAAGCCCAGCATCAGGCTGGTGCCCCAGCCAGGAGCGTGATAGCACAGACACCCCACAGTCCTCACCCTTGCCCCTTGCAGCTGCATTACAGTCATTTGCAAGTGTTCCTCTGGCATTTACCACTTGAAAGTACTACGGAGGAGCAGTCAAGACAGGCTGGGTGGGAGGATGTGCTGGAGCTCCACTCCCTCCCACGCTCCCGCTGGCACTTTCCAGGTACCCTGCTGCAGAGGCAAGGGGCTGGGTACCATTTCAGCCACCCCTTTGGTCCTTGCAGCTCGGCCAGGGGACAACATTAGCCTCATTTTTTTGAGGGGACATGATTTGGCCCTCTCCAGTCTCCAGATATCACTGTGCCTCTTGGCTTTGCCCCCAGGGTAAGCATAGCCCGTACAAATGTCCGAGGGGGTGGTAAGCTCTACGCTACCTTTGTCTGCATGGAAATATCCCTTATTTCTAGGCAGAAAGCAATCTCATTTAATGGACTGCCCGCACTTACAACCCATCCACTTATTAGTGTCATACAAATAAAATAAACTACAGGTAAATAAACACCTTCTGCCTTGCACACAGCTGTTTTGGAGCAGAAGTGATCATCGCCTCAGTCTTTTTCCCTTCCTTCCTCATGCATGCAGCAGAGCTGGGGTTTAATGAATTAGATATATAGAGAACAGACACAGTAGGAGCCACCCGTGTTAGAGGAGGCCAGGGAAATGGGGCCAAAGCGAAGGTTACCTCTATGTCTGAGGAGAACATCTGCTTTGCCTGGGTTTGGAGACCAAATCTGGGCTGGCATTGTGACTCCACTGCTGGTCTCCAGCTCCCCCCCCGCAGTGTTGCTTCTGTGGGGACCCCATGGGCTCCTGCTTGCTGCAACTGGGCGTCCAGCAACTCTGGTGGGGTCTTACTGGGTTACAACTGCTCTCCATGGGTGTGTGGCTTTCGGTGGAGGGGGACGCTGAGCTGTGCGGCAGGGCTGCTGGTGGGAAGCGTGATGGGGAGAGGGGCAGGGGGGATGAAATGCAGCCGAGTAGAAGTGTCTAAGGAAACTCTGCCTTGCTGGCCACTTCTGTGAGCTTTCTCCTTTCTCCTGCAGCCACTGCATCCAGCAGATCCTGGAGGCCGTCCTGCACTGCCACCAGATGGGGGTGGTCCACCGGGATCTGAAGGTAGGAGCTGCAGGGGAAGGGCCTGTGGGAGGACGTGGGGATCCCATCTGTGATGCAAAACCCTGTGGAGCAATGCCCCGCGTCCTCCAGAGCAGCTGAAACAGCGGGCAGGAACACCATGTAGGGCTTCTGGAAAGCCACAGACCAAAGACCAGCTCCGGGGTGAAACAACACAAGGGAGAGGGGGTAGGGAGGTCCTTGTAGTCCATGGTCCTCTAAGGATCCGGGGACACCGGGACACACAGCATGACAAAGCAGTTGAGGAGCACATCCAGAGCCCTGGCCTTCCTCCGTGCTGTGCTGGGAAGCACCCCCCACCCTGTGACAGCAGAGCCCCCGGGGGGCTTTCGCTCCTCGCCAACCCCCGTCTCCTCCTGCAGCCTGAGAACCTGCTGCTGGCATCCAAGCTGAAGGGTGCTGCTGTCAAGCTGGCTGACTTCGGCCTTGCCATCGAGGTGGAGGGGGACCAGCAAGCGTGGTTTGGTGAGTAGGACTGGCCCGAGGTGGGGCATCCTCTAGCCCTCATTGACATGTTTGTTCAGGGGGGGTTCCAGGAGGGGCACACATCCCCAGGACCTGAACCCTGGGTTATGGGAGCATCCCAGCAGCACCAGCCCGGCAGCACCAGCCCCGGCAGCTGGCACAGCAGATGAGAAGGTTGATGGCTCCAGCTGGAAACAGCCCAGTGTTGATGCAGGGCACAGGCAAACAGCTCCACAGGGACTCGGTTAGTCACTGAGATGTGCTGGTGAGCTGGACAAGCCGGCAACAGAGGCAGACCCCAGGGGAGGAATGCCTCTTCCAAGTGCTGGAGGTGCGCGTCAGAGCACTCCAGCCTTATATCACTATCCTGGGGCTTGGCTGCTGCCACTGGCAGAAAGCCACGGTTTGCTCTGCTCTCGGGAGTCACAGAGGTTTCTGGAGGGAGGGTGCCAGTCCCACCGGGTCGCTGTGTGCCAGGGCCAGGGCTCTCGGCTTTTGTGGTGCCTGGCCGGGCACCAGGCACTGCTGGTGAGCTGTGCGGGGATGGGGGCTGCCTGCCGGCGGTGCGTGACAGGCTATCTGTCCCAGGTTTCGCTGGCACCCCGGGATACCTCTCCCCCGAGGTGCTCCGGAAGGACCCCTATGGCAAAGCCGTGGACCTGTGGGCTTGCGGTAAGTCAGACCGGGGCTGAAAAGCTGGGAGTGGACTGGGCTGGGCTGCATGGGATGAGGCAGGCTGTTCATCCAGCATGTCCTGAATTGCAGTCACTAGACACGTCTCAGGGAGATCAGGGAGAAGGATTTACCCGAGAGGGAGGTGGCACAGTACCCTGGGCTGTCCCCTGAGCAGCACCCTCTTTCCCAGTCCAGTGGCACCCTTCTCTGAAGGATCAGCCTCCTTGCTATGCACCCAAAGCCCTCAGGCAGGGGAGATGATGGCCCTTTTCCCCTGTGGTGCCCTTGGAGTCAGGCAATGGCTCCACGCAGCTGCAGCCACAGGGGAGCCTTCTTCCACCTATGATGGGGAGGAGGCATCGCCCAGCCCTGCCGGGGCACCCGGCTTGAGGCTGTGCACGCTGGCTGCCAGAGCCATGTGTCTGGATCAGCCACATATCTCCCCAGCCGCTGAGCACATCAGCATGGAGCTGGACCCACCCGCAAGCCTTTTGCTTTTTAATCAGGGAGCAAATCCTCCCGTTTCCCTAATTTCTCAGTTTCTCTGCTTGAGTTGGGCCAGTCCCCAGGCTGGGTCTGCTCATACCTCCAGCAATGAACTCTCTCCCACTGATCCCACGTCTCTTCTCCCGGGCAGGCGTCATCCTCTACATCCTGCTGGTCGGGTACCCACCCTTTTGGGATGAAGACCAGCACCGACTCTACCAGCAGATCAAGGCTGGGGCTTATGATGTGAGTGGGTTTGTCTTGCTCACCCCCTTTCACAGTCTCGCCTGTCTCCTGCTGTCCCTACCTTGCAGTCTGCTGCTCCAGAAGAGCAACCAGGACAAATTCAGTCAGACAGGAGCAAGTTTCTTTCCTCTGCTCTGGTCACAGGGTTGGCCAAGCTGCCATGCCCAGGTGCACACACTGGCGTGTTTCAGGTCCACTTTGCAGGACAGATAGGTCTTGTCCTGGGCCTTCCACCTTTCTCCCTCCAGCTCTGCTCTCCATTTTTCCAGCTGGCAGCTCTTTCCAGTTGCTACTGTCTCTCCAACCTGTCCCATGGGCAGGAGCAAAGGGTTGCGGGAGAACCAACCTAAGTGCAAAGGGGCTTCTGTTCCTTCCGTTGCTCCCTGCAATCTCTCACCCCGGTCCCTTTGCTTTGGCAGTTCCCCTCCCCTGAGTGGGACACGGTCACTCCTGAGGCGAAAGATCTCATCAACAAGATGTTGACCATAAACCCGTCCAAGCGCATCACGGCAGCAGAGGCTCTGAAGCACCCCTGGATATCGGTGAGTTTGGTGGCACTCACCAGCTGGGGTCAAAGGTCTAGACATGTGGAGGTTCACAAGGGGGGAACATCTCACTGGGGAGCACAGGTTATCAAACATGCTGTCCGGCTCTTTTCTCCATCCTGGGAAGATGGTTTCCTGGCATGGTTCCTCCCAGTGCTCTCAGAGCAGCCTTTTCCCCGAGGCTTTACAGCAGAGAAAAGCCCAGACTGTGAATGCAAACAGCATGTCCTAGGGGAGCTGGTGATGGGAGGGACACACATGTTCCCAGCCCTGGTGGGGACAGGCTGGTTTCTTGGTGTCATGCTGCACTGGGGGGGGGGCCTTTCCTCAAGGATGGTGGGAGCAGGCTCATGTTTATCCATCCATACACCCCAGCAGCAATCCCCCCCACCCCTCGCTGCACCCCACTGCTCCAGCTGCCGGTTCTCACTCTGAATCAGCTCCTAAAGGCAGGAGGAGTCCCCGGGCTTAACCCTGGGACCCCACACCACGTGCAAACCCTGAGCACACTGCTAAATGTGGCCGGTCAGTTGAGAGGTTAACTCAGGGGGGAGCCAGCTCTTCCTGCAAACCCCACCACCACCAGCACAGATCCTGCTGACTCCAGAGCTGCGATCTCCCACTGCCTATTAAAGTTTTATCTGCTGCTGCTGCTGCAGGCAGCTCTAGCCCATGCCTCAGCCGCAGGAGACTGCACACGTGTGTGTGTGTGTGTGTGAGCGGAGCCAGGGGAGCCCCTTCCCCCTCGGCACCTGCTCTGAGCTGTATCTCTCTCCTCCCAGCACCGTGCCACCGTGGCGTCATGCATGCACAGGCAGGAGACGGTGGACTGTCTGAAGAAGTTCAACGCCCGGAGGAAGCTGAAGGTAACTCTCATACTCTCCAAGCTGGCTGCAAAATGCATGATCAGGTCATTCATGGGTTTGTTCCCCGTGTGGGAAAGGACAGGGTGGTGTCTCTGGGTCAGCGGTATGGGGGTGATGGACATTTGGGGATCCCCATTGTGAAGAAGGGAAAAGAGACCGAGTGGGGTGGTGGCTGCATCTGGCTGGGGTTCCCAAGTGCTTAGAGGAAAGCCATGGTGAAGGAAAGCACTGAGTCACACAGCTGCCCTGGACACTGGGGCAAGGACTTCCCCACTGGAGTCAGTGTCAACAAAAGCTCCTCTTTGGGGCAGGACATGGATCTGAGAGGCACAGTGAGACCTCTTCGCCTGATGACCAAGCCACTTTGCAGCCAAGGAACAAAGTGATCCATAGACAGGCAAAAAGCTCTGGCTCACCCACACCAGCAGCCCCACAGGCTTTCCCTTCTCAGATGCTGCTGTGTGCCGCAGCCTGGACCCCCTCTGAAATCACCATCTCCCCAGGCTTCACTGTCGAGCTGGAGCATCTCCCTGAAGCACCCATCTCCCGGGTGCTGCTCAGCCTCAGCTGGCAGCACGGCGCTGGGAATGGGCTCTGGAAATTGCAATGCCTCCTCCAGAGCTGGAGACACAGAATGGGATGGCGCTGATCTGTGCCGCAGTCAGAGCCATCAGCGCTCCAGGCCTGAACGCGATGTGGCACAGAGCAGTACAGCTGCAGGCTACTAACAAGATTATCAAGAAAAGAAACTGGCTATAAACTATTATTACTTTTCAGCTAGACAAGTAATCAAATTAGTTCAGGCATACACTTCAAAATAGTAATCCATTACTGTAAGCAATTAGTCCAAAGTAATCTCATTATCTGCTGAGCAACTAGTTAGTAGAGTCAGCTGGAAAAGGGGAAGCATCTTTATGAATGTTATTTTGCGGTGGTGATCTTTGCGTGGCTCCCATGAAAAATCCCTGCCTGGCTGCTCTTAGCTGGCACGGCTTTAATTGCAATTAAATCCGGTTCCGCTCCCGGTGGCTCCCCTTGCCGCCAGCTGCCAGCCCCGGTCAGTGGAGTCGTGCTACATCTAGGGCAGGGTAGAATGAGACCGAAATGCGCCCTGGGGATATTTAATATCCCTTTAATCTTGGAGGGAAGGCAGTTTCAGAGAATGCAACCCAACGCCCTGGTGCTGGGGATACGGAGTCGGGTACCGAGGGCTGCTTTTGATGGCAGGAGGAGAATATCAGCCCGTGGGCCAGTTTCCTTCCAGCGAGGTGGCTGGGGGACAGGTGATGAGCAGGGCTTTCCTCCCCCAGGGCTGGGGGGAGCGGCAGGGGTGCGGGGGGCCGGGGCCCAGCACGCCCTTTCCTTCTGCTTTCTGTGTCTTTCAGGGAGCCATCCTCACCACCATGCTGGCCACCAGGAACTTCTCCGGTAGGTGCCGTCTCTGGGGTTCATCTCCTTGTCTTACAGGGTGCCCAGGGCAAAACCAGCACACCCATAGGGTCCCTGGACAGCCGGCTTTGCCTCGGGTGTCACAGGGGGCTGAAGTTGCAGCCTGGTGCCTCTGGGATGTGTGGTATTGGGTGGTGGTCCAGACCAGGTCACCTGGCACCTCCAGGCTGGCTGCTGGCTTGGGGTGCAAGAGAAAAGGTGTCTGGCTGAAGCACAGCAGTCCCCAGAGCTTTAGGTTTTGGGGGTTTGTATGTGCCCAACCATTTGGCTTGTGCCGGGGTGGGGATGCGGGTGCCGGGGACAGCCAGGGCTCAAGGCAGCTGGTTTTGTGTCCTCCTGGAGATGTTTGTGGCTCAGGGAGAGCATCCTCTGCACCATGAAAGTGTCAGAAAGGTCCCTGGGTGCCACTGCAGCCAGATGGCAGCAGGGTCCCTCAGGTCTCTCCCCAGGCAGGAGGGCGCTGATCCTGCAGGGCCCCTGACTCTCCTCCTGCCTCCCTACATCCCGAGGGCTGCACGGAGACACAGGAGCAGGGACAGAGTACGGCAGCCCAGCCTGCGCACCGGGAGAGGTCTCGGTGCAGCCACAAGCCTCCCTGCCCCAGTGCTCTTGCCAAGAGCTGTCCCCTCTGGGGATACTCTGCTGCCTCAGAGCAAGCCTTGTAGCTGGGATTTCACAGGCAGGGATCAGCGGGTCCCAGCGATTCCCAGGCATGGAACCAAAAAGGAGCCAGGTGACTGCAGAGCTCATCCGCTCGCTGTCACCTCCAGCCCTCCTGAGTGCTGGGGACGGCCCCGGCAGAGGTGCTGCAGCGGTGGGACAAGCCAGCCGAGCCCGGCATGCCGGCTGAGCGGGCTGGTGGCAGCTGCTTGGTGTTAGATGGGTGTTTCGGGGTGCTTTGCCGAGGCACCCCAGGAGTCAGGTGTAGCAGGTGGGCAGGGAGGAGATGGGGGCTGCTGGCCCAGCCAGGTGCCGAGGGAGAGGGCTGTGGCCAGGGTTGGTATCTGCATTTGTCGTGGGGGGATCGTGCTGACACATTTAGCACTTGTGGGCAGCGTGCGGCAGGGCTGGAGGAGTCCAACAGCTGGGGGGATCCGGTGTCAGGCCCCGCACCAGGAGACGCGGCGGACACAAAGCATCAAAGGGCAGGAAATTCAAAAGCATCTCTCGTAGTGCTGCCCGTCCCACGCACAGCCCAGGGGCTTGCCAGTCCCCCCTGCCCGGCAGCACGGCAGGGCCAGCCGGTGATGGAGTCCCGCATGGGGCTGAGCCCCACCGATCCCACCCTGCTCCGGGGGTGCAGGGGGAGCGGGGTGGCTTGCGCAGCCCGGGGGCTGGGGCAGTGCCGGCAGCGGTAGGTGGGCACTGGGGAAGGCGTCTGCTTTTCATCATTGTCAAAATGTGGGCTGCAGCTGTCGGGCCGGCGGGCCGGCAGCACATGATCCCGGCAGCATGGGGCTAAAATTAGAGGGCGGCAGGCGGGCAGCCCATTCCACCGCGCTGTGCCGTGCTCGGTTGCCAGCACCCCCGGGCCGGAGCCCGCCTGCCGCCGGACAGCCCCGCCGGCCCCCTCTGAGCTGCCCCGAGGACTCGGCGTGACATTAGGAGACGGGTCATGCCCCTGGCCGAGAGCTGCTGGGGCAGGACGGGACGGTGCCGGCGAGGTCACCCCTGAGCTCGTGGGGATTGCAGCAGCGGTTGCTGGAGAGAGGACAAAACCCACTGGCCGGTCCCGCGGGGTCTTGCCGCTCTGCCACCCGGCACCATGCTGCTGATCCTCGGCCTCCTGGTCTTGGTGCCCTGTCTGGCTCTCTTAACCTCCTTCCTCCTCTCTCCAGGAGGCAAAAGCGGTGGCAACAAGAAGAATGACGGCGTGAAGGTAAGCCCCCTCCCTGCTGCCCTCTCCTGCCTGCCCCTCCGCTGCTGGGGTGGCGGTGGGGGTCTCTGTGCCCTGCCGGCGGTCCCTGCAGCACCCTGCGCTTTAAAGGGCAGCTGTTGGCCTGGCTGTCCCGGTGTGTCCCTGTGCCACCAGCCTGGCTCCTGCCAGGACAGGCAGTGCACAGGAGGCTTTGCAGGGCAGCGAGCGAGGGGAGCGGGCTGGTGCTGGAAGGGTGCGTGGGGGGAATTCGCTGCTGTTTCGTTGCCTGCAAAATGCGCTCGCTCCTTGCAGCCCCCAGCGAGGGGGAGAGGCTGGACCAGGAGAGGGGACAGGGGACAGGGGGAGGCAGCTTTGCAGCCCGGAGCCACGGTTTCAGCCTGGCAGCAGCCGTCCGCCGAGATGGGCGGCTGCATCTCCCACTTGCCCCAGCACGCGTCCCACTGCGGCTGGTGGGGCTGGGCTTGTCCCCCAGCTCCTGTCCCATCCCATCCCCAAGGCCTGGTGTGCTGCTGGGTGGCACACGGGTGCCTTTAACCCTCTCAGCAGCACTGCTGGCCCCCCGCGCCCTGTGCAGACAGAGCAAACGAACTTGGTGATGCTTGACGGAGCAAATGGCTTAGTGATGCTCTAAAAACAAGCCAGTGCTTGGAGGACCTTGTTTTTTGGGCTGCGGAGCCCTCAGGTTCACCTGCCTCTCTGAGGTGGGGCCACAGCTCTTCTCCAGGACAAGGTGGCTCCCGGAGGCAACAAAATCCTGCTGCCGAGCAGCTTCTTCTGATGATACAGAGATGTGGTGGTTAACAGTGGCTAGCGAGCTCTGTCAAACTGCTCCTGCAGGAAGGAAAGGCCCATGTGAGGGTCTTTCTCTCCTTACCGTGTTCCCTTCATGAATACAAGCGATCACTCAGCAGGGGAGAGCTGGTGTGATCACATCCCCCATCGCAGGGCAAGGTGCAAGGTGTCAGGCAGAGCTTTGGGAGCCCGACTGCAGCATGGCCGCTCTTCTTCCTCTGGCCCTTTCATAGGCACCCAGGTGTTGGGCTCTGAGGGGCACAGGGTTTTGGAAGAGCAGAGCCCTCAGCTGGCTTCTTCCCTCCTCAGTCCAAATGGTCAGTGGAGCCACAGGTCTGGGGATGGCTTGTCTTTCTCCCACTCCTTCCAGACCCAGTGGCTGGGACAGGCCAAGCCTGCAAGGTTTGAGCCCGTGCACAACCCTCCAAATCTGGGCTCAGCTCCACAAAAGACCGTTCTGGCCGTGCAGCGTTATTCTGCAACATGAAGCTGATGGCCTGCATTGCTATGAGTGGACGTTGCTTTGAGCCATGGTGTCACGTGTATGTCACGTGGCTTCCAGGACAGGATTGCTAGTTTTGGACAACAGTGCTGGCACAGAGGGGACAGGTCCCACGGGAGTCACAGCAACTCATCTGCGAGCCACTGCTGGCCTGTCCTCTGCTGCTCTGAGGTCCCAGCTGCTTCTGGGAGTCACCTGAGAAGTGACACCACAGGTAGAGCTGACTTTGTAGGACTTGCTGGAGCACAAGTGAGGGCAATCAGATGCGTTTTTAAGCTGTAAAAGGAGAGATTGGAGGATGGAGAGGCTTCATCAGGCACAGTCCTGAATCTAATTTTCCAGCAGAAAGGGACGGCCTTGAATTTCATCTCTAGCATCGCAGGGATGGTGTGGTGGTAGAAGACCACTTGCCAGCCCAACTTGCTAACGATGCTCCCTCTTGGTCTTCAAAGTAGCTTTGAGGATGGATGTTGTCCTGGGAAGAGGGGCACTTGCTGTCGTAGCAAAATAGCTAGTTTGGGTAAACAGCCTTCTGGCCCGTCACTGAAACTCAGCAAGGAGAGTCTGGTTTCAGAGCGGGATCAGAGAGACTGGTTTGTATCCCCAGTCCTCAGCCCCTCGCTGGTGAGAGGGGAGCAGTGAGTGAGGCTTCATCCTGAGTGCAGTCTACCAGCCAACACTCAGCTCAAGAGCATGTACAAGATCTGGAGAATGAGTTTGCTTTCCTATCACCCCCTTTCCAACAAGTGGAGGTAAGACAGCCTGGCTAGATGGCCAGGAAGGTAGACGAGGAGAAGACAAAGTAGAGGAAGGCTCATTCCCAACAGGTTGCTTGTGTTGGCCACTTTCAGCGTTACCATTCCCACCTCTCACTCACCTGCTCAGCCTAGGGGGACTTGCAGCGTAACCCCCTCACAGGCGCAAAAGGACGCTGAGTGCTCTGGACAAAGCTTTAATGGCCACCGTGGGCAGGTGGTAGGTGCCAGGGCATTGCTGGGCAACATTCATCTCTTTCTGTCTTGCTGGAAAAGCGAGGCAGGAGCCTGGAAACCTGCCTTGGGTGGGTGGGAAGGTGGGAAGGGAACGGTCCTGCCTGCTGAGAGCAGGGCTGTAAGTCAGGCCACGTGGTGTGGTTCATTGTCGGAAGAGTTGGGTCCCCATTTGGAGAAACCTGCTGGACTGACTGTCCCCATGAGAGCAGGCAGGTCCCAGGCAGCCACCCCTGCCGTTCCTGCCCAAAGCTACGCAGGTGGGCAGCAGATAGCTGGTGCTGCCCTCCAGCCTGCCCGCACAGCCCTCCAGCACTGGGATGGTGCTAGCCCAGGCTCAGAGGGCTCAAAACTCACCCTCCCAAGGAGGTTCCTCCCCTACTAAAAGCATTCATGGGACCAAAAATCCCCCTCGAGCCCTGCTCTGGGGTCTGTGGGAGGTCTTCTGGTCCCAGCAGCTATGATACCTTCACTGCCCTGTGTAGTGTCACATCTCGTCACATTGTAAACTAATGAAATCACTGCCCCATGTCGCATCCTGTCCCGTCCTAAATTAATGACCCACTGCCCCGTGTTGCATCCTGTTACTGTATGTCCAGACTCGACGCGGTCACTGCTTTGTGTTGCATTCTGTTGCGTCTGAAATTTCTGCAGTTTACTGCCCCGTCTCATGTCCTTGGGTAGCAGAAGCTGTCAGCCCTTCCTGCAGACAGCCCGACTCTGGCGGCTCCGTTTCCCATGAGGTTCCTTCTGAAATACCGCAGCTCACTCTGCCCTTTAGGACATCTGTTGTTTCGGTGAAGGAGGGGCGAGGATTAACGTAGGACCTAGCGAGGGAGGGGAGAGCTACACCGGCAGAGGGGGAAACTCAGTGACGATGCTGGTGGGAGCCAGTTAGGATGTGAAAGGAGCAATGAGGGGGAATGGATATCAGCAGTTTTTGTACTGCAGCCCACCCATGCTCCCTAACGGGTCGCTCCATGGACTTTTCCAAGAGATTTGCACTGTGTGTGCTGCTTTTCCCTCTGCAGGGCAGGCAGAGCCGGTGCCTCGTTAAATACGCTGGTAAAACACTGTGTTATTTGGCAGTGCAGCTTCTGATTCCTGCACACTGGTGTTCCCAGTCGCTCGCTGTGATTCATCCTCTGGGAGCTGGAGGTGGAGAAAGGGCATGAGGCCGGTGTGCACATCCCCCATTCTCCTGGCTAGATTAAAGATGGAGATGGGGAGCAGAGCACAGCAAGGAAGGAGAGTCCAGAAGTAGTTTGGGATTGCAAGCAGAAACGTGGCTATGGGGTCATCCAACCCAAAAGCCTTAAAGCCTAGTGGTAGTTGTCAAGGATGGAAATAAATATGTGCATGCATAAGGTCTTCTCTTTGGAGGAGACTTGTCCTGATTTAAAGCACTGGAGCTGCGCTCAGGACAGCTTCCCACACAGCGTGCCTGCCTTGCAGGGTCAAGTAGCAATAGCCATGCTGGCTTTAAACCAGCCAGCTTAGTAGTGGTCTAGGTCCAAAGCTAATTGAGCATCTCCACACTAGTCAGCAGCATGGGCAGATGCACCCAGAACAGCTCCAGAGTCTGTAAACATCAGTACGGCATTCACACCGGGCACAGGGCTGTACAGATGGTGGAGCTGCCTTAGCTTTTCAGTGTCCCACTCCTGTTCCTGTGAGCTTGCTGGCCTGGTCACAAAGCCACCAGAGTGGTCATTGGCTCCTAGAGGACTCCCTTTTGGACTAGCCAGGTCCTTGGGATGAGCAACACCAGAGATTGTGGCAGGTCAGGAGAGAAAGGTGCCAGCAGGAAGGTGGGGAGGGAGCTGGCATGGCACCACCAGCACCACAGCCAGCGGCATGTCCCTACAGGAGCACCAGGTTGCCCCCCAGCGCCTTTCGTTTGCCCCTCCACGAGGACCACGAAGGGTGGCTCAGGAGCTGCTGCCTCTCACGTGCTGCTCTCTGCCTTTCTCACTCTGTGTCTCTTCCTGTTCCATCTCTTCTCCTTGTTTTTCCAGAAAAGAAAGTCCAGTTCCAGCGTTCAGTTAATGGTGAGTGTCCTTCGTCTTCCTCAATGCCGATATTGCTGGGCCTCTCCACATGTTCCAGCTTCCCCCGTTTTTGGAAGTTACCTCGGGGTAGGGAAGAAGGGACACCGGGGTTGGAGGGAACATCCTCAAAGCCGTATCACCCACAAACCCCATTAACAGGGTTGGTGCAGGCACTTGCTGGCCACCAGCTGGTGGGAAGCCAGCCCTGGTTCTTGCTGATGGGTTCTCATGCCGTTTCTCCCAGTTCTCCTGACTCAGGTCTGCAGGCTGCATCGGTCCAAGGAGCCTTGGAGAAACACCTTCCATGCCTCTGCGGGGACTGTATGGTCATGGGACACCTTGCCAACCTACATCGGGGTATTATGGGTAATACATAAGCAAGGCTCTGCTGGGAAGAGCTAGCAGAGCCATTGCTCTAGCTCCGCTAGCAGAGTCGCCTTGATGGGGCTCCTGCAGAGAAATGGGGGGTCAGTACCCCCCTCCACCCCAAATCTGTGTAGTGCTCAGCTGTTTCTTGAAAGAGCTGTGTCTCAGCCTTCGGTGGTCCATGTGGGTCTTGGAAGCACTCTGTTTTATTGTACATTTCTCTCCCTACTCTGCGGTCAGTGTGGTCTCTCTCACTCCTGCACAGTCCCCTCTTTCTCATCCCAGCTCCTCCTCGCTGTTAATTTGTACATCTCTCTCTTTATCGTACAGTCAACATGGTGTCTTCCACCCCTGCACAGCCCCTCTCCCTGCCCCTCCAGCAACGCTCCTAGGAACCCACCAAACCCCCCCGGACCTGCCCCTGTCTCTGTCCCCACAGGTGTCGGGTAGGAAAGGCAGCGCCGTTCCTACGAGACCCTCCACAGCCCAGCTCTTGTGCCCTTGGCTACAAGGGGTGGAGGTCAGGGAGGGCTCTGCCAGCGCTGCCCTAGAGCTGTGGTTGAGGACGGGTTGGACCTGCTGGCGTTTTCCTTGGTTTCTGTCCGTTGGCACAGTCGAGCGCTGTGGGGTCGGACTCGGGGGGCTGTCGAACACACGAGCTCTGTCTGGGGTGGGGCGAAGACCCCTCTCACCGTCCTGTCTCTCCTTTCTGTTCTTTGCTCAGGAATCATCGGAGAGCACCAACACCACCATCGAGGATGAAGACACCAAAGGTACTGGCAGGGGCACCCAGGGAGGTGGGCAGGCTGTTTCGGAGGGGTGCCCTGGGGTCATTAGTCTGGCCACCCCTAATGAGATATTGGCTGCGGTGAAACCCACCACCATTGAGCTGCCTTGGGGCCCTTCAGAAGTTGTGTTAACTCCTTAGGTGGTTTCACTGCTGGGTTGCTGCCACAAGCAGCTGGGGCATTGCTGGCGAGGCGGGGGGGGGGGGGGGGCTCCCAAAACCAGGGATGTTCCCTGAAAGCAGGTGTGGAAATGGCAGAAATCTGCAGGGATAGCAGCCCGGCTGCCTGCTCCTCCAAAATAAATGGCCCTTTGGGAAAAGCCTCCAGGGGAAATCCCTGCCTCCCTCCCGCCCGCCTGCCAGAGCCAGCTTTCTAAGAATAACTCAGGGAATAATTTATTGGTGCTAATTTGTAAAGTCTCTCGATGGAGCGGTCTCAGCACAAAGCAAGATGGACTTTGGCCTGACGTGAGACTTAATGGGACACTTGTCCTCCTGGGGAAGGGCTCCCTGAGAGCCGACACAGAGGCAGGCAGTGCTCGGGAAGTGATGGGGGTCCCTCTCCTCCTTTCTGAACGACTCTCAGGAATGTGCTCCCTCTCCTTTCATTAGCCACAACACACAAAAAAAATTAAGCCAAGCATGACACCGATTTGCATTTGAAGCAGAGCCTTGTTAATAAGCCCAGGGTTACCTCTGACAGCTCCTCCTGCATCCCGGGGAGCCAAACCCGCTCTCGCAGCCCAGTCCCTTCCCAGATGAGCCGGCAGTGCCCAGGGTGCCCAGCAGCAGACACACGGTGCCGTGCCCTTCGCGGGGTCCCTCCTTGTGTCTTCTGGGGTGGCTGTCCATGTCACCCACCTGTCCTCCTCCCAGCTGAGACTCTCTCCTCCCATCTCAGAGGGAGGTGAGAGCATCCTTGGTCCAGCTTGCTCTGGCTGGCCCCTGCTGTGAGTTTACGGGCTAGAAGGTCCCAGCTTGGCACGGCTTTGCAGCCAAGACGAGGCTGTGCCGACTTTTGGGCCGAGGGCGACTCACCACTTGGGGATTAACCCTTTTGCTCTTTAGGAAAATACAAGGGTTTTCAGTTTTGCCCTGACTTGGGAGGTCTTTCCTCTCTGGGGGTGAAGAGCCCTTCCACACATCTCTCTCCCAAGTCGCTCTCCTGCTTTTTCCCTCGACAGTTTCCAATGTCCCCCAACATCCTGCAGTCTGTTTCTAATGAGAAAAAGATGTCTCACCGATACTGCAACACCAGCACTTCTGGTTTGTTTTCTCCTTTTATTTTCTTTTTCTCTTTAAATCAACAGTACGGAAGCAAGAAATCATAAAAGTCACAGAGCAGCTGATCGAAGCAATAAGCAATGGCGACTTTGAGTCCTACACGTGAGTGTGCGCAGTGCGGGTTTGGGCCAGGGTGGGGGCTCAGCCTCCCGGAGCGGGTGCTCTCACTGTGACAATGCAGCCCGGGAGGTCTTACTGCTGCTCAGGGCAGGGTGACCAGGTTGACATGGTGGTGGGGCATGGAGACCATCCAAGAGAAGCAGGGGACATCAGTTTCCAAACCTGATGCTTCTCTCACACTAAACTGACCACATCTCTCTGGTCTCATTGTCATGGGTGAGCCTATTTTCTGGTTTGCAGAAAGATGAATAACTGTAAACGTGATTTGTGGTGGAAAAAGGAACATTGCATCCATGGTATCCATTACATCCAGATTGCCACAGGCTGCTTGGAAGTGTAACTGCTTTCTACTCGCTGAGCTGATGCTCTTCAGAGTACACTTCTTCGGTGTCCAAGGCCTATTTAATTAGCATGTCTGAGCAAGTGCAGGTCTTCATCCCTGCCTCAGAGAATTGCAGCAGGGATATTTTGATATAGAGCAGAGAATATGAGTTTTTCCCTGCTGTTTTTCTTTCTTACAAAGAAGGCGTCAGTGTTTAGGGTGGTTTAATTGGAGACGGTGACTGATGGAGAATTCACCCTGCCTCGTTGGGGTCCTGGCTGCAGTCAGTGGGCTGGAGGTGAGGTGGGGTGGGCTTCATGCAGAGTGCAGGGATGAGGTCAGATTTCTGCTTTAATTACTTGCTGGTGTAGAGGTCTCCTTGGTCTCAGGCTGACGGAGTCATCCCGAGCACGAGCTGTTTGGGTTTTGCAGGCTCTCATGCCAGAAGCAGTGAGATAACTGCTCCCTTTTCTGTCCCTGCCTCCCCAGGAAGATGTGTGACCCTGGGATGACTGCCTTCGAGCCCGAGGCTCTGGGCAACCTTGTGGAAGGCCTGGATTTCCACCGATTCTACTTTGAAAACCGTAAGCAGCCCCCTTGCCTCCCGAGGGACCCTTCCCACCTCCCATGGGCCCGGCTGTGTCTTGATCTCCATCAGCTTGCTGGAGAGAGGAGGGTAAGGGTGGCTTTGGGAGCATCTCTGGCTGATCTGGAAGATCCCAGCAGGAGGTGAATCAAGCCTGTTAGGTCAACTGGGGCCGGGCTGTACTCAGAGGAGTTGTTTGGTTAGCTACTTTCTAGGTGGACCCATCCTGAACCTACCTGTGTGGCATTTACTCAGCCCCTCCAAGCAGAGAGCCTAACCCAAGCATCTCCCCTTCCCGCATTGCTGCCGCCCTGGGCAAGAGCCACCCAAACTCCTTCCCCTGCCTAAAGCCACTTGTACTTGTCCCCTCTCCAGTGTGGTCCCGGAACAGCAAGCCCGTGCATACGACGATCCTGAACCCCCACATCCACCTGATGGGAGACGAGTCCGCCTGCATCGCCTACATCCGCATCACGCAGTACGTGGACGCGGGAGGGATCCCCCGCACTGCCCAGTCTGAGGAGACCCGCATCTGGCACCGCCGGGATGGCAAATGGCAAATCGTCCACTTCCACAGATCCGGCGCGCCCTCCGTCCTACCGCAGTAAGCCCTGTGAGGCTCCGGGGATGGGGCATGGCGGGCAGGGAGGGGACGGTGCGGGCTCCTTGTGCCGTCGAGGCTGCAAAGCGGGTGGGATCCTGCCCCGAGGATCCGCGGTGGGGAGGAGATGGCCGATCGCTGTGAGATGGCAATGGGGAGAGGGGATGGTCTGCCAAAGGGATGGTCGAAGCAAACTCCCTCTCTTCCCGGTTTGTGTTTTGCAGCTGAAGCGCGGTCCTGCCCGTGTCGGGTTTGTCACTGACTGACTACCAAGGGGAGACCTCCTCCGACATCTTCACCTACGGGACTTTGGCTGTTGGCTCTGCTGCTTGGTTCCCGCTGGAATAACCCCTCGCTGCTCACCGCACACATGCAACGGCCCCGCCGGCGCCGCGCAAGCATCCCATCGAAACCCCCCCCACCCCGCCGGGGCCATGGCGCTGGGCCCCCTTCCTGTGCATGAACCAAGAAAAGAGAAACCATGAACCTAAACCCGAGCATCTGGCCGGTGAGATGACGCGTGCTGGGGTAAAGGCCTCCCACCTTGGCTGCATGGCGTTGGTGGGACCCCCCACTACCTGGCACGTCTCCTGAATTGGGCTCGGACTCATCACCCGCCTCCATCCCCACCTCTGCTGGGAGGCCCCCGAGGAAGAGGAGGGCAGGGGGGCAGTTTTGAGCCGCTCTCTGCCGCACCCTCTCTGCGTGCTGGTGGATTTTGCTTTGCTGCTATCAAGGTCCCCATCTGCCGTTGTGGCTCCCGCCTGCTCCCGACCCAAGCTCCCGCTTCCTGGCAGCCTTGGCCAGGGAACCACGATTTAAACCCTTTGTAAAGTCCATATTCCACGCGCCCCCGGGCGAGGAGGGCAGCGTTCGGATGGGTGAGTAAAGGCTATCTGTTTATTTTCCCTTCCCAGGAGCGTAGGCTGGCTCTTTCCCAGGAAAGCGAGTAGGTTTGCGCCTTGGCTCTGGGCGGCTGCCGTGTGGAGGGGGATGCTCTCCCACCTTCCTCCCTTCTCCCTTTGGAGCAGGGACCGGCGAAGCTGGGAGAAGAGAGGAGGAGAAAGATGACTGCTTCCTGGCACCACATCGGCGCAGCCGGGACCAGGGCTCTCCCAGCCATGCCGTGGCGGTAGCATCACTCCTGCGCCCTCCTCCCCACCCGCCACCCAGCCTGAATCCTTTACCCCAGCACCCAGCCCCGCCAAGCACCCACCCCTGCCCCTCGCATGCAGCACCCGGCGCTCCCCCATGCCCGGCTCCCAGGCTAGGACGGGGACGGCTGAGCTGGCCACCAATTTGGGGTGCAAACCTCCATCGCCCACACGACTCCTTCCAGCGACGATGAGGAATGCAAGCTTTATAAAGTAACAAAACTCTGCAGAATCTGATTGTGCTTCGAAGAAAACAAACAAGCCTTTAGCTGTCTTCTACTTTGAGTGCATGCCTTTTTATAGGGAAAAGAAAATAACCTACTGTGTATTTCGTAACTTGATTTTGAGTATTTGCCGAAATGGATCTTTATGTAATAACTAGAAACATTCAACTGTTTAGGGCGGGGAGGGTGGGGGGGATTTTGGGGGGTTGCTGTTTTTCGTTGCGTTTACATTTGGAGAGGGGTTGCGCTGCCATGATGCTCCTACCAGGGGTCCCGCGGCTGCCAGCCCCCACCCCACGCCACGGTGGCTCGTCCCATCTCATCCCATCCCATCCCATCCCACAGCACCGGGCAGGTGAAGGCACCCACCTCCCCGGGGCACCCACCTCCAGGGGCACCCCCCTGCCCCGGGCGCCTTCCCACACCCCACGGGTCTTCCTGCAGGGCAAACCCAGGCGGTGGCTCTTGGGGAGCCACTGGGACATGACTTTCAGGACAGAAGACATGGCCGGGAAGGTGAATTTTGGTCTCACCTCTTTGCCGTCAGGTAGAGGTCCGAGGGTGGATATTTTTCCGGCAATTCTTCTGTTTCTTGTTCTCTTTTTTCCTGACTGGAACCTCTTTGCCCGTTGATGTGAGACTCCTGCAGCGCTGCTGCCCTGGGGGACTTTCTGGCTGCACTCTCTTCATCTGCATGGCGTTTAACTTTCTAGACGGTGCGTGTGTTGAAAAACAAAGAAATGAACAAAAAACCGCTTGTTTTGGACATAAAAAAAAGGAAAAAAAAAAAAGAAAAAAAAAAGGAAATGTTTTCTCCATGTAAATTCTGAGCGTGTATTTTGCCTTTTCTGTGGTTTTGAATGCTTTGCTCTCTGTTGAGGCAGGGACGGCTGCCGTGCGAAACGCAGCCACATCCTTGCAGACTGCAAAAATATTTTCCCACTGGATGGAGGGAAAGAAATCCAAACTGCTGGGGTATGAGCAGGCACCGAGAGGTGTTTCGGTGTGTCCCGCTGTGCCGGTGGTGCAATGGTTCTTGGTGGTGTGTGTAGGAGATGCCTTTTTGGGGGCAAATCACACAGGTGCTCCACGGGTGCAAATGTGCGTCCCCATGCCCTTGGTGGACCTGTGCTGTTTGACCATGGAGCTGCGCTGGCTTGCAAGAGATGGCCCCAAAGCAGGGAAATCCATGCAGGGAGAGGATTAGCTTTTAGGGTAGAGTTTGGGTGTTTTTACAGATCCGTTTTTCTTCCTGTAGTCATGTAGTGCTGAAGTTTTTTTCATTTTTAAAGGAAGGACTCAGCTCTTTCGCAGTTCTCTCTCTCCCTCTCCAGAGCTGGCTCTGAAGCCAGCCATGGTGAGTGTCTCATCCACCTCCTGATGCCCAGGCTCTCCGGGTGGCAGGAGCATTTTTGGGGATCGGTATGAGATGGGTGAGGAAGGAGGAGGTCACGGCAGGGCTCTGCATGGGGGCTGTAGGGCAGACGCCATTTCAGCCTGGTTTTGGAGCTGCTGATAGCTGTAGACCCCGAGTGGGCTGTGAGGGTGAAGCTGCTCCAGCAGCCGCTACTGGAGAAAGGACTGGGACAGGGGGTGTGGTGGGGTTTGCTGGGGATGACGGATGAGATGCTGGGGTAGATACAATCTCCTTTCAGTGAGAGCCCACTTTGGGCAGGCACTGCTAGGGAGGAACATCTTGGTTTCCAGGAGGGCTTTGAGGTGTCTTCTTGGAGGTGGTTTCTCCTCCTTGAGGTTTCATCTCTCCAGGGACAGGTTCCTCTGGAGGCAGCTGGATGTCCTTGCAACACCTAAAATGCTCCCGATCCTTTCCAAGGGAAACAGAGTCTGGGATTTCAACTCCTTCTAGTCTTCCAGTCAAGCTGAAGCCTGACCAAGGAAGACCCAACTTCCCAACCTGCCCACGCTGGCAGCATTAAGCACCTGCACTTTAGGGGTCTGTTCTGCCCGGTTTCTCTTCCCCACCTCACCCTGCTTCTCCAGAGCTGCTTCCTGTATCCCCAGAACATCTCTGAGCAAGCACTGATATACCACCACCCTTTCTTTCAGTAGCCATGGTGAACAGCTTCTGTCTCTGTCTTCCTTCACATTTCCTGATTTCTCCTAAACTTGCAGGAAAACTAAAAAAATAATCAACTGCCACCGTCCTTCTTTGGCTCGCAGAGCCGGGGATGCTGCCATTACGTCTGTACTTTTAAGCTGTTGGCACTGTCCCTGCCACATGCTAACTGGCATCACCCCAACAATCCCACCGTGGTTCTAGGGATGACAAGGTCCAGGGCATGTTCCCAATAAGCAATATGGACAAGGCCACCTTGTTGGGATGGATTTTACCACCACGGACTTCCTATCCCCATCGGCCTCAAGGCTGGAGATCAGGCTGTGGCACATTTCATTTCCTGGTACAGACAGAGCCCGACTCACCTGGTCGCCTGGCCGTCTGGGTCAAACCAAACTCAGAAGTCCTCCAAACGGATCATCTCTTCCACCTCTCACAGACCACAGGGGATATCCGAGTGGAAGCACTTGCTGTGGTGGTCTCAGGCTCCCAGCTCCATGGGTGGGCTTGGGAGTCACCTGTTTTCCCTTCCTGGCTGCCAGGGTCCAGCTGTAACATCATCATTTCTCAGGTCTTGCTGCTGCGTCCACTCTGGAAGAAGAAGAGGCCACTCCTGGGCCTCTGCTCTTTGCTGGAGGAGCAGGCGCTCCGCTCCTTACCCCAGCCAGGCACAGCTGGGAGAGCTGTCTTTCCCCGCCACCCCAAATAAATGCCCCTTCCACCAGGCACCGAACCCCATCTGACCCCAAACCTGCCTCCCCTCCCTTTGCCCTCCACAAATTGATGCCCCCATGGAGCCCCAGAGGTTGGAGCTGCAGCAGCAGCCATCTGCTCCTGCTTTGAGCTCACCATCTGCTCTGCAGCCCATGGCAGGATCGCTGGGGAGGACCAGCAAACAGCAGTGCCGTGTCTGAGAGGGCAGCCGCACAGCCCCATGGACCAAGAGGTGTCTGTCAGCAGAAGATCCCATAACCATCTCCTCTGATCATCCCAGGAGCCGGGCTAACCCTTCTTCCCCACCGCAGGACACGTCTCATGGTGTACACCACTCTCTTGATGCAACAACCATCCTCCTGCTAGCAGGGTAGAGACCTCGCCGTTACCCATTTCCAAAAGTGCAGGTCCCAGCCCATCCGTACCAGACAGGGAAACCCAGACGTGAACAGGCTGTGGGAACATCAGAGGAGGGGCTGGTGGCCCCTCTGCCATCCGTCCCCCAAAGGCCACCCACCGGCTCTCTGCCCCTCGGCTGAATGTCCTTCCCGCCTGCAGATCGACAGGGAGTGGGAGAGGGGGTGGTGGAGGGGACTGTATCGAGTGGCTCCTTCCTTCTTTGGGTTGTTGTCCCTTTTTTCTAACTGTTGCACAATTTTAGGGCTTTTGTAACATTTTTTGGACAAGCAGGGAAAATATGTTAACAGTGGTTTAAGAAAAAAAAGAGATATCTCTCTTATATACTATATATATAAAAAAATATATATACTTACAGGAAATCTCTATGGAAATATTTATTTAAGATGATTTCAAAAAATATGTTATAATTAAGAGTATACCAAGCTTTGTCACGTAACAAAAAATCAGGCCCCGGAGAGGGGTAGCTGCCTGTCCCCTCGTGTCTGTCAGTCCGTACGGTTGCAGCTGAAGCCTTTCTCTTATCTTTTTGTAAGTGCACTCGGACTGCTGAGCAGTGTGACCGTGTTGGATTCAGCGGGAGCTTGAGGTGGGGGGAGGGACTGATTTTGTTGCCTTTTCCTTTGTTTTTTTGGAACCTGTGGCTGTGAACAGAATGATCACTGCTCAAATCGGATGCTCTATTTGGGGAGGGTGGCAGGGGGACCGGGAGCGGGGTGGGTGCGGGAGGGAGAGCAAGTGTCAGTTTTATTCTTGGTGTTCAAGTGCAATAAATAGCTACCAACTTCTGAGCATGGAAACGGATGATTCTCCGTCACTGCAGTGACTCAGACCGTCTGCCACCGCCTTGTCCCTCCGTCACCGCGCTCCTGTCCTCGAAAGCATCACGGCTGGGATCAAGCCTTGGGCGGGGGCAGCAGGCAGCCGGTGCTTTCCTCCTGCCTGCGGGATGCTGGTACCCTGGGCACTGCCTGCCCCTGGCCACCATCATCATCGGGGCTTCGGGAGAGCCTGGGGCTTGATGTCACCCCCAGACCTGGCTCACCCTTTCCCCAGGGAGAGGAGTCTGGGTGCTGCAGGTGCCTGGGAGACCCCATGAGCTGCCCGGGGCTGGCTGGGAGGTGGGGGCCGAGCTGTCACCCTTGCCCACTGAGCAGCAAGAAGAGTTTTGGGGGAGCTGATGCTGCAGGGTGCGGGGCACAGAAACCCCGAGTCGAGCCCAGGATGGGTTTGGGGGCCTCCCAGGGGCAGCTGCCGGGCTTCGCCCATGCAGGCAGGCTGGTATCCTGGGGGGGCTGGGGACGGGCTGCGACAGTCCCTGTCCCTGCCCCGCATACCCCAGCCCCAGCCGCGGTCCCGCTGCTCGCCGGGGGTGCCCCCGTTGGGACGCGGGAGCGGCCCCCCCCCCCCCCCCCGCCCTGCCATGTGCCGCGGTCCCAGCAGGTGTCAGCACCAGACCGCTCCTGCCGCCGCTGTCACCCCCTTCCCCAGCTCGGGACAGGCAGGGCGAGGGGCAAAGACCCAGGCACCCCCCGGGACTGCCCCTGTCCCCCGGCCACCCCTCCCTGCCCACCACCACCCGGCGGTGCCGAAGGGTCTTGCGAAAAGCCTGGGAGAAAGCCCTGGGCTCTCCGGGAGAGCAGCGGGACACGCTGGGAGACCAAAGCGGCAGGAGTGGAAGGGGGTGCCCATCTCCGGGGATGTGGGGAGGATGGCATCGGACCCCAGGCCATGTTGCAGTGTAGGATACGGATGCACCGCCGGTCCCGGGAGCAGGGCGTGCTGCCACGAGCGAGTCCCACGCCTCTCTGTCCACAGCCACACACGGCCCAGGGGACATGTTCTGTGGCTGTGCCACTGCCCTGGCACCTTTTGCCCTTGGTTTGCCCTCGCCGCTGTCGGCTTTGCTCCCCACCACATCCCCGGCGTAGTCTCTGCTCTGTCCTTCCCGTTGCTCTGCAACACAACACTGATTGATGGCAGCTGCCAAGGGAGAGCCCAGAGGATCCCGGGATTACAGGGGGGATTTGGGGAATGTGGCAGGGCCCCATGCAGGTAGGAAAAGGTCACAGACATGCAGAGACCGCACCAGCTTGGTCAGCCCAAGGCACCTCCATCTCCGTGCCGTGGGAAGGCGTCAGGCTCTCCTGGTTGCTCTGGCACATTGTGGCCGGCAGCGACATCATGAAACACCCGAGTCCGTCACCCACTCCATCACACCATGCAGACCCCCGTGTGTGCCCCTCCCAGGGCCAGCCCAGGCTCCCTGGCCAGCACCCACAGTGATGGCTGGGCAACACCGTGACCTCCCGAGGCCTCCTGCTCGGTAAATAGTGTCAAGGTTAGAGCGAGGGATTCATTGGGGCCATAAATGTTTATGGCAGGCCCTCCCCGCTCCCCAGCCGCCACAGCCTGAACTTTCCATCAGCGACACTTTTATGGCCGGCCTCTAATGATTAACCCGGGGGCTAGCGGCTGAAGGTGCTTTGCAGCGCGGTCGTGCTGCCAGAGCCCCACGCGCCCGGAGAAGCTGGGGCTGGGGGACCCTCATCATCCCTGCGGGCTGCAGCCATGGTGGGGTATGGTGAGGAGGACATGGAAAGCCATCAGTGGTCCTGCAGGGAAAAGGAAAGGCAGAGCTGGCTGGGGAGGGAGCTCAGCATCCCCAAGCATGGGGAGGTGGGGAGGCAGGAGGAGAAGGTGTTGGAGCTGGCCCTACGCTCTCAGAGGGGTGAAGGCAATAATTAAATCTCCTCCACTGTAGGGAAGGCTTGTTAAGGAAAAACCACAGCCTTGTACCAGCATTCACCCTGGAGGCTCAGCCCACGGCACTGGACCTAGGGCTACGTGGCCCATAGGGTTAATAGCCCAGTGCACCGGGGCCACATGCATAATCCAGATATAAACCCTATTTTTTCTGTTTGTCTTGGGTTTTTGGCTTTTACCTGACCAGGACAGAGATTTGCAGGACAAAGCCCAGGGGGGCTGTGCCCCCCCATCCTTGGAAGCCCCTCTAGATGTGCCCTTCTTGCATGCTGAAGACCCCCGAAATAACCCACGTAGAGGCTGTGTCACACACTGCTTTTTAATGGCAAGCCGACGGTACATGGGAGAAGGCGCACACGACACCGGGGTGATGGGGACTGGCAGCGTCGGGTCCAAACAGCCCCGTCCAGGAGCAAACTGGCACCCCCCAGGCCAGCAGCGTTGGCAGGAGATGGGGTCTCTGGGACGTGGGCCCCGGGCTGAGCTACCCCAAAATCACACGCGGGCACTGAAACTCAGCTCTTCACTTTCCCTGGGAAAAGCAGCACCCAGGGCTAGGGACAGCCCTCGGATCCCCCTTGGGGATGGAGACAGGTCCTCCTTTGGCACTGGGTCCAGCTGAGACCTGTCCCTGACCTCCTGCAGACATGGGGAACAGGTCACCCAGCCTCTTCCCTTCCTTCAGCTCGCCCCAGCCCTGCCAGGCACCACAGGGAAGAGCTGCCCTGACCCACAGAGGTCCCTGGGGGATCTACAAGCTTGGAAAGGCCCAAGCTGGTTTGTTTATAAAGCTTTTTTTTTTTTTTTCCCCTTCTAATTGTTTTTAACTGCTCATTTATTAGGTCAGATTTCTTCAGCAGGATACTGATTTGTGCTGGTTTTGCTGGAGTATCTCCGTGTGAGCGGAGCGCACCGATACACACTGTCCACAGGGCATGGAGGATATTACAGTCCTTTCTCGCACGTGTTTGTGGGTTATTGGAGTTAAATACACAGGAGCAGAGAACAGACCAACGCAGAGGACCTCCTCCTCCCTCCCGCCTCCTGCAGCCCAAGCATCCCTGCAGCCTGAGCATCCCTGCGCGGGGAGGGCAGGGCCGGGGCCAAGGGTGGGAGCGGGGCAGCCTGGACACTTGAACCAGACGCTGTCACACGAACGCACAGACTCGTCACACAGCTTGCCACACTGAACAGAAACACCTCAGGGACACGGGGACAGGCAGCAGCTCTGTCCTGGCGGGGCTAGGGTGGTGATGAGGAGGCCGGCAAGGTCGGCAGCTCCCGACTGCTCCCCGAAAGACCCCCCACGAGCTGTCCTGAAGTGCCGCAGTGCAACCTGTGCAAATTGGGGGGGTGAGCCCCCCCCAGCCCGCAGGACGCTGGGTCCCCTCACATCATAGACTCCTCCTCCTCCATCTCCCGGTCCACCTCGATGGCCGTGTTCTCGTAGCTGGTGATGCCCCCGTATTTCCGCATGTGGACCATCAGTGGCTTGGGGGACTGGCTGCCGGCCAGGCTCGCCACGTACATGCCTGTCCGGTTCTCCTCCAGTGACGGGCCCCAGTCCATGGTGGGCCGGCTGGCTTGCTGGACTCGCTGTGAGGAGACAGGCAGAGGGAGCACGGGCACCCTGCACTGGCACCCC
This sequence comes from Gymnogyps californianus, assembly GCF_018139145.2. Classification (NCBI taxonomy): domain Eukaryota; kingdom Metazoa; phylum Chordata; class Aves; order Accipitriformes; family Cathartidae; genus Gymnogyps; species Gymnogyps californianus. Next base: position 15,167,765 of record NC_059484.1, read on the forward strand.
CTCTGCTCTCCCGCTAGCACCCCCACCCAGCAGCTCACCCACCCCTCCCAGGGGACAGTGTGCTCTGCCAGCCCTGAGGGACTGGAAGAGCCCCCCAATGAGGATGGGATGGGGCCAAAAGTCTGTCCTGAAGCTTTTTGGGAAGGCAGCTCTGTATAAGTGCCCTGCTGGGGTCTGGGGAGGTGTTCCGGTCTGCGGGTGCTGGTGGGGAGGGCTTGCAGGGGCTAGAGGTTATTGTAGGGCTATGGCCCTGTGGGGGGGGGTTAGAGCCACCCAGGCAAGGGGTTAGGCTCCGCCAAGGTGGTTCCTGGCCATGCCACCGTGCCCACAGCTGTGCCAAGCCAGGTTGCAGCCAGCAAGTGCTCCAGCCGGCAAGTTGCTGCCTGGGGAGGGCAGCAAGCTCTGCTGCCTCTGCTTTTAACAGCCTGGGGAGAGCAGCAAAGCCCAGCTGGGGCTGGAAAGGCTGTGAGCAGCCAGCAGCTCCATAACCTGCTCCTGGGTGAAGCCTTGCAACAGAGGGGTCCCACCTGTGCTGCCTGGGTCTGCCTGCACAGCCCGGCAGCTGCCCTCCTTGCTCTGTCATTGCTCCTGCAAAATGGGTGCAAAGTCCCGCGTGCCCATGCCCATGCCCACCCCACGCTAGGGACAAAGTACTTCCCCACAGGGCAAGGCATAGCAGGCTTCTTTTGGAGGGGGGATGCCCAGAGGGCTGCCCCTTGGGAAGCAGCATGACACAGTGCCTGCCTGGATGGAAATGCCCTGGGACGTGCCATCTCTCACACCCCATGGGCGGCAAGGCGGGATGGGGACACACACCTCCAGGAGAGAGGATGCAGAAATTGCGGGAGGATACAGGCTCAGCAGGGGGGCCGTGGTCACCCCCACACATTTCTGGGGTGCTTCCCAGCAATGCCGGGCCCCAACACCGCCTACCTCCCACAGCGTCCCTTCTTCTCGGAGCACGGCCACCACCATGCCCACGGGAATCGTCAGGCAGGAAAGGACTCCCATGAGGATGCCTAAGACCTCAGCCCAGGCGGGGAAGCGGTAGCTGCCGTACTCGGAGGGCTGGTACTTGACGATGTTGTACACCAGCAGAGCCTGCGGAATGGGAAGAAAGTGAGGACAGCCCAGAGCCCTCTGAAGGTCTCATGCTCAAAAAAGGCCTGGAGATGATGAAGACCTCCCAGCAGACCCAGAATGGTCCCTGGGACAGGCAGAGACCAGCAGGAGATGCCAGCAGAGTGACTTGTCACAAGGGGAGGTCACCTAGGGATGCTGGCACCACTGCGGCTCTCCAGCACCATCCAGCACCTCAAGCTGAGCAGTTACCATCATCGTTGCTGGGGACAGGACCATCCAGCAGGCTCTGAAGTAGGGCCCTGGTCTGAAGCCCAGCATCATGTGGACATCTCGGCAGAACCTCTTCATGCCTGGAGGAGGGAGAGGGAGAAGGACTCAGAAGCAATGATCACTCCCTCAGAGCCTGGTGTCTGTGCCAGGCTGCCCTGCACTGACCAAAAGCAGTGGTTTGCATCCCCTACAGCAAAGAAGCATCTCCCCTCCTAGCTGGGAGATGCAGGAAGGGGGGCCCAGCTGGTGCTGTCTGGGGGACCAGGCTCAGCACCCCAAATATCTCCGGAGAGGTGAATCCAGTGATGGCCAAGAAGAAAGAAGTGGTTGGAGCAGACGTGTTTCATGCTCCATTGCGAGGCTGCTGGCTCCCCTACCCTGTAAATCCCTCTCTCATACAGACAGCCCGCCCTTCCCCGTGTTCCTGTGGGGACAGACCCCCTTACCATAGACACGTGTCACCACGAGGCAGGTTGTGATCACCACCACCATGAGACCAAAGCCAGCGCTGTAGTCATCCAGTAGAACCAGCCAGTACATCCCACCCTGTGGAGGCAAAGCACAGTGGCCAGCATCTCCGCAACCATCGTCTCAATAAACCCTCACCCATGTCCTCCTGTTTTTGGGGACACATCCCCTTAGCCCCTTTGTGAGCACTGGGGAAGACAGCGGTCAGGCACCCTCAGGAGACATCACTCTCCTTCTGGGGTTGGTGCAGGGACAGGAATAACGCTGTGTTGCTCCCCTTGGACCCCAGGCTCATCAATTGTCTCTCTTCCACCTTGTTAGCTGATGTGAATACACATGCCTCTGCACTCTGTAAAATGAGGCCCTAGTCAGTCCCCACGATGCATCCAGCCCATACCCTTACCTCTGTTGTGAGGATGAGCCCCATCAAGAAGAGGGAGATGCAGATGACAGCTGAGAAAGAAGCTTTCTTTGGCCGCAGGTAGTAGGGAAATTCGTCTGTCACTGCTGTAACGATGGTCTCCATAAAGGCAAACTGCATGCAAAGGAGAAGAGGGTCCCCTGAGCCCCCCGGGCTGCCTGGGCACCGTGGCTGGCTCGGTGGGCTCTGTCCTTACCTGGCTGTCCAGGCCCAAGGTTAACAGCATGAAGAAGAACAGGAAAGACCAGAATGGAGAAAGGGGGAGCATTGTCATGGCCTGGGGGTACACCACAAAAGCCAGGCCAGGACCTAGGGGAGGCAAAGGACAGCAGGGTGAAACGGGGGTGACAGTGCTGGGCATGGGGGGATGGAGGAGAGGAGAGCTCAGCAGAGCAGCACCACGGCGGGGACTTGCCAGGGCTCTTGCAAGGCGGGCAGGAGGGGTCCTGCAGCAGAGGGTGGAGAGGTGCAGGAGAACCAGCCTGCTCCTTGCTCAGACCTTTATTAGATATCACTTGGTGTTGCTCAATGTTTGCATGGCAGGAACTGGTCTCCCCCCTTCCCTCCCCCTGGCCAGCTGAGCGTACATCTTCATCCCTCATGATGACACCCTCGGATACCTTCCATCTGGAAGGGATGCTCCTCAGTGCACCCGGGCAGAGGGTGAAGGAGAAAGGGTTTTCGTTTGGCCTCACCTGCTTTTGCCACCTGGTTAACAGGGACCCCAAGTTCCTGGGACATGTATCCCAAAACAGAGAAGATGGCAAACCCTGCCAGGATGCTGGTGATGGCATTGCCCAGGGTCACTATGAAGGTGTCCCTATAGAGGAGAAAGAAGATGCTCTGAACATGCTTGCTCCTTAGCACCCACGGCAGTGCGTGGTGGCTTTGCCAGCCCTGGGTGCCACAGTAAGGTGACCCATGTGATTCTGCTCCAGGCCCTCTCTTGGTATGTACTTTCCAGATGCAAAAGGAGCATATATCTAGTGACATGGGTTATTTTGGGGTTCCTCCCAAGCTTGCTTTCCCCTGTGGAGGGGATCAGCCCAAATGTCCAACACCCAGGCTCCCCTCTCTGCTGGTGACCTGCAACAGATGCCGGGGACAGGACAAACATGCATAACTCTAGCCTCAAATATCCTCGGCCTTCAGCATCTAGAGCCCAAAACTTCTGAGTCAGTTGCTGTGCCTTGATGCTTAGGAGAATTTTCTTCCACAGATGCCTCTGTCCCTCTCGAGCCTGTGCAAGCTGCCAGGTGCTCGGGCAAGGAGCAGTGCTGGGTGACTGTGTGCTGCACGGTGTGCTTCTGCGAGCTTTGAACCCATCAGCAGAGGTTTTCATGGCTCCCCTCAACCCGTGATTTTTATGAGACAGCAACTGGCTCCCACCTGTAGATATTCTGATGGAAGGTGTTGTACGAGGCAAAGGTGAGGAGGCCCCCAAAGCCTACTCCAAGGGAGTAGAAAATCTGCAGAGCTGCCTCAATCCACACCTGGGGAAAGGAAACAGGTCTGAGGAGAGCAACGGTTTGGAAACCTCCTCCTGAGGAAGAGAGTTGGAAATATGCTTCCCCAGAGCCCCTGGCACAGCTTCCCCAGCCCTCCAGGCACGCAAAGCCCACGGGGTCTTTGCCTTTCCTTGCTAACATGCTCACCACTCATAGTGGGTCAGCTGGGTAGTGGAAGGGCTAGTGAGAGTGTTTTAGAGCCAGCCCAACGTGGCATTAAATGCCCTTGTAAAACTAGGTGGTCTCTGCTACCAACACTGCTGACCCAACGAAACTCCCTGCTCCGCACACTGAGATTGTTTGAGAAAAAAAGAACAGCCAAATCCACCACGGGCACCCATCGCCACCCCCCAGCCCGTCACAGGGGCTGGGCTAATCCTGCCCACGGTCCTGGTACCCAGGGGAGGTGGTGAGCATGCCGTCCCCTGTATGGAGAGCCAGAGATGCAGGCACGGGGCTGGGCCAGGCGGGAAGACCATTATAGACAACGTGTGGAGCAAAGACAGATTGCTGAAAGGCAAATACTTTTGGTCTAGGAGCAACCAAGAGAGAGGACTTCGGGTCAGGGGGTTGCCAGAAAAGACACCCGAGTAAGTGAACTGCCTCTGTTGCATGCTGGAGGTGGCAGGAGAAGGTTCATTTTTGTGTCCTGAAAAAATTGCACTAAATCCTGCTCACCTTCGAAGACAGCAAGTGATCAAACTGGGGTGTGAGGTAAAACTGGATCCCCTTCCATGCCCCCTCCAGGGTCACGCCACGAATAAGCAGCATCACCAGGATGAGGTACGGGAAGGTGGCGGTGAAGTACACAACCTGCGGGAGAGCAGAGCCAGCTGGGAGAGCCAGGAGCAAGAGCATACACGCTTGCTCCCCCCTAGCCCCATCCCTGGGATGGGACACTGCATTACCCAGCATCACCCTGCAGAGCTGGGATCCTTGGGATGCAGCAGGACCAGTGGTGTCAGCCATCCCCAAAGTGGCCTGTGTCCAGCTGATGGTGTCTATGGGTCTCACTTTCCCAGATGCGCAGAGAATCGCAGGCACTGGTGAGCATCGCTATAGATCCCCCCAAAAGAGACTGTCCCCCCCTTACCTTGCCAGAGGATTTGACTCCCTTTAGGATGCACAAATAGACGATAGTCCAAGAAAGGAGCAGGCACAGACACAGGTTCCAGCGGATCCTCCCAGGATCCCCGATCCCAGAGCTCCCTTGGATGTGCAGGACATACCGGCTAGGGCGAAAGGAGAACCGCTAATGAGCGGCCACGGGCACCCCCTGCCTTCTTTCAGAGACCCTCTCTGAACCTAGCAATGCCTCTGCTGCAAAAAATAACCTTGTCAAAAATCCCAGCAACGAGACAGCAACAAGGCGCTGGCAGCTATTTCCCAGGGAAAGGGGAGCGGTTGGTGTGATTTCTCCACCGTGCGTTAAAGAGCCCAGAGAGGATGCCTGGCAGCTTGAGAGCAAATTACCAGCTGGTCCAGGCATGGGATACATTTCAGTCTAATATATCTCCAGGCCAGCAAAGCAGCACCAGATTATGGACACCTCCCACATCCCAGGGACATGATCCCTATGGCTAAACTGAGGTATCACCCACAGCTGACTCCAAGAGCCCATCACTGCACCCACAATGCCCACCATGGGTGTCCACCATGCCATGAGACGTGCAGCACAGACCTTCACCCCTCATGCCATCCCCATGCTCTCCCCGGCTGGATGCCAACCATGTCCCCACGGCCAGGTCGGGCTGACCTCTTTACCTCCAGTACTCCTCGCTGGGGCTGACGGTGTTGGTGATGTTGACGGGGAAGGTGGTGTTCCCCGCCTTGATGACGTGGTGGTCTAGGCACAGGTCGGTATTCCACCAGTTGCCGCAGTGCTGCCAGGGCAAGTCGCTTGTGAGGGATGCAAAGAGGTAGAAGAGAACGTAAGCAATGATCATATTGTAGTAAATGGCCACCAGGGAGACGATGAGGATCGTGCCCATGCCAACGCCTGGAGGAAGGAGAGGGTAAAGAAGGAGTGAGCCATCTCTCTGGAGCAGAGCACATCCAAAGCCAGGGTCAGACACTGGATCTCAGCAGCCAAATGTTTAACCAGTCAGACGTTCACCTGGTGGGAGGACCGTCTTATTGCCATTATACCCTCCGGACATGCCTTCTCTGAATTGATGATCTATTGCATCATACAGATGATCTTACTCCAACTTAATGTTGAGAGTAAAAGTATTTGATTTGACCTTTTTTTGAATGCCTTATTCTTACCTTTGTCTTTAACAGTCATTGCTTAGCTTTGATGCTGTATTTTGTACACTAGCTGGCTTAATAATTTTCATACAATTTCTAGAGCTGGTCATGACATCCAGAGCCTCCAAAGACTGATAGATCTCATATGTATCTTGCAGCTAGTAAAACAGCTAACCCAGAAGTCCAGCCTGCTCCACCTTCCTCCAGGATTTAACCTTTGATTCTAACAAGAGCTTTGAGGATCATGGGACCCTGCTGCTGGTCCATGTCCTCATCAAGCAGCTCTTCCAGAGGCCCCACAGAGGCTCTGGACTTCACTCACGCACCTTTAAAGAGAGGGCTTATCTTCCAGACAGCGAGTGGCCCCAGGCTGGAGAACTGGCCAAGTGACAGCTCCATGAAGAAGATGGGGATCCCGCAGATGGCTAGCATGATGAAGTAAGGAACCAAGAAAGCTCCTGCAAGAAGCAAGGAAAAAACCCAGAAAATAACACAGAGCAAACACCTAAAGCCCATCTATGACAGGGAATAAAGTTCATTCAACATCTGTGGCCCTGAGGGATCTACACCAAAATCTGGAAGGTAGCAAGGGGTGGCAGCTCACCATCAGTGCAGGAGGAAGGGGCTGTGATTCACCCGGTGCCATGCTTCCCCCCCTACCCCCGAGTCTCTTTTCTCCTTGCATCTTTCACAAACACCGTGAAATTCTCCAGTTATTATTGCATGTGACAAGCAATTAATCTGGGAGTAGTTGAACAAGCTGGGCACTTTGCACCATCACACTGGGCTCGTGCATTGCAAAAGGCTCGCTCCCCTCCTTCAATACCTGGGAAGCATCTGCTGACCCTGCTGAGTCCTGGAGGACACCAGGCTGAGAACCTATTGGAAACCAAGAGGGATGCTCAGGTGGTACTCAGTCCAGCATGGAGCTGGGGATGTCTCCAAGGCCATGAGTGCAGACATGAGCTGGTGAGTCCCTTCCACGCATGGGTACAGGTGGTTAATGCCCTACAGCAAGCATGGGGGGCAGGAGGAGGCTTCACCCCACAACAACGAACACTACTTCCCAGCCCCGAGAAGGTGAAGGGGCATCTCTTCAGAGACACGTCCCACCAGCCCAGCTCAGTGAGGGGGAGACATGGCTACTCCAAAGGATGCCCAAGTACCTCCTCCATTGGTGTAAGCCCTGTAGGGGAACCTCCAGACGTTTCCGAGGCCCACGCAGTATCCGATGCAGGAGAGGAGGAAATCCAGCCGCCCCGTCCAGTTCCCTCTGTCTTCCGGGCACTCGGAGCCCAGGTCCCCGTCCTGGCTGCTGGGGCTCACCAGGAGCTCTGGTGTCACCGGCTGAGCAAGAGAGTAGGGGATGGGACAGGGCAGCCGAGTGTCGAGGGAAGGAATAAAAACAGGGGGGAAGAGCAGGAGAGAGGGATGGAGTGCTGAGAGCTCGGGTGTGAATTTGTGACCCCCAAGACATTTGTCCCTTGGGGACACCCTGTCCCAGCAGCTCTCTGTGCACCACCTCAGCTGACATCCTGCTCTGCTGCTGAGCAAGGAAAGGGGATAAATGCGATCCCACATGGCCAGAGCTCCCCTGGGAAAGGCAGGATGGCCCCGGTTCACCCTGGGAGGCCAGGACCCATCTTGCAACCCCAGTTTCCCAAGAAATCCTTTCAAGGGGTCGCGATAAACTTTCCTGATCTCCTGCAGAACATGGGTGTGAGGACAGCAGGGGAAGAACCACCACCAGCGTGCCAGGGAGTGCGACACCCCAGCCCCACGTCCCCCCTGCCATCCGGGGCACTTGGCTGCCATTAAATGCTCCATGCGTTTTTCACGCTTCTCCAACTGCCAAAAGCCTGCACTGTGGGGATTTAGTGACGCGCTCCCAGTTGTCCCTGCTGAGAGAGCTCCTTCCAGCTTTCCTAATCTGCCCTGGATCAGCGAGGCACAGGCTCTTCAGCAGGCAGGGGATTAACCCATTCCCTTCCTCCCCGGCTGCCTCAGCTCTGCAAGAGGGAGGTGCGAGTCCTGCAATACGCTTAGGTTGGGGTGATGCACCGGGAGGGCTGGTGTTTGTGTCTGTGTTTACATCAAGTCTGCAGTGAGATGTTTGGTCTGTCTGAACTTCCCCAGCCTCCTGACCTTGGGAGAGTGGGGAAGGCATCCCCGCTGGCTCCCATCCCACCAGCAGTCACCAAAGATGAAAGCCTCAGCCAGGAGCTGAGATGAGTGAGGATGGTGAGATCCCAATGCAGATATCCCCTCGGCAAGACTGGGCAGCAAAAAGGAGTGGGATGAGGATCCTGCCCCTGTGCCACTGCGTGTTGCTGTGCTCCTGCCTGGGAGTATATCAGGTTCAGCTGGTATTGAGGCACAGAGACAGAAGGGTGCTGGGGTCCCTGGTGACAAGGCACCAGGACCAGGGCAGGAGGAACCCATCTGGGAACCTTCCCTTCTTCTTGGGCTCTCAAAAGAAAAAAGCAGCCACCTCCATGTCCCTGAGTTCACCGATTGTAGGGAACAAGCCCATGGGATGTGGCTGAGGGAGAGAGGCCTGGATTTGAAGGGATCAGCCAGAAGGAGTTGTGGGTCCCCCTGTACCAGTGTGCACATGTGCTCAGAGCCCACAGCACACCTCCATCCCCCGGGAGATCAGAGCTGGTTGGTGAGCAGAGCCCAGCGCTGCCCTGCCACAGCCCCCAGGGAAGGTGGCAGCCATCTACTCTCCTCCTCATCCTCTTCTTCCTCTCCAGCTGGACCACAGGATGCTCTTGCTGCCGGTTCCCATGGAGACGAGGAGCCGTGTTGCCGATGGCTGCAGGCTCCCACCCTTCGCAGGGTGCACCCCGCTCCTCCAGCCGCCGGCACCGCACACGTGCTGCTCGCAGCCCGAAGGCACCAAACACGGAGGCGAACCCGTCCCCACCCGGAGTGCAAACCCCTCGAGGGACAGGACGAGCCGGGGCAAACTCCTCCCAAAGCCAACCTGAAATGCACAGCCCGAGCAAAGATGTTACACTAAAACCCACCATTAAAAGCCCATCCCTGCTGGATGCCGTCACAAGGCAAGGGCCAGAAGAAAAAGCTTCAGAAACACAGGCTGAAAAGTCAAAACGTGACCCAAATATAATACTGCTGCCATAAAACCATTGCTACCTGGCAGCCCTCCTGCAGCTGTTTAATACAGTTGTCTGGCTTAGCAACTTCTCCAAACCATGGCCATGCCTGCTAATTAACCCAGCGCACACAGCAGGCATGACTCGCAGCAACCTGTGTTTGCAGGTGATGGACAGACTGCTCTGCAACATCCCTCCCAGAAGTTTCAGCGGCTAAAACCTGTATTCACAAAGGTTCCTGGCAGGCAGTGACAGGAGCTATGGGACCATCACAGTTTGGTCTTGCCCAAAAAAATACTTCCCAGTCCCTCATACTGCCTGGGGAGCTCTCACTTTCCAGATTTGCATCACAGAAAAATAGCAAGCAGGGATGCTGGGAGATCATTAAATCCTCTCACCTAATTCCTGCACCTCTGCCTGAATCCTAAAAAGCTGCAAGAGGGCACCGGTGGAGCTGCGTGACCTGATTAAATGCGGGTGTCCATCCATCAGATGTAGCATGGGAATCAAAACAGAAGCAACAAAAAGAAAAGAAAGGAACCAACCGGGCCTTTTCCAAACTGTACATGGCCTGGTCCCCGTCTCAGTCACCCTTTTCAAAGGCCATGGGATGTAGTTTGTCACCCGTGTCTTGGTGATAACTGCCCCCCTTATTAATACCTTTAGCTGGAGCTCTGCAGGTTAAATTTGGGACCCCAGGACAGAAAGCAGAGTCTGCTCAGGAGTCAGATAGACCCCAAGGATGGTGACATTGCAGTCCCCATCGGGCAGGCTGGGGAGGCACGGGCCAAGGATGCTGCTGGAAAACACACATGGAGGCTGCTCCATGACTGCAATGCCCAAAAATGCCCCGAGTCATAGCCTTTCCATAGAAATCACAGAAAACCTGGCCTATTTGCCTGACTTAAAATGAATTGAAAAATGCAATATTTAAGGATTCCAGCCCATCTTTGTCCCAAATAGCAGAGAGATGCATACCTCTCTGCTTCAGGCTGCTGGAAATCTCACACACCAGCTCGATTCTAACCCTTTTTTTAGGATTATTGCTCCCTTTCAGCCTTTGTCATAACAGGAATTTTCTTTTTCAGCAGCAGGTGAAGTGCTCTAGTGCTACAATATTGCTCTAGTGCTTTCCACTGTCAACTGCCATCTTTCAAACTGGGCTCCCGTCTCACGGTTATAAACAGACGGGGACTAACAGCTCCCTTGGCAACCACGTCCTCTTTGAACACAGCATCACTTTCCGTTATTCACCAGAAGATGCTCCCAAAGAAGTCAGCAAAGCAAAGGTCACCAAGAAGAAAAAGCACTTTAGTGTCTGTCAAGATAAGAGCTGGCTTCCATAATGAAATTGCCTTGTGCTAATTATTTTCTGTAAACCAGTTTACTTAAACCAGTGCAAAACTCAGCTGCATACGTGAAAAGCCAGCCAGACTAAAGTTACTTTTTCATCATATTTTGTCTCCTTTCAAACTGGCATTGTAGGGTTATTTTGTCAGTGTTTTGTGTGTGGACCACAGCCTTTGATTGGGAGAAATGCCACCCGACACCAGATTTCTCCCCTGCGGATCCGAGCCATGTGCGAGCACAGTGCATCTGTAAAGTGTGAGTCACTTCAGATTAGTTTGAATTGCTTGTTAATCTCTTCGAGGAAAAAAAAACAGCATAAAAATTAATTCAAATGTAATATTGCTTAGGAAGTGAAGTAAATAAAGCATCTCTGTGGTGTGGAAGAGCCCCTTGAAGGGATGCACTAACCCGTTTCCCCCAGCACATGCCAGGAGAGGGAGCAAGCGATGCTGGAGCCAGCACAAGGGGTTTGGGGGCTGGAGATTGCTGAGGCTGAAGCAAACTCATTACAGCGATGTCTAGAGCACAGGGAGTATGCACAGCTGCAAGTGCTTACAGTCTTTCATCCGAAAACCCTGGGGAAGGAGCGGAGAAGGTTTGAGGCAGTTTGTGGCAGGCAGAGGAGGGCAGCGGCTCAGGCAGGAGGATGCTGCTCGGCAGCCTGGCTGGGTACGGGGAGGGACAGGCCAAATCCTGGTTCTCACCGCTGTCCTCTGTGGGCTTTAGCCTGTTTCTACCAAATAACCCCCAAAGCAAATAAGTAAACAAATAAAAACCATTCGCTCAGCTCTTCTGGAAATACTGTTATGCAAAAGCCAACCTGAAATCCTTAGAGCCTGAGAAAGATCTTCTCTATTAAAGAGGAATTTCCATATGTCTAAAACACATCTGGTGAGAAGGCTTAAACCTCCGGCTCACCAATGGGAAGCGGATCATAATGAGAGGGAGAGGAGGCTGTCGGGGTCCCGGGGCAGGAGCTGCAGCCAGGGCTGTGCAAACTCCTCCATCGGCTGTGGCCAGCTCTGGGCAAGCCTGATGCCAGGCCCTGGTCCTCCATCTGGAGCTCAGCAAGAGTATTTTTGGGTAATGAAGGACAGCAGGGCCCTGAGCAGCACTGGGAATGGGGAAAATAACTCCAGGGATATCTGCTTTCCATTCCAGCTGATCACTGTGGGACTAAATGAATTCCTCAATAAATGTTGAACAGGATCACCAGCAGCAGAGAAATTAAAGTATCTCAGAAAGCCTTTGGAAGGCACAAAGACAACTTTTAATGGATCTTGCAGTCACAATGTCATCTGAAAAAGCAATTTGTAGGAAAGAGGAGGAGAGGGAAGAGCCAGAAGATGCCTCCAAACAACAGCGGAGAAAGGTAGGCAGCCCTGAGGCTGCCAGGGCCATCAGATAGCTGCTGGCTTTCACCAGGCCACTGCTGGCTTTTTTACATCATGTCCCAATATCCTAGGAATTTCCTGGCAGGGATGAAAGTCTCCTGGGTTTTCATTCATCTGAAGGCCAGCACAGGTTAGAGTGACCCTGCCCTGTGGTTAGTGGGCATGGTTTGGCAGAGGGCAGAGCCCAAGGGGCTCACAGCCCTGGGTCGCTGCCCGGGATGCTCTGGGAAGGGCTGACCCACCGACAGCAGCAGCGTGTCCCCATGAGGGAGCTGTGGCTGCCAGCCTCTGCTACCCTGCTCCACCGTGTCCCCATGCAGGACGGGCACGAGAAGGGGCTCAATCTCCGACGCGGGGAGAGATGGGGACTCAGAGAGCCTGGTAAGAGCAAAGCGGCAGTGGAGGGGAGCCTAGGATAGGAAAGCCCGAAAGCTAGGTTTAAAAAGGGTGTCCAGCAGGATATAAAAAGGGTTTCTAGCTCTGCCAGCTCTGCCCTGAACCCAGAGTTCAGGGTCCAGCACCACCCAGACCCCTTTAAATCCTACAGAGGAGGAGGAGGCAATCCAAGCTGCAGGTGGGAAAGCCACTGCCCAGCTCCCTGTGCTCATCCCGGAGGGGGGGAACCCCTCACCACCCCTGCCCGAGACCAGGCAGTCCCCGGCACTGGTGGGAGCAGCGTCCCCGGGGTGCCACACCGCGGGGAGCCAGCTCTGCCCCCGAGTGCCCACCCACAGCCGCCCAGCCAGACACAACATGAATCCTTGCCGGCAGCACCTGCTCGCAGGGGAGGGATGGGAGAGAGCATCCATCCAGCCGGAGCGGGCAGCAGGCAGCTCTACCCGCAGCGCAGGGCCTCCGTGGTCGACTAATTGCAGCAAGGTGGGAGTGGTGGTTACAAAATGCCCCCCATCCCTCTCCCCATGATCCCACTTCAGCCCCACGCACGTACACGATCCCCGTTTGCAATCCCTGCCAGGGAAAAGTCTGCTGGCTGTACACGGACACTCCCTGGGCAGGCGATGGTGGGGTGATGGGCATGCCTTGTCCCCACTCCCCGGCTCCCAGCCCTGGGGGGCACCCCCGCTTCCCGGCTCTCACCTCCCGGAGATGCTGCTGCCGAATCTTCTTCATCCCAGAATCCTGTTGCTATGCGCTCTCCGCTCCGACACTTTTTCCTCTCGCTTTCTCCAGCGATAGGGAGGGAGCAGGGGGAGCGGGCGAAGCGATAAGGGGCAAGGAGGGGTGCCACTTCCCTGCCCGCTGGGCTGGTGGGGCAGAAGGAGGTGGGGGCACAGGGGGAGCAAGGCTGGAGGAAAGGTTTGCCTGGAGTTGAGGATGGCTGCGTGCTGAGCAGGGAGGGAGGAGGGGATGGCTCTTGGCAGGCTGGAGAAGGGCTGTCTGTCAAATGCACCCCTGCGGGGAGGGAGTGGGGGGGTGGTCCGGGACCTCGGCCCCCCGCCGGGGCAGCAAGGAGGAACGGCTGCTGCCTTACTCATGCCACGAATGCGTCAGGTCTCCCTAGGGATGGACCTGACTTTGCAGGCGCCCTGCTACTGGGCACCCCGGGGGTCCCACATGCCCCAAGCAGCGGTGGCAGCAGTGCAAGTGCAGATACCGAAAGCTCCCAGCATCTTTCTGTCTGGCTCTGAGCTGATTTTCCTATGGCAGGACATGGCTGGAGCCTGAGCAGGTCAGAAGTGACTTCTCCCCATGCTGCCCGAGCCCAGTCCCCAGCCCAGGGGAGGGGGATGCTCAACAGCCATCGCTCCCTTTGGGTAGGACCAGTGCATCTCGCTGTGCCGGGGGCAAGAGCAATCCTCAGGCAGGCTCCAGGGTGAGCAGCTGAGTCCAGCATATCGTGGGCCCAATGCTGGAGCACAGGTCACATCTCCAGGGTTCAAACACCCCTGTTGAGTCAGCAGTGGGATCCTACAGCCCCAAAGCCCAGGGAGATGCCAGCTTTTCCTCATCGTGCTCAGTCAAATCCCCAATGAGGTGGCAGAGAGCTGACCTGTGGCTTCTTCTCCCACTTTCATGGTGGGAAATGTCCCCTGCGGGACTGCAGGAGGGGACAACCCCACATGCCCCAGGGCCAGTGTGGTACCAGGAGAGCTGCTGTCTGCCTCAGGACCCACAGTAATGCCTCTTTCCCTTGATAATATCCTCTTGTCCTTCACTTTCTCCCTGGACTGTGCCCAGTCCATCAGGGTGTGTGTCCCTTTTCCTTGCAAATGCCTTGCTCCAGCCTGCCCCAGACCTGTCCCCAGCTGCTTTGCTCAGGTTTAAGGCTGAGCAGGCAGCACTGGGGATGTGGAGGACAATGACAGGGCTGGGACTGAGAGGACCCAGCCTGCCCGATGTAAGAGCAAATCTCCCTGACATCTAATGGCAGTCATGCTCCTACAGCCCTCCAAGCACTCCTGAAAATTTTCCCCAAAAGGAAAGGGATCCCGAGCATAAAGACACATTTCTGCAGAACCCCACATGATGAAGTGGCTCAGTGTTTGCACAGTGGGTCTTTCAGAGCTAACATTTACCCAGATTTCCCAGCGGGAAAGGAGGAAGGAGCAAACTATATAACCCAACAAACATCTATTTTCACACACTCACAACTTCCTCAAAAAAAAAAAAGTCTTTGGGAACTCACTCATCCAGGTTTTACCTGCCTTGTACTTACGCATTGCTTCTCCCTTTCCTGGGATGCTGGTGGGGAACGCTGAGCCCAGAGCTGGCCAGGCTGGTGGCTGGTGGCTGCGGTGGGCACTGTCCCAGCCTCACCCTTCCTGCTCAGGGCAGGGATGCTTTGTTTGCCTTTCGTGCCTGTGTGATCTGAATCACCCCTTTGGCTTTTTCCCTCGGGATCCACCTAAAGAGAAGTGTCCCACGGCCACCGCCACGGCATAGGAGGGGAGAGGCTGGTGCCACCTCGTTACAGCTGCCCCAGCCCCGTGTCACCAGCATGGACTGAGCCCTGCACAAACCACCCAGCCTTCCCTGGGCGGACTTCAAGCCCCCATCTTCTTGTCTCCAGAGCAGTATTTGCCAGCAGAGACATCCAGGGCTGACGCTACCCTGAAATGTCCGTGTTGATACCGCTGCTGGTGGGATGCTCTGTATCTGGAACTTCCTTTTCTGGTTCAGCTGGTGCCGCTCTGGTAGCACCATCAGCTCTCCATCGCCTGGGACCGCCAGGGAGTAGACATCCCACCCCAGGCATCTGGGGTGCTCCAGCATCTCATTGCAGAGCTGGCTGGAGTCTTGCATCGCCCTGGAGCCGACAAGAGACCCACCTCATGGAACAGCACCCACCAGAGGCAGTAGGAGCCAGAGGGGTGTTTCTGTGAGGAGCAGTGCAGTCCAGGGACCCCAAAAACCCCAGGAGAGCTCAGGCGGAGGACAGCAGTGTCCCACAGCTGTCCCCATGCCCTGATCCCTGAGGCCCCAGCACTAGGGAGCACACATGGGGCTTGCAAGCATTTTCTAGCAAGCTTTGCCTTCTCCCACCCCCACCCCTGAGCCACCCCTGGGACATCAAGCAAACCTTTCCCTTCCCATGGGCTGAAGCACGGGCGGAGCGGGGTGGTAGGGCTGCAGGAAAGCAAACACGTGTCTCTCCATCCCGATGCAGTGCCCGACAGGCACTGGCACTGCCCACACTGCCTGCCATCAACAGGAAAAGAGAGGGCAGCACACAGGCTGAGGAAACACCCTTGCCCACCCTGCTCGGGCAGCCCACCCGCGTCCCGGCGGCAGCCGCCCAGGAAGAGGCGAGAAGGTGGCTGACAGCAAGATGGGACTGTGCCCAGATCCTCTCCGCAAGACACGAGGAAGGCGACAATGGCAGCGGCACTCTGGTTAGTCACCGCTGGGAAGCGTGCCATGCCGGAGGCTGCTGGCAGGCTGGCGGTGTTTTTGGCCACCTGGTGTGCGTGGCCTTGTTTTGATGACGATTTCAAGATTTCTCTGAGGAGGGGTGCAGCCGGGCAGCGGGAGCTGGTGGGATGCGCAGAGGAAGGAACAGGAAGAAACTGCGGGGGCTTGTTGGGGACAGTCCCCACGGTCCCCTGGCCATGGGGCCAGGCTGTCCCCGTAAGGACCAGGCTCTGTGTGGGGCTGTGCAACTCGGGAGGCAGCTGCTGCAGGTGCTAAAACTGGGTGCCTGTCACCTGCCGGGGTTGCAACCGTCAAGGTGACACGTGTCCAGGAGGTTTGGACCAAAGATCTCAAAGCTGGTGGGGACATGGGGTGCACCAGCCCCTTTCCTGGCACGGGGGGGACCCCGCAGGGCTCGCCCATCCCTGCCCATATGATGGCTGGAGGGAGGCAGGGGAGGACATGAGAGCAGGGACGCAGCAGATGCATTTCGTCACCTGGCCAAGGGGCACGTGTGTGTGTTGGGGGAAGGGGTGGCTGGGTGTGTGGGCGCATTTATTGCCTCTTCCCGCCAGCGCTGGCTCCCTGTGCACACACGGGCAGCAGGGACCCAAGGGCACAGCCCACGGCTTGCTGGACTTTTACCCTGCTGTGCAAACAGGCAGGCGCCAGATTAGGGTATCAGTTGGAATTTCATCCTGTCAACGGCACCCACAGCCTCTCTGGGCGGGTGGTGGAGCATCTTCCCTCTGGCCTGGCCCCTCGCCCACCCACTGGCACCCCAACGCAGCGGGTGAATTTGGGAGATGCATGTTTCGTCCCCCCCAGGACTCTGTTCCCCTTCATGCTTCCCCCTTGCAAGCGATGGTGATGCTCAGGGCAGGGGTGCCACCACCCCATCCCCTTCCAGCGTAGGATCCCACCAGCCGGTCCCCATGGGGCAATGACAAAACTGGATATCAAAGGCAGGCGAAGCCTGGCGAGGGAGAAGGATGCGTGTGGAGGAGCCAGCCCCTGGCGTGGGGACCACTCTGGAGTCTCCATGCAGAAGTGGCCCCCGTTTCCCCAGTCCAGCCCAGCTCTTTGGGCAGGTGGTCCATCCAGTCGCATCCCTTTTCCCATATGGCACCAGCTCCTTTGCCTTTGCCTCCCCCAGCCTGTTTTAGCTCCTGATGCCCCACGTCCCCTTGCAGCGGTGCAGGGAAGTGGTGGTCCCACGCCAAGGGCAGCCGAGGCACCGTGCTGGTGAGCGCGGGGTCACCAGGGTGCAGCGGTAGGTGCAGCTGCTGTTGCAAGGTCAGGAAAAAACCCTTTGCTCTGTCCCTCTCTCTGCAATGCCACCTCATCCTGCCCCTGCTCCTCCATCTCCTCCACCCACGAGGACTTTATCCTGCATCAGGTGTCCCTCCACAGCCACCTGCCCTGCCTGGGCACCTCGGCACGCATGTCCCCACCTCTTCCCAGGCAACGCTTGGCACATTTTGGGGCTGGAAGAGGCATTTTGGGCAGGGATTTGAGGGCAGCCCCTTGCTCAGTGCCCTGCAGGACCAGGGGGACGTGGCTGGAATGGAGAGAAGAGAGTGTCGGGCACCGATGCCAGCTGTCCCAGGCACTATCTCACATCCTCGTTCTCTGTTTGCTCTTCTTGGACAAGGAGGATATTCAGCCCATCAACAGCCATAAAACAAGATTAGAGGCCAGGAGGCGCCAATGGGAGGCTGCCACGTCTGTGGGCAGCTGGCCTTGTTCTTTGGCCTCCGCCAGCCCGAGCCCAGCCTCACCCTTTCCCCGGCTGCCCCCGGGGCTGCGAGTTTGCAGCCGCTGGGCTGCCGGGCACGGCCAGCCCTCTTGGTGGCAAGGGGATGGGATGCGGCCGTGCCACGCCATGGTGTGGGCCATGCCACTGCCAGCAATGCCCCTGCGGGATGGGCATACCGCGTGCTACAGGGGCAAGGCTGCTGCGTCAAGACATCCTTCTGCACCCTTTTCAGCGCAGCTGGGCAGGACCCCTCGCTCCTGATGCTGGCTGCACTCGCAGGCATCGGTGCTGCGGGCATCGGCGCCGGTGCGACCCCAGAGCTGGCATCCCTCCCCTGCCGCAGCACCGCGGGCCAGGAGGAGACAGCAACAAACCCGTGGCGCGCGGGATTCCTGCTCGCTTTTATTTTCACCGATGCCTAAAAAATAAAAAGCAAAACCAGTTCTGCCTTATATACAGAAAAACTGAGCCAAAGTCCCGAGCCAATGCAAACATTCGTCCTGCACCTGAGCGCAGCTGGCAGCAGTGGCCGAGGGAGGTGTCACCAGCCCCCGCGGGAGGGAGACCCAAATCCTACAAGGGCTGGAGCAGGGCAGTGGGCACAGTGGGATTGCAGAGACCCACTTGTAAAAGCCAGAGCGTGCCTGGGCACCTTGTTTTCTGGGCCAGGAGGGGCTGGGATTAGTGCAAGGCTGGTGGTGGACATGGTGGCTGAGGGATGCGATGGACAAGCAATATCGGGTGTGATGCGAGGGCTCAGCCGGGCGCTCTGCAGGCAGCAGGGGACATGTCTGCTGCTCCACCTTTCTGGAGCTTGAAGAGATGGTGCTGGGAAAGGCCATGCAAGCCACCATGCAAGGCTCATGCTCCCTCATCCCTGTCTTGGTCTTGGGAAGCCGCTGCCCAGGAGCACCCGGCGCAGGCCTGAGCAGGAGCCGCAGACCCTCCTGTGTCCCAGCTGTGCCCAGCTGGCCTTTGGGGCGTCTGAAACTGGGCTCTAAGTTAACCCAGGCCAATACAGTAGTCAGGACTCAGCAGGATGAAGGGACATTTCAGTTGCAGTTCACCAGCAGGAAAAGAGGGGTATTAGTTACTGGCCTAGGGCACACAGCGGGCAAGAGGTGGTGCAGTGCATGGAGGAGGGGGGAGACAGGGAGAACAAAACCTGGAGTCCTTTGGGTTTTGAAGAAAATAGGAAAAAAACACTTCTCTTTTTCTGGAAACCACCTCTACATCACCTAACACCAGCCTACGTGCCAGCCTTTCCTCTGCCTGAGATGGCCCCTGCCCACCCTGGGAGCAGCTCCCGGTGCCCACGGCGGCTGCACTCCCTTGGAGCAGCACCCCAAAGCTCTCCCGGTATTGGCCCTTCTGGACAGCCTGGGGCTGGTTCTTGCACCCTGTCCCGATGGCAAACCTTCTTGTTCTCCTCCCCTTCCCCATGGGAAGGTGGTCTCAGGGTTCAGCAGGGTGGTCTGTCTCCCGTGTGCCTGTGCCTGGCTCCCTTCTCTCCTCTCCCTGTGCTCCAGGTGGAGGATGGCTGCAGTGCCGCCTTGCCATGGCACAGCCGGGGGCACCGGGGCTGCCGGGCACGTCTCCGTGTGGCTCCTTGTGGCTGCAGGGCCAGAGCTGGGGGTGCAGGAGCAGGTGCTGCCGGGGTGGCTGGGGAAAGTGGGTGGGGAAGTGTGGGGACTTTTGCCAAGGACGTGCTCCAGCTCGCCACCATCACCGTGGTTTGAGGGAGTCCCCCCTCGGGTCCTATGGCTGAGGGTCCTGCCTGGCTCCCGCAGTCCAAATCGCTCTGCCTTCGGCACACCTCTTCCCAGCATGGCAGATCCAGGAGACCAGCTCAGTGGAAGTTTGTTTTGCCTTGAGTCCAGCCAGGTCTTTTTTCTAGTTCAGTCTTGTTCAAACTGCCCCAAAAGCACCAGGCAGCTGGATTGCCAGGAGGACCGAAGGAAGCGTCCTACCAGCCCCACCTGAAGCACCGTAGGAAAGCCATCCTCCACCACCACCCCCTTCCTTCTGCTGACATTAGGACCTTGCTTTGGGCTACAAATACTAGAGACCAGACCGGTGCATCTTTCCTACAGGAGAGCAATACTACCTAACCTATGGTTTTTACGTAGGAGAGAGCCCACCAGCCCCTTGGGAAGGTCCCGGTGCCACCTCGCCCAGCCTCGCTGGCCACCTCGTTGGTTGAGCCGGGGGCCATCGTGTCTTTGGGAAGGGGCTGTCACTCTTCAGAGCACACGGACCGGCTGGGCTCTGCTGCATAGTGCTTATCTCTTGGTGTCTATAGCTGGTGAAGAGGGTTAAGGCATGAATTCTTCCTTGATCGTCAGTGGAGATGAGGAGACGAGGTTTGGGGCACTGCTGCTGCAGAGGCCTCCGATGGGTCCCAGCGTGCCGACAGCTGGTGGGGTTGGTGTGGTGGTGCTGGTGGGCTGGCTTTGCTGCTGCATCTTCTTTTTGTTCACCTTCCTCTCCTTCGCCCTCCGATTTTGAAACCAGATTTTCACCTGCAGAAAGACAGAGATGGCGATGCAGAGATGGGGACGGATGCAGCCAAGGATGAAATCCTCAGGGTCCCCTTGGGGCAGGGAGGGCATCCCAGAGTTTGGAAGAGAAGGGAGATCTGTGGAGCAAGGTGGGACCACTGCTGCCTGCTTGGGCTGCAGCCCTTCCCCTCCCCAGCCCCATCTCCACCCGGGACATGGTTTTCCTGACCTGCCGTTCGGTGAGCCCGAGAGCAGCGGCCAGCTCGGCCTTGCGGCGGATGGTGATGTAGCGGCTGTAGTGAAACTCCTTCTCCAGCTCCAGGCGCTGGTGGTCCGTGTATACCACCCGGTACTTGTCTTTCGTCCTGGTCTTGCCTGGCAGAGAAAGCAGAGCAGGGGTGAGCTGAGAAGGGATGAAGAGGAGCAGTGGAAGGGCAGGAGCATCCCCAAAGGCATGGAGAAGATACACAACCACCTGTGGAGAGCTCAGGATAAACATGGCGATGCCCTGGGGACCAGTGGAAAAGAGAGTCGTGAGGCTCCTGCTGGAATTAATGCCCATCCTGCGTAGCACCAGGGTGTTTCTCCGTGTTGAAAAGTACCTGGGCTTTGGGGAAATTGCTTGGTGGAAAGAGCAGGAGGGATTCAGAGGCATCCTGAGAAGATGGACCATAAATCCCATGTGCCATGACACACTGTCCCCGAGAGGAGCAGAGCTGCAAGCCCTGCGGTGGGCTGAGGACAAGGTGCCTGCAAAAATACAGCCTGGGAGTGCTGAGGGAAGCCCAGTTCTTTGCCAGGAATCCCAAACCCAAGGTGCCATCACTTGAAGGCACACAGATCAGGACAGGAGAAAGACGGAAAACCCAGGGATGATAGCATTTTTCTGCCACCAAGAGGATTATTTTCCTTCTCCCTGTACCGAGCTAAGACGGAGGGCAGTGCTTATTCATTTGGTGCAGTCTTTAAAGATGCACTGGAGAAAGCCCACATGATGCCCAAGCTCTCCTGGGGACTGGCTCCACGGGCCAGCGGTGTTTGGCCAAAGCCAGCCCGAATCTCGCCTTGGTCCCCCCCAGATATGGACAGAGCTCGGGGCCATCGAGCCCCACATCTCTGTGCACACAGATGCACATCCCACGGGACTGCATTTCCTGCATAGCAGAAAAATACAGTCAAAAATAGCCCAGCCGTCTTCTCCATTAGCTCCTTCGTTAATCCACACACACATGGGGCGAGCTGTGGAGCAGGAGCCAAGGGCTTGAACTCTGCCTGGGCTGGGGCCCGCGGCGGGTGTGGGTGGCACTTCGAGGAAGGACGCCCATGCCCGGCAGTTTGCTGACAAGTCCCTGGTGCTTTCCTCTGCAGAACAGCCCATGGGTGGGGAATAAACACAGATGTGAATATTTGCTTCTCCACCCAAAATAACAAAATCCTGTCCCGGGGCGTCAAGAGGGACGGAGCCGTGCTTTCAGCGGAGCAGCCACCGTCCTTCCAACTGGGAACCCAGCCATTTGTTTGCCTGGCAGACACGTTTGCCCATCTTCTCCTGAATTTCTGCTGGTGAGAGCAGTGCTGCCACGGGAAGGTGCAGGAGCAAGCCCAGAACAGCTCCGTGGATTTCCCCAGGGCTGCCCTGCGTGTACCAGCATGGACAGGATACTGCCCATCATTGCTGCAGATGTGCAGGGAGGGATTTCTAGTGACCCAGCAACCCGTATAACCTCACTTGCAGCCTGCTTCCCCCAGGAAAGGGGATCTCTGTGTGCCTGCCATCCTGTTCATCTGTTCCCCCTAAGGAGTCCTTGGCACATCAGCCAGTTTGGGCCAAATCGGGTGGACATTGAGAAGTCTCAGCAATATTATTAAATTCTGACCATCCTACTGGAAGCAGGAGTTTGGGTGGCGCAGAGCAAAATTGTGCTTCAGAGACTCCAGAGTGGACTCGACCCTAATCAGACATCAGAGAATCTCCACAGAGCAAAACCCCAACCCCCAGGCTGCAAAGCTGTTTCTCAAGTAACTCCATTTTATTTTTAAGAGTGTCTCTCCCCTGCTTCTCCATTGCAAGGAGATGGGAACTTTCCTAAGGCACTTCTTATGCTGAAAGATAAATGCAAAAGAGCGTCAGAGACAGGACAACCCATGACCATGGTACGCTGCGAGTGGGAGAGGGGCTCCCTGGGGGTCATTTCCCTCGCAGCATCCCATGGGATGCAAAAAGGCAGCTGGTTTTCTACTAAATAAGCAAGAGCCAGCAAAGGTCCAGCTCCTGCCATCGGCCACTGAGCAAACCACGTGTGGAAGCATGGTGGTGGAGGATGGCTTTCCTACGGTGCTTCAGGTGGAGCTGGTAGGACGCTTCCTTCGCTCTGCTGGGACTTGACCCTGGTGCTCCCAGGCACAAAAGCAGCAGCCCCGTGATTCAAATTATCACCCAATTTCCATGACTATGTCCTCCTGCCATTGCTCCTGGAGGTGCTGGCACAGGCTCAGCACAACGTGAGCAGGGTGATGGCCGAGGGTTCCAGCGCGGTCCCCAAGAAGCATCAAAGGTCTCCAGCGATCCACAGAGGAGGGTAGGAGCACAGCAAGGCTGCAACGCAGCCAGGAATAGAAACCAGACTTCCCAGCACCAGGGCTGGGCTTTAGCCACTAACTCATGCTTGAGAGATGTGATGAATTCAGTTACCGCTTTTAGAGGGCGGGGAGCCCAGCTCATCCCAGGGCTGTTTGGAAGCAAACACTTAATCCCTCCTCACCACCACCGAGAGCAAACCTGCCTCTGGCCACACAGGGTGACTCTGCAGATAAAAACAGGGTAAAAAAGGTAATTTGATTGAGCAAGATGTGTATGGAGATGTCTGCAGACGCGCGGCTGAAACGCAGCGATTTAGTGTGCGAGGGGTCTACGGCAGCATTGCTGGGCGTTTGTCTCCTCTTTGGCACACATCTGCTGTGGTGGCTCGAAACAAAACCGACCGTGGCACAGTGCCGGGCTGGAGCGATGCCGGGGCACGTGGCCCACGCAGGACCCCACGCTCTCCCCTCGCTCTCCCACGGGGCCCCTGTCCTTCCCGTGGGGTCGCTGCCGCCTCTCGCCACCCCGCAGGTGAAGGGTTCATCGGCATGAGAAGGACTTCTGCATCCCAGCCCAGGAGGGACCTGTGCTGAATTTGCAAACACAGCGATTCCCAGGGAGTTACAGAATAAACCAGGTGCGCCGGCCGAGTTTTATGCGAGGTTTAGCAGCTCCGTGAGAAACCGGGCTCCCTCTGTCTGCTCCAGGCTCAGGGACTCCTACAAGTTTTTTTCTTTCTCATATAAATTTATCTTTTTTTTTTTTCATTTGAAAGCAAAAACCTTTCTAAAGAGATAATGACTTTGAAATGATCTTATCTGCAATATTACTATTTGAATACCACTGCTTGGTGAAAAAACAGCTGGAAAGCAAAGGAATTGACAAATAAAGTAAAAAAATAAATTAAAGAATAAAGAAATAAGGCAGTCTGTGAATACCACATATGCCATGAATTTCAGCAGGAAATATTATTTCCTGCTGCAGCTCTAAATAGATCCATCACAGTTTGTTCTTTGTTATTCCCTCTTTACTGTTCATCCTTGATGAAGCCTCTGCTTTGCCTCAGGTCTGGCAGGTACCCGGCTGTGCTGGTGAACCGTCGCTGTGTGAGCTGGGCACCAGTCTCTCGCTGCCCAATATCAGGTAGCAAAGACTCAAAGCAGAGTGCTCACGACCAAGCCAGAGATGGAAAGTTATTCATCTCGACTAATTGCTGGTTTCGGCGATGTTTGCTGAATTCGGGAATGTATTGTGGGTGATTCACAAGGAAAAGAAAAGGATTCGCAAGAAATACTATTGACAATGAATAATGCAACTGCCTTGAATATGAATGCTGGGTTACACTTAACTCTCTCCTGGAGACTTTTTATGGCTCTGTGAAAGGAAAGAGGAAATTCAGGACGAGCCAGCCCGGCTCCTTACGGGGAGCCCTCATACCTACAGGGAAAGCCCGGTGCCGCAGCCGGGAGCATGGCTGAGCAGAGGGATGGAGCTGCTCCTGCATTTCCAGCGAAGCCCAGCGGAGATGGATCGGGCTGTCCCACAGCCGGGATAGCCCAGAGCTGCTGCTGCTGCTGCTGCACCGGGAGGGAACGCGGATGGGGTGCATGGGGTGCAAAGGGGGTGCTGGTGATGCCTCCTAGCATGGCCTCTAGCCCCTTCCAGCCCTGCTATGCATTTAAAGTCCCTTCTGCTTGTCCCCAAAAGACCAGGCAAAGGAACTGCTCTGGCAGCCAAATGGAGCCATTCGCAGGGCCAGTGGGAATGGTTTCGGCTTTGGGATCAAGGCAGGGCCAATGGCTGTGTGGGGAGAGGGTATCGTTACTACTGTTAATGTATAACCCTAATAGCACTCACCTGAGCCGTGATTAGATAAGGGAATAGCTTTAATGTGCTGTGCAAACCCCAAGGGACACACTCCTGAGTGTGCACGCACAAGCACTTGCACCCACGCGGGGGGACGAGGTCCTGACCCCCAGCCCGGATCCGCTTCCCAAGGCAGCCCTGCCCCGGTGACAGGGATGCTGGAGCTCCTGCCCTGGCCTGGGTCAGGAGCCTGGCAGGGGAAGGGAAAATCAAACTAGATCCCTGTGCCCACCATCCCGGGCTCTGCACCCTCATGGCCACAACAGAGGCTGCCAGGGAGGTGGTAATTCACCCTCTCCAGCCCTGGCCTGCCCAAAGGATGGCTTTCAATAAGAAACCGTGCCCCAAACACCCTAACAGATAGGCAATATGGGATATTTTGAGGCTGGTGTTGAGCAGCTCTAAGAACAGCTGGGAAGGGGCTGGTTCAAACCAGGGAGGAAAGAGACTGCGGGGTGGCAGTGGCACCCTGGGAGGAGGTGGAAAATAGCGAAGGAGCAAGAGCTGGCATGTGTTATATGGAACTTGTCTTTTCCCCAGTCCTACAGAGCAATGCACCCAGCACGGTGTGCCCAGCACGGCTAAGAGGGGATCAGGCCAGGTCCAAACAGAGGATCCCCATCTGCGGGACACAGTCCTCCCAGCCACGGCAGAAGCAGCACAGCTGCCAGCAGCGAGGAGCATAAACCTGCACAGTTTTCTAAAGGTCTCTATTTCACAGGTCAAAGCAGCTCAAAATTGCAGCAGTGGCAAACCCTGGCTCCGTGGGAAGCCGCTACGCAGCCATCAGGGCTCCGATCAGGGCAGCCGGGGTACGGCAGCCCCGACCCACTCGCCGGAGCCGCCAAGATGAGAGCCCACCGCGGTGCCGGCTGTCGCGCCCCACCGCAGAGGTCCCGGAGGCCTGGGGACATGGGCGCGTTGCATGGTGCTTTGCACAGGAGGTGCTGGCGTGAGGGACGGAGGTGTTGCTGCCAGCCCTGTGGCTGCTCGGCGGCTCTGCACGCCCCGCTGCGCGGCGGCTCCTCGCATGACTGGCATGAAAAGCCTGGGCAGCGTGCTCCCGGAGCCACCCTGCGTGGTCTCACCTTCCTGGCGATGCTCTGGCCATGCACTGGCTCCATCTGTACAGCCTCGTCTGCCCGTCTGTCTCTACTGGGTGCCTGGTTCCACACTATCTGATGGCACTACAATATTTTAATGCTGAAAAACATCAGGTGTGAAAGTCCCATCACCAGTGAGCAGCAGGGAAAGAACTTGTCTGCACTGGAGTTAAAGTGCAGCAAGATGGGGTGCAAGGCTGTCCCCCTCGGGTGGGTGCTTTCTTTCCATGATAAAGCTGCTTTATTCTGAATGAGCAGCATCTACTTGCAAAGCAGATAAAATCCTCTCATCCCAGAAGAATCAGTATTCTATCAGGATTTGCCATTCCTCCCCAGGGAAAGCATCAAGGAAAACTTTCCCTTACCCCCAGCATAGCTTAGGCAATGCTACGGACAGAGAAACTGAGGCACAGAAGCAGTTTCAAACCAGAGTGGAGTCCCAGGGTCAGCGCCGTGGGCTCTAATTGCTGGTGGGACTCCCTGGGCAGCTTAACCCCCGGTCCTTCTGCAGCTCCATGGGGGGAAATCCACCCCCCCACTGCAAAGAGGGGGGCAGTCGGCAGAGCAATGACTCATGACAGAGAGGGCTCCTAACGCTCAGGAGCCTCCAAGCTGGCTGGAGCCATCCTCATCTGGCAGCCAGATGTGCTCCAGCTGCCTCTGTGCAGAGGGGTCGATGCTCCCTCTGCCGAGCAGCAGCGACGGCAGCCGCGCTGCGCAGCGGTGATGCTGATGCTCGGGACAGAGAGCCCAATTCATTTCACTGGAAATAGGAACCCCAAAGTCTGCACCGACAGCAGCAGGGGCTGAGCCGCCTGACCCCCTCCCTCTACCCCCCCTGCCCCACACTTGCTTGCTCCCCTCCTTTCCCCTCCAGCTCCAGCAGCCGCCCCAAAGCACCCGCGCTCCTCTGTGGCCGGGGAGGGGGGATAAACCTGAGCCCCCCACCCTCCCCGAGTGCTGGGAACCAGCAGGTCAGGGTTTTCACAAGCCTTCCCCTTCCCGTGCATGCTTCAATATCATCAGCTATTTTTCCTCTGCCACAGGAAGCAGAGGGGTGATGGATGGGACGACCGACACAGGGCGAAGGACCAGAGCCATGTAGCTTGCCTTATTACAGCCAGCAAGAAACGAACCCCTCCGGAGGGCAATCCTTCCCGAGATCCCTGCCTGAGATCATTCCTCTGCCAAAGGGCATTGGATTTAGAGAACTGCCGGGTGTCAAAAACTGAGTGAAAGGAACCACCCCCCATACATACTTAGTGTCTCTGTGCTGCAGAGGGAGGGGATGCTGGATGAATCCGCACCCGATGGACCCTGCCGAGGCTCCCTCAGCTCTGCTCCGGGTTGGAGAAATGGGCATTTCAGCCATCAGGGTTGAAGGCAGGACTCATCTGTGCCCAAGGGCGCTGGGGGCCCCTCCGAGGAGCCCAGCCACCCTCCTACCCCCAGGGTAGCTCCTTGCACGGCTGTTCACCTGACATTGACCCAACCTGGGGATTTCTTCCTGGTGCCAAAGACTTCAGAGCAAACAACCATGCTCCCATGGGCACCCACTAGCAATAAAACCTGATTCAGCTTGGTACATCATGCACTGGAAATGTTTCACTTACAAAACCGCGCCACTTATCCTGATGGCTTTCTAGTCTCCTGCACACAGAGGATCGAGCTCTGTGCTTCCAAAAAAGGCTCACAGCTTTGCTATAAGTGAATGTGTGTGGCTGGGGGTTGCTTGCCTGAAGGTTATGGGACTGGCAGAGCCAGGAGGCAGAGACCGGAGCTCGGCACACGGCACAGCCACGCAGGGCTACCTGGCTGCTGGGAAGTGGCAGAAACACGTGGGCAAAGAGCCGGATTCGGAGAGCGCAAACCGGTGCACAGGAGAACAGGCTGGTCCCGGCTGGGCTCCGCGCTGCCGACACGATGGGACAGGGCCAGATCTGCACCCGCACCCACACGCGTGGGCGAAGGCACCCCTCCTGCAAGCCTCATCTTCCTCCCAGGAGGTGCAAACCCCAAGGGGATGAGGAGCAGGTTGCCAGTGGTTGCAGCGAGCCAGCGGTTCCCCATCACAACCCCACATTCTTGGACAGGGAGCAACACAACAGGAGATGCTTCAACTTGGGGCAGCAGCCTGAGGCTGGGTGTTGGGGCAAGCATTTCCCAGCCCTGCCGTGATTCAATCCTTTATTTCGGCAACTGGCAGATTCCTTCAGTTGCTCCCATGGTTTTATGAATGCCAAGCCAAGTGTCGCTAGCCAGGCTCCCATGCCGGGTCAAAGACCGCACCAGCGCGGGAGGGCGAGGATTGCATGCGGGCTGGAAACAGCCCGTTTCAGAGCATTGCCTTCACGCCGGCCCCATGGCACTGAACCCGGATCCAGCTCATCCAGATCTGCCACCTGGCTGGATTTGGCCCGGCTGTGGCAGGAGGAGGAGGACGGCGAGGTGGTGGTGGTGCCGCCTGGACACTGGGACTCCTCTCCCACTTCACAGCCCCATAGGGCTCAGCCCATCCTTACTGTGGGGCAGCGCAGGGGAAGGATCCGGCCCCTTATCCGGGCGATCGCAAAGCTAACAGCACTGGAGTGGGCGTCCTTGAAGGGTCCCCTGTAGGAAACATCTGCCATTGGCCAGAGGTTTGAAGTGTCCCTCTGCTAATCCCGGGGTATTAGCCAGCCAAGCCCATCACGTAGGTACCGCCAGTGCTCCAGGGAAGCCCTTTTTGTTCAAGGAAAGTCAATTCTAGGAAAGTTTGAAAGGCCTGTACCTTGGCCAGCAGGCTAAGCAGTCAACAAACCCCAGCTGGGGCCAGGAGCAGGTTGTGGGTTAATAATTCAAGGGGAGAAGACCGATGGGGCCCGATGCACGCACACACCGAGTGACCCGGGGGAGCAAAGGGTCTCATGGGGAGCGGCCATGTCCTAAAGAGGGGTCCCTCATGCAGGGATGGACCAGGGAAATGCATCGTCCTCTGGCCACCACCATCACCCCAAAACGTACCATGCATGGCATGAACCCCGCCTGTCCATGGAAAATGTTTCTCTGTCTCATTAACAGGGTTTTTACTCTTTCCTCCAACTTTCATGGACTTGACTAGGGCTGAACAAATAGAGCTGGAAAACTGAGCTGCAAATAGTGAGATGGAAAACTGCATACCCAGCAGATTGCCACTCGCCCACGCTCGGAGCATCACTGTTTGCTCTCCATCACCCCAAAACCTACCCAGGCACCACGGGCACTAATACCATATGAAGCCCCGAGCACGTTCACCTCCCCGAGGGATGCCCCAATTGCACTTTCACTTGCAATATTTAGCACTGTGGCCCCAGCTCGATTAGTGACCTAAAAGCCAGACCCGAGGCAGTATCTGAGGATTTGCATAACTAACGAGCAGAGGGTGAATTTCAAAGTTCAGCCAGTCACTGTTTCCAGCGACCTTCCTGAGCTTTTTATAGAGCCGGGGTGCAATTCACAGGGAAGTTTGCAAATAATTGTGAATTAGGAGGAAGCATGAGGCTCTGACACGCTGCTTGCTCGTGAAGATTTTATGAGCAGAAAAAGAGGTGACATTGGAGAAAGAAATGAGGCCTGGGGACGTCTTCCAGCTTGGTTCCCTTTAACTCCCGATTTCCAGCGACCAGCCCTCTGGCGTCGCAATCCCTTCTGCGGGGTTATCTTGGCTCAGCTGAGTGAAGCACGCACGTATTTAGCAACAGGTATATAAAATCATCCCCCTGTAAAGCCTGACTCTGCAGTGAGTCACTAGGAGATTTCGCATTGATTTTTCTCGGGCTCTGGATCGTGTTTGAAGAAGCCCCCAACACACTCATATTCCCTGTGTAACATTTTCTCTTACCACCGCACAGCTCTTTCCCAAAAGCTTCCAAACTATGGCCAAGAGCTGTTTATACAAGGCAAGACAGAGAGGGAACCTTAATTTACAACCCTCTGAAGTATTATGATTTATAGCAGTCACAGTGAAACTGTTGATATTTATAGCAAAAATGTCTGCGTATTCATTTCCTATTCCCACTGCGGTGAGATGGGTAGTTAATCAATCCAGACTGATTAAAGTCCAGTTTATTGATTTCAATAAAACAATTCATCTAAGAATTTCACCCTTATCTGTGTCAAACCCATCTCTGCCCTGCTGTCTTTCAAGCTTAATGGAGAAAGGCTCTTTTTTTATTTAAAGGGCAGCCCTGGAAAACACGGGCTGCATCCCACCATCTCCCAGCACACGATCCCACCATGGCCGTATCCTGCAGCCGCTTAGCACCAGCAGCGCTGGGCTTGGACCCAGCAGAGACACAAGGATAGGTCCTTAATCTGCAAGTGCCTTAAAAAGGGACCTTGCTGGTCATCCGACCTGGGGAGCACCACAAGAAAGGGGCTTTCACCCCAGCACCCATCCCCACATCGCTGGGGCTGAGCTGGGGCAGCTCCTCCTCTGCATGCAAGGGGAACAAGGCTGATTTATTTCTCCCTTTGTATGTATTTAATCTAAGAGATACAAACTAAGCAACTAATGATATTTTTCCAGAATTCAATCAACTCAATTGTCGTCTAACTCAATCAAAGGCACTTTCAAGCCCCTGTTTTATCTCAGCCCCACTGCTGGGTGTAAAACTATGCCCTTGATCCAGAGGAGAGGTGTGCTGATGTCTTTCTCCCCTCATTAATTTTCCCTCCCACCTCTGTCCTCAGAAGAAACCGAGATGTTCGGACCTACAAAACCTGCAGAAGTGGCGGGGTCCCAGCTGCATGGGAGGGCTGCAGGATCACACCCCCCTTCCACCCCAGGGCAGAGGGAAGCCCTCAGCCCTGGCACGCCTGTGGATCTCCATCACTGGGTATGGAGGGAGGCATTTTTCCTAAATAGGTATATTCAGTGCTTAAAATGGGCCAGGAAATACCAGCCTGCCTCTCCCCTCCTCTTTCCAGACCGGGGCCGTTTTTTTCCATTTATCGGGATGTTCTGCCTGCTCCACTGCAGCCACTGGTCCTGCTGGGACAGCCCCATCCCCGCCACGCGGATCCGGCGAATGTGAGGAGCTATTTTCCATGCTGAAAGACCCCAGGCACCTCTGCATGAACCCCTTGCACGATGGTCTCTGCATGGGGCTTGGCCAGCGGGGAGCCAGAAACAAGCCTAAAATTGGAGACACTTTGCAAACTGGGAGCCCTGGCCCCCATCCCGGGGATATGGGGCGGCGGTAACCAAAAGCAAACTCGCCCCCGAGAGATGCCCAGAGCCACTCCTGTAGTGAGTTGGGCCCCAGCAGGGCTCTGCGGAGCTCAAGGCCAGCACAGGAGAGGGAGAGGGGTGGTGGGTCCGGGCAAGCCCGGTGGGCAGAGGGTCCTGCTGCGGGCAGGACGGGTCCAGGCTGGGCTGGCAGCGGCAATCGCAGCCTGGAGGGGAAGATGAAAGGGCGCGGGCAGGGCAGGACAAAGGGCCCCGCACCTCACCTCGCTGCCAAAGGAGCCGGCCACCATCTCCATGACAAAGCGAAGCCCTTGTCAATTTGGGCTGGCCCCAAGGGGGGATCTGCCCACCGCCTTTGAAGTGGGCAGCAGGACCCCCCCGCCCAGCGCGGGCAGGGGGCTGGGGTCACCCAGACGCTTCCCCCCCACACCCCACCCGCCCCACCCCCACTCCCAGGTCAGGAGTTCAGCGGGGACAGGACCCCGGGGACAGGGGGACAGGACCCTGGGGACACGGCGACAGGACCCTGGGGACAGCACGAACGCTCGGTGCTCACGCCAGCGGTAGGCGCAGGAGCGGGGGCACCCGCTCACGCGATGCACGGCACCCACATGCTGTGCACACGCACACACGGCATGCTGCACCTGGAGCACCCACATGTACCCTGCGCGTGGCACCGTCCCCAAACGCACCGCACTTTGCACACACACTACGCGTGCACACACACACTGCACCTTGCACCATCCTCAACACACAGTACCTTGCACGCGCACATTGAGTATGCAGCACCTCCTGTACACATTCACTGACACTATCTGTACAGCAAGCCCCATATACACATTCTACTTAGGGTACCTTGCACATGCATGCAGAGCCTATAGCACCTCACGCGCACTGAATACACCTTACATACATACACACAGCACATGCAGCACCTTCCCTCCACGTGTATACATATGGCACCTTTCCTGCACATATATACACACACACTACACATGCACGCAGCATAAGGCACCTTGCACACACATATGCACCCCCCCATACACGGGCTCTCACACGCAGCCGCACGCTGGCTTACAGCCGCAGCCCCGCACGCTCACCCTCACACATACGAGACACCCCATCCAACACCCCTCGGGGCCGGCAGGTCCCCGGAATCCCATGGGTCTCTGGCTCTGTCCATCCTACCCGGTGGTGGCAGGCGAGGGCAGGGGTGTAGGGGCAGAAACTGGTCGGGGAAAAGGACTTTCCAACCATATAACCCCGGCTGCCAGCAACACGGAAGGACGGTACTCTCCCTGCCCATCCTCGGCCCCTGCCACCTCGGCAGTGGGGTCCCCCTGCTCTTTGGGGACCGGGTGCCATGCCGAGGGCAGGCCAAGCATGCTGTCCCTCCCGGCAGTCCCCATGCAGGGAGAGCCATGGAGCAGGATCCAGCCCCGTGGGACTTCAAGCCCAGGGATCCTCTGCACTGAGGAAGGCGCAGGGGTGCAGGGCTGGGAGGTTTCCTTACCACTGCTGCTGGTGCTGGGAATGCTGCGCCTCATCCACTCGTACGGGGTGCGTCTCTGGGTGTTAGGGGAGAGCTGGGGGACCGAGCTGGTGATGGGTGGAGGCAGGAGTGCAGAGCCCGGGGGCTGGATGGGGTTAAAATCTGGGGGGCTGAATCCGAACTGCCCCGGGCTGGCTGTGGAAGGCATAGCAGTGGTCCCGTAGGAATGCCAGTCCTCCTTGGCAGGGGTGTAGGGAGAGCCCCACGCGGCTGCCGGCTGCCCATGGTGTGGGTCGTTGTTAATCCCCGGCACATGGTGGTAGCTGGCGAAGTCCGAGTACTGGGGCGGCCCCGGCACATAATTCTGAGGGTTGAGGTTGAGGCTGGGATGCCGGACGGAGCTGGGATACATGTTGGTGTCCTTATCCAAAAGATAACCTACATACATCTTCCCCGGCCGGCTCCGCACACATGCTGCGCTGCCGTGCCGCCGGCTGCGGGCCGGGTTTGGTTTGGCGGGGAAGCGGCCGCCCCTCCTTCGCCGCCGCTCACCTGGGCGCCTTGGGGAGCTGTGTCCCGGGGCCAGGCACCTCCCTGCCCACAGGCTTTTATTGGGCCCAACCTCTCGCAGCATTTGCATTGAAAGGCAGGTTTGCATTTCAAAGTGCAGGAACCCCAGCGGGTGAGGGGGGCGAATTCAAACCTCCTACCCCGGCTGCAGGGGGGTCGAGGCGGTGGGTGACCCCGGGGAGCACCAAGAACCCCCTGTCCCCTCCGCTGTCACCACCCCACAGCTGTCCCCATGCCATGCGCCATGGTCTCTTTGTAGCAGCCGGCTTTGGGGACACTAAGGCATCGCGGGTGTCGCCCGTGAGGATGCCCCAAGGGAGCACATCCCATCCCTGCAGCCATCTGCACCCGAGGAGCAGGGTGCCTTGGGTTGAGCCCTCATATTAAAGCCTGGCTGCAGGCAGGGGACAATCTGGGCTGTGCCTGCCATCAGCCCTGTCCCCACATTGGGGGACACCAAACCCTTGCCCTGGGGTGATGCTGTCTGTGCCCAATGCCAGCATCTGCCTGATTCGGAAAGGGAGGGCTGGTGGGAAGGGAAGGCTCTGGGTCTCCCTGTGTTTACTCCATCCAGGAGCAAACTCACCCCTCCAACCCTGACAGCAAAGCTCAGCTCGGCCCCAGAGAGCGGGACAGACGGACAGACAGAGCCAGCTGTGTACAGGGGGAATGCCCCCACCATAGACCCAACAGGGAGTCTCTGGGTTTGGACGTGGCTCCGACAGGCTCACAACCCTGCGGCAAGAGGAGTTTCTCGTCTGTTTTCTCTCTTAAAGGAGCAAAAACATCCCCATATGTTTTCTGATAGGGAAAACCAAGCAGAAACGGGACCCTCGTGAAGCTGTATCTGCCTGCAAGGAGGTGGCCACTGGCCAGAAACACCCCCCAGCAGAGATCGCCCACTCATCACCCATCAGGCCAGTCACACCTCCGCTCCGGAGGGGGACGAGGGACAGAGGACCAGCGCTCTGCCATGCCACCCCCATCAGAAACCCCCATCATCTGCAGCCGGGAGCTTCCTCCCTGCCACCGTCCCCCCTCCCTGCCAGTGTCACACCCCGGCTGCGCTGGCCACCACCGCGTAGTCACAGTTGTCATTTGTAGGCTGGCTTTTTCTCCTCAAACCGAAGCACAGCCCCGCAGAGGCCCCAGAAGGGTGTTTTGCCACCTCCCCAAGGCCACCTCTGCCCTTTTCTCCGCAGCAGCCCCTTCCCCTGCTGGAAACATGAGCGAGGCGAGGACTGGTCAGTCCTCATCCTCCTAGGACAGAAACAGCCTGGAATTTGACAATACGAAACAGAAAAAAAAAGCAGGGGAAAAAAAGATTTAGGACGAAATTGAGAGGAGGGGATAAAACAAGAGACTTTCAGAGCTTTTCCTGATAGCAGATATGAACCTGGGAGGTGTTTCCAGTGTGGGATTGCCTCCCAGATTTGTGGGGTTAAAAGGAAAATGGTAACAAAACCAGCAAAGCCTCTCTGACTTGAGGAGCTTAGTACATTTGATGCACAGCTGTTTCTTGCTTTCCCCCCCTGCAGCCGATGGCAGATGTCCCCAGCGTTAGCTGGTGGGTTGGGGACGGCACCTGGCCACCGGTGCTCCCTGGGGCCCTGCTCGCTCCCACGCCAGCCCATCCTCCCCATGACATCCTGAGCTCTCCCATGTTCGTGGAGGGATCGGCGCGTCCCCGAGCCGCCGCAGCACTGCTGTCATCTGTTTGCTCAAGGTGGACTTTGCGAGAGCTCGCCGTACCCACCTTGCAGCCCTCCCGGCTGCAGCCAGGCCAGGCTGCTGCCATTCCCACCCTGCAATCAAGCACGCCGTGCTGGAGCCATAATGGGGCAGCACCCCCAACCCTGGAGCTGTGGACCCGCAGCAGCTCTGCATCAGTCCTGGGCACCTCGTCCCATTGCTCCAGCCCCAATTCCAGCTGAAACTGGGTGAAAATATTACACAGATGCCCCTGTGCCACATCCACTCCCTGCAAGGACATGGGAGCCAGGATGAAATTGAAGGAAGATGGAGTGAGAGGTAAGGGATCTGGTTTGCAAGAAGGGAGCAGAGTAAAACCCCAGCAATGGGAAATCACCCCCAGAGCTGGCATCACCCAGGCTCTGCCTCCCGAGACCTGGCATGGCCAGAGGTACCATGAAAGGTGAGTAATTTGCAGCATCCTCTGCTCCCCTCCCTGTGCCACCCAGCGTCCCCGGCCCGTCGCCCAGCCTTGTCCTGGCTCCCTCCCTCGTGACAAAGGTGACTGTCATGACCATCCCACCAGCTGACAATCTCAGCTCACGCCACAGCGCAGATTGATTGATGCACCATATAACCCCAT
Organism: Gymnogyps californianus; assembly: GCF_018139145.2. Taxonomy (NCBI): domain Eukaryota; kingdom Metazoa; phylum Chordata; class Aves; order Accipitriformes; family Cathartidae; genus Gymnogyps; species Gymnogyps californianus. The sequence goes on from NC_059484.1 coordinate 15,202,917, forward strand.
TTATCCTGGATTTTTCCCAAGGTCTCAGCACAGCCATGGCTTTGCTTCAACAAGAGAGCCAAGGCCGCCTTCTTCCTCCTCCTCCTCCTGCCAGCAAAGAGACGCTGGCTCAGGGAGTGGGAAAAAAAGAAGAAAAGAAGAAAATCCACCCTTGAGCGGATGGTGGGAGGTACGGAGGAACACAGGTGGCTGCTGGGTCCCGGCTCAGGGACGGCTGCATTTCAGGGATGGGAGATGCTGGGGTTATTCCTGCCGCTGGCTGTTTCCTGCGGGCAGTGACAGGCAGCCCAGGCCCCCCTTTCCCTTTTCCCAGCCCATGGAGCCGAGGCCAAGGACTCAGGCAGCTGCTGGGGACTGGGGGGGGTTCAGGGGTCCAGGGGCAGCACCCCACACCTGCATCCTCCCCATGGCAGGTGAAGGGTTCAGCGGGGCACAGCATCGCCAGGTGCCTGCTAACAGCCGTGCCACGAGCTCCCTCGGCGTGGGGCAAAGGGGGCAGGGGAAGACAACTGGGCCATAAAGATTCACTGACGATAACTTCCCTCTTTTCCTTTTCTTTGGCCTGTTTATTGCTGGTGGGGATTATGGTTGGCAAAATTTATGGTGGGGAAGAGCCAGGTGAGGAGCCCTCCACGGGCTCCCCTCCATGGGCTCCCTGAGCAGCATCCCAGCTTCTAGAGTGGAGCTGAAGGGTGCTGCTGGGGACCCCCGGTGCCCTAGGATGCCACCCGCACCGGAGTCCCATGGGTGAGCAGGTCAGGGGCTGCCAGAGCCCGCGGGGTTCCCCAGCCGGATGAGAGGAGGTGGCAGTATCCTCTCCATCCACCCCAGAGACCCCCAGCACCAAACCCAGCCTGGGGAGCTCCAGCTAGTCCTCCAGACCTGAGATTCCTGGTGGAAACCAGGCAGATGCAGCAGAGAGGGAGAGCAGCCAGGGTTCCCCCGACGCTCCCTGGGGCTCGGTGCTGCTATCCGTGATCGAGTGATGCCATCTCCTGGAAGCAGGAGGGCTGGGGAAGGGAGGGCCGGGAGGTCCCAAGGGCCAGGCTGCAAGCAGCTATCACAGATGGAGCAGGTTTGCAGGGGAGACCACCCCACCACCTCCTCCTCCCATGGAGGAGGCGCTCACCCCGGGAAACCAAGCCCTGCCTTGTCCCCCGGCTGGCTCTGAACCCCCACCATGGTTTCAGCAGGACAGGGAGATGCCCGCAGGGGGTCGAGTAGGTGCCTCCCCTCGCTCCCCTTTCCCCCCAGAGCCTCCTGCCCCACCACCTCCCCAGCAGCCCCATGGGCCCATGGCCTCCCCACTCCACCCAGCCCCTGTTGCTCCCGAAGGCAAACCTGCGGCCTCAGACCAGCACATCCCAGAGCTGTGTGGCCCCACGCACACAGCCAGCACCTTCCTCCCATTCCCCAGCTTCTCCTGCTGCCCTCCTGCAGCAGGAGGAAAAGGAGAGCAGAGCATCTCTCCTATGCATCATTCCTGCCATACACCTTTGGAGCAGCATCCCAGAGAGCAAGGGAGGGATGGGGCAAGCACAGCTGCTCCACCGAATGCCCCAAAAGCATCCCCTCCTCTCTGGCAACGGAGACATCAGCACAACCTTCTTGCAGAGGACAACACCCGGCCCCAGCTCCATCAGCCCTGCTGCAGACTCCTGCGTGCCCTTTGGCTTTTCCCAGATGCCTGAACCGCGTCTCTGCTGGCATTTGTGTCCCAGAGCTGAGGAGGGCTCTGCAGAGCTGGTCCCCAGAGAGATGGGTGCTGGACCGGGATAGCCCAAATCAATGTGCTGCCAGCACTGATGTATAGCCCCCCTCTCCCCTCCTCAGGGCTCAGTGTCGCTCTTCGGGATCTGGATCAGCTTTCCTGGCAAAATGCAAATGCCACAAATCTTGGGACTATCCTTAAGAGGTCATTGGGGACAGGGACACATGCTGGCATCTCCTATTGCTTTCTAGCATGTGTGGGGCCCCCGCTTTCATGGGGTTGGTGATGTGATTCCCGCTGCACCAGCACAGAGCTGGGTGCTCACCGTGCAGCCGACGGGTGCTGAGCACATCTCACCCACCCAGCCTGTGACGGGAGATGTGGGGTCCCAAAGGTGGCCGGGGCCTGGCGGGGAGCGTCCTGGCCGTGCTTTGCTCCTTTGACGCATTTCAGGCACTGCGTAAGCAGAGGGTTAACGATTCCCACATTAAGTGGCTGCAGATGTGTGGGAAAGTCTGGGGCGACCGGACGGCATCGCTATTAGTATTCACCCAGGAGCCTGCCGCTGCCTCCCGGGGCTCCGCGGAGCACATTTAATACCAAGGCTCATCGTGGGGGTTAGGAAGAGTGCGTGGGATGGGGGCGGAAAGGCCCTGAGGCGGGGAAAGGTAACGGGCTAGCATCCTCTGCCGCTGGCTGGTGTCTCCTCCAAGCGCCCGAACCCAGGGAATGTAGGGGATGGGCCAGCATCTGTAGGGACACAGCACCGTATGGCATACGGCTCCGTGCTACCTCCTGACACCACTGTCACCCTGCGGTGTCCGTGGCCGATGTTCATGGTGCTGCAGGATGCTCCCCAGCCCGGGATGCTCCCCAGTGCGTTGTGCTTGGCTATATGGTCACTTTGGAAGGAGCCCAGCACTTTCTGCCTCTCCTTCCTCCCTGGGCACTGCTGTCACCCACTGCCACCCTGGCAAAGCAGGACCATGCACAGGGTAGCGGTTCCTCCGGAGGCCAGGGCAGAGCTCTGGAAAGGGCTGGATGAAGCCTCCTTGCAGCCCTCCCCAGGGCCCAAGAGCTGGATCCAGCCAGGAGCAAGTGCTGGCAGCTGCCGTGCCGGATGGGTTGTCCAGATGTGGTGCCATGCTCCCCGGCACCCGCCGCTCCTCTCTTGTGGTTTGCGGCTCGACACCACATCAGAGCGATGCTGAAATTTCTGGGCTGAGTTGGAGTTGATAGAGGCTCAGAGGAACCGAAGCCAGGGGCGAATCTGGCCCTCGTTAAACCTTCGGAGAAGTGGGAAAGGCTGACATCTGCTTCTTCTTTCATACCTCCCTCTCACCTGCTGGCACATGGGACCTGTCGCTGACTCCAGCACGGCCATTCCAACCATTATGTTGGGTCACCTGGCTCTGGCGTCTCTTCTCCACGTCAGGCGTGGGATATGGGCTTTTCCCTGTGGTCCCAGCTCCGCCTGGGATGGGGCAGGAGGCTGGAGAGCTGCTTTTATCCAGGTGATGCCAGAGCAGTCCAAATATCCTGGAGTGTCCCTGTCTCAGTGGCTGCTGTCCCCACCAGAGACACTGCACTACATGACCCCAAGCCCCCGCTAGCACTTAACGATGCTTATTCAGGCTGGAAATCTCAGCCGAGAGCAGCTCTGGCAGCCCACATTGCAGCTGTCCCAGCCCTGGGGGAATCACTAAGTCCTGCAAGCGCCACGAACGGGGGTGCAGGCGCCAAAAATAGAGGTGAGCAACGAAGGGGGGATGAGGCAGAGGTAGCTGAGCTGCTCCCTTCCGCCCACGCGCTCGCACAAGCGAGTCCCTCCGGCTTTGGTGCTTCCTCCGAGCTGGCCTTTCCCAGGAGCTGCCGTAACCCTGATGTGCTGTTCCTAAACAAAGTGCGTGGCCCTGGATGCTCCCGGGGGACATACAGCGCGGGCCGCCGAGTGCTTGCCGGGATGCTGTGGGCTTTCCAGGTCTCTCCCAGCATCCCAAAACAATGAACCCTGGCCTTTGCAGACTTCTCCTGGGAGAGGGTTTTGTTTGCCCAGGTTGTCCCTGCTCCCAGCCCAGGAGTGAGCATTGGGGTCATCCGTTTGCAGGGGGGAGAGGAGGGAATATGTCCCACCTTGGGATCAGGATGCTCTGCCCTCAAGCATGGTCCGTGCTAGCTTTTCCACCCCCTGCTCACCCCAGGTAGCCCATCCCCGTAACAAGGGGCCCAGCAGGATTGTACCAGCGGGTTTCTCCCTCTCCCGCTGTGTTGGAAGCAGTGATGCTGTCCTTGGAGGGGGGACGCTGCTGGGAAATAGCTCTGCTGAGCTATTCCCAGCAGCCCGCATGTCCCCGTGCAGGGACTCGTCAGACACATCTTTATCCCTTGGGAAAAGTGTCGGGAAGAGCCATGTGCGCAGCACATCCTCCCTGCCGCCTGCCCCCCATATGAGCCGCTCTCACGCTCGCTGGCTCCTCTTCTGCACGACAGACCGTCTCTGCTCTGGGGGGGCTGCCAGGGCCCCCCAACACGTGGCCGCCACCACATCTGGAGTCAGGGAATCCGGCCAGCCCGGCGCAGGGGAGCAGTGGGGTCTCACCCAGCCATCACCACTTCACCCCCCCATGCAGCCCGGTGTAAGAGCCCCTCCAGCTCCTGGGGGGCCGCTTCTCCAGCATCCTTCCTTTCCCCGGCTTCCCTCTCCTGCCCGGGCTTAGCCAGGCCCACACCTCCCCTGCCCTGCCTGCGGCTGTACCTGCCTGGCTGCCAGACCCTGCCAGGCACGGAGCCAGCATGCGAGCCCCACGCAAAGTGCCGCTCGTTGGGTGCGGATAACCGGGGGTGCCGCAGCCTGGCTCTCCTCACCCTCCGCGGCTGCACAGAATAAAGACCTTCCCCTTTGGTTTTTCATTGGTGTGAAGAAAACATCGAGATAATGGGCGATAAGCGGCAATCTCTTGGGTTCATCCAGCCAGGGAATCATTAGCTGTGCCCATTGTGCAGGCGTTCATTAGCAAGGCAGGAGGGGATGAGTCTACCTTGCAAACAAGCCAGGAACACAGATTTCAGCGGTGTTGTCTTTATGGGAAGGGCTTTTTCATTCTTGGAAAGGAAAAAAAGAAAGATAGAAAGGTATCTTTTCAGGGGAGTCTCCTTTTTCAGGATAGCCAGTGCATTTTTGCAGCTTCTCTTGTTTGGATCAGACAAAAGCACATCCCCAAGATGGAAACAGTGGCAAGAACTGATGGGTCAAGAGACAATTTTGATCCAAAGGCCTTCTGCACCTTGTTACAGTGCCGAAACAAATTGCAAAAAAAATCCCCGTTTGGACAAACGATAATGTTTTGCCTACTGAGAGATTCTCAGAAACTTTAATTGAACTCATCAAGGTGTGGGGAGGATTTAAAGCAGGTTCATCAGCTGGCTTCCACCCCCCCCCAGGGCAGGAGGGGTGCAGGACATCTGAGATGATGGCATGGCCGAGGTGGAAACTCCTGCCGCATCCCCCAGCTCTGTGCCCCTCAGCAGCCCAAACGGCCTCGAGTCCCCAACCAAACCCACCCTCTGCTGCAGCATCCCAGTTGCACAAGACCTTTTATTCTCCTTTCAAAAAAAAAAAAAGGACTGGGAGGGTGCGTTGGTGGTCCCTGAGCAGCCACGGCCGGCCGGGGGTCAGCGGGGCAGGAGGCACAGTGCCGGCACGGCCCGGCCCGGGGAGGCGTCCGGGGGGAATACGCGGAGTCGGTTCAGTACAGGCCTTCTTTAATAAAAACATGAGTCAGCTGCTGGCGTGGGCAGCGGATTTTCTAAACATCCCCTCATATCCTGAGAAAGGGGAAAAAAAAAAAAAAGAAGAAAACAGGAGGGGGGGGCTTGAGGGGGGGAAAAAAAAAAGAAAAGAAAAGAAAAAGAAAACAGGGAAAAAGGCCAGAATTGAAAGCAGACACAGGGAGAGAGCAGCCCCTTCCCTCCGGTTTAAGGAGGCGAGAGCCGGGCGGGTCCGGGCTCCTTTTGTTTCCCGTTAGCCGGGCCCTCTCCGCTCCCCCTCATCGGCAGCCTGCGGCAAAACTCCCCTCTCCTTGCAGCCACTTGGGCCTCTCCTCCTTTTTTAAAATTTTTTTTTCCCCGCATCGCGCTCGTCTGCCGGGCTTTAATCGCAAGTTTTGCTCTGCAAAGGGTCCCGCAGAGGGTGGAGGGAGGAAGTCGGAGGGACTCCGCTCCTCATTGGCGAGGCAGCCTCCCCCTTCTCCTCCTCCCGAGGTCTCTTTTATTTATACACGCACACACACACACGCGTGCACATCCCTCGGCCCCGGGGCTTTGCTCCACGCTGGGGCCCGAGGTGGCCGGACCCCCTCCCAGGTGGGCCGGGGGCTGCCCAGGGCGCTGCTGAGATGCACTAGAGGAGCAGGGCGAGGGCTTGGCTGCAGCCCAGCCCTGGCACAGCCTTGCCTCTCCTTTTCAGTTTATTTTATTTTTTTTTCCCCTCCTCCCCTCCACTTCATTTCTTCCCTCTCTTTCTCCTTTAAGTGGAAAAGCCTTGCCAGCTGGGGAAGGCTGGGAGGGCAGGGAGAGCCTCGGCAGGCAGCAGATAAAGAGTGCGGAGGAGGAGAGGAAGGAATTTCGGGGCGGCCAGCGCCCGTGGGACGTGCGGCACAGGCGCTCGCCCGGTGGGACCCTGCCCAAGGTAAGTCCTCGCGTCGCCCACCCGGGTGCTGGCTCGCCCTCCCGCTCTGCTCTGGCTCTCCAGCTGGGAAACCTCACGCTGGAGGTGGTACGGACCCCAAGGACCCTCTCCTTGAGCCAGCCCGGTTGCTCTGGAAGGGGCTTTGCTCCCCTGGGACTCCTGTTTTGGGCTGGCACTCCAAAACGCCCTGCCAAGCCCTGGGGAAGTGATGTTTGGTGAAGAGCGGCTGAGCTCTGTGGCATCCCATGGGAAAAGCCATCCCGTCAGCTCTCGCCAGATCCTGGACTGGGATGGCTGCGGGGAGTCAAGGCGACGCTGTGGCTGTAGGGCAGGAGGGGGGACCCCGCTGCAGCGGGAGCGGGGCCCAGAGGATGTCTGCTTCTCCATGGGGAGCTCTCAGTCCTTCCCTGGATCGGGAGGTTACCCTGGCTCTCCCAGCCCGGTGGCTGTGGGAGGGCTGGGATGTGTGTGGGGAAGGGGCTGCTCACCGTCCCCAGCGAGACATCTTTTAGAGGCGTGAGTGTGCCCCACTGCAGAGCAGCGTCACTGCAGCATTAGACCGTCCGAACACATCCATGGTCATCCCTAAATGCAGGGTGCTCCTAGGACCACGCCGCTTCGGTCTGTGCCCTTGACGAGACTCCTGTCCCCGTGGGCCAGGCCAAGGTGGAGAGGGACGTATGCAAGCCCTGCTCAGGGCCTGTGCCCTGGTGTGCTGGGTACTGGAGGAGGGAGAGCCTGGTAAAACCCTTCTAGGCATGGATGTGAGCAACCACTCTGCTGTCCCAAGAGCCCAGGAGCTGAGGGCCTCCAACAGGCTGGAGCTGGTCTGGAGTGAAGCTGTGCTGACTCAGGCAGCCCCGACAGCCCGGGACAGGGGGTTGCATGACCTGCGGGGCTTCGGTGCTCACACTGGGACCATTGTGGGCTCAGAGCATCCAGCTCCTGCACTCACCTGCCGACAGAGAGACTTTCAAAGCAGGACTTGTGGTGGAAAGGGATGTTGTGCTGCTCCATCCTTGTGCCAGAGCACCTGGGGCTTCTGCTAAAGCAGTGGGCAAATAGCTAAAAGTAGTCAGTTTGGCATGCAAACCCTGTTTGCAGGGGCTTGGCAGTCCCAAATCTTTTCAGAGGGTCTTCCATCGATGACAAGGACCAGCAATGTTGAGCCCCAGTGCTCCCCAGGGGCCATTGAGCTGTTGGTTGAAGGGTCATTTCCCCCTCAACTCCTGCAGGACAAGGTGTCTGTGCACCCCATGCTCTCGGGAAAGGGGCACGTTTCATTCAGGTAGCCGGAGCCAGTGGCAAAGACGCGGCTCTGCCTGGCAGAGGGCACTTGCTGGGCTGGCTTGGAGGGGGAGCCACCAGGTAGGCACCCGGTTGGCAGCCAGCCCTGGGCACGGTCAAATCACTCCTTGACATTGATGTCACCCAGGCTCAGGTGTGCTGTGGCCCCCGTGGCAGTCACCAACCCTGGGCAGTGTCCCTGGGTGCAGGAAACACCCCCAAGTCAGGCGGTGCATCAAGAGGGGTCAGTGTTTTGGAGAAGCATCAAGTCCCAGCGACCCATTTGCAGCATGCAAAGGGCTTTTCTCTCTCCCTAAAACCAGCTGTCCCTTCCTCCAGCTCAACAGCATGGAGGGTTCTCGCTGAAGGAGCAGGCGGAGGGACCGCAGCCACCCAATTACCTGCCCTTGGCTCATCTCCCGCATCCCCGCACAGGGCTGGGGGTTCAGGGTGCCCGCAGTCTGAACACAAGCACAGCCAGCTGTAATGCTGCAGCCACGGAGAAGTTAGCCATGGCTTGTTGTCCAAAGTCCTGGGCATTTCTAGCGGAATCCTGCAGGGCTCTGGCCTGGGCTTGGTCCTCTGCAATCTCTACATTAACTGCCTGGGCAACAGACGAGCGCACACACTAAACTCTGGGCTGGCACCAAGCTGGGTAGGCAGCTGGTGTGCGGGCAGATCGGAGCACGGGAGGATCCCAAGGGCACCGGGAGGAGTCCGGCATCAACCAGGCAACAGGAAGCTGTGACAGCATGCTGCTGTTAGGAAGGAAACGTTAAATGGCTGTGCGTGATTTTGGGAGCTAAGAGCCCAGGCAGCTTGTACAGCGGGAAAGGATCTGGGGGCTATAGTGGACACAAACCAGATTGCAGCGTGGTGCGGGGAAACCCGTAGCTCTTCCCGTGGGATGCGCTGAAAGGTGCACAGCTGGAGGCAGCGTCAACAGGCAGGGTGGAGGGACCGGGCCGTCCACAGCAAGTGATGCCGAGCGCTTCAGCAGGGATGCACACGGAGTGGAAACGCTCGGGGAGAGCAGGGAGGGTGATCAGAAGCCCAGAAGAGGCTGCAGAGGACTGGCGGAAGGGTTGATGGGGCTCGTTGGTTATTGGTTGTTGTGGGGAGGTAGCACACACTCTTCATGCATGGGAAAGGTCATTGCAAAGAAAAAAGTTAGCTTTTAGGGGAAATGTCTGTAGGTTTAAAGACATGAGGCTGGGTGCCTTCAGCCCCACAGGTTTCAAAGGACATGTCAGGCAAACCTCTGGCTGGGGAGATGTGGGCACTGCAGCAAGGCAATGACCCCATGATTTCTTTCAGCCTCATTTTTGATGGCTCTGTGACAGGATTTCCAAAGTCTTCAGAACAACATTGTTAGGAAGAAAAGAGCACTGAGCCCTTCTCCAAGACTAGGGCAAGACGAAATTGTCTTAGTGAGCACCAGAGGAAAGCTGAGGTTAAGAAATGCTCTCTAGCTGCGAGAGCGATGCCGTGCAAGAAGAGACCATGTTGGCTGGCCGTGGCATCACCTGAATGACGGACAGGTATGACCGGCCGCTGCCGGGGGATCCGGGCAGGGACTTCTGCGCCCAGCTCCACCCTGGGGCCAGGCAGTCCCCCAAGGTCTCATGCTGAAGCGGGATGGGATTGCAGTGGTGTTCATAGGGTCAGGCTCCGGCGAAGCGTCTTCCCGGGATGCAGCAGCAAAGGGCAGGGAGCAGAGGACCCGCACAGTGGCCGAATCCCGTGGGAGCGCAGCTGCCGGTGCTGGGCCCTTTGGCCCAGAGCTGAAGGGAGCTGGGGACCATGCGAGCTCGGGGCTGGCTGGACACATCCTATCCCTGTGAGGGAGGATCCGAGCTGAACACTTCGTGGAGTTTGTTTGTTTGTACTTTAACCAAGGGAAAGAAATCCCCTGGAGAGGAGCTGCAAGGGGAGGGTATAGACCGGGTATTGTTTCCTGAGAGGCTGGAGCGGCTCCAGGAGGCTCCTTCCGCTCCGCCAGGCAAATTGGACATAACGAGGCTTGTTTCAGGGGTGGCTCTTTCCCCTCCTCCTCTCCCCAGTTGCCTAATTAGGCTCCCCGAGCCAAGTGCACCTCTGCCCTGCTCCACTCCCACTGGGACACCTCCTCCTGGAAGTAAAGTGCTTTCCCGGCACCACAGGGAACACAGAGCAGACCCAGCCGGGAAAGGGACAGGGACACGTGATGGGGATGCACAGAGGGGTGCTGGGATGGATCACGCACTGAGCAAGGGGGTCCCATGGGTCCATCACCCCGCTAGCCTGGTAAGCAGGAGACGTACAGCGATGCGCTGCCCCTCACACCCTGCTTTTTCATTGTCCCTGGGCGCACACCCGGGATGCAGGCTGTGGCATGCCCTGGTCTGTGTTTGTACCCTTCTCCTGCAACCACCGACTTGCAGAGCCAGAGGACCGTGGTGTGGAGAGCCTGTGCAGGGAGCAGGGAGCTCACAAAAGCTCCCACAGAAAGGCTGCTGCCAGGAAAGCCAGGTTGGTGTAGTGTGAGTGGTGTATGCCCTGCACCCATGGATGGACTTGTCCTCTCCAGGGCATGCCTGCAGGGTCACCAGCTCATCTGTCCAGGTCTCTGCTAACACCCATCCTATGCTCTTTCCCAGGCTCAGCGAGAACCAGTGTGTGATGGGGCTTGCAGGAGGCTGTGGGGTGCAAGAGCAGGAGCAGGGAAGGGTTGGAACGTGCAGGGATATAACCAGGGCGCTGCGCTGGCTGTCAAACCCTGGGCTGCAAACCAGGAGACAGATGGAGTAGGAGGTACCTTCTCCCTGCTATGGAAGGGGACTTCTCAGCACGTCCCCGTGGGCAGCACCAGGGCTGCTCGGGGGGACGAGGCTCCCAAAGCAGGCAGGAGACAGGCAAGCCTGCCCCTCAGTGCGAGGCCCCATCCTGCCGTCCCTCTGCCTTCCCCCTTCTGGCCCGTCTACCATGCAAAAGAGTCTGTGACTGAAATCTTAATGCTACCAAGACACAGTAATTGGCACCAATTAAATTGCTACATTCATGTTTGAATTGCTTTAACTGGCGAGACACACTGTCTTATTTATACAAAAAAATATGTTTGCTTGTGGGTTTGTCTGAACCAGGGCCAGCAGAAAATACACCATTTCGAGCCCCGCTCTCTGCAAGCGCATTCTCCGCTCGCAAACTGGAAGTCACCTCGGTTTCAGCCTTTGCTGAGCAAATGGTTGCAGAACAGAAACCCCGCTTTCCTCAGGGCCGAGTGCTGCCGGCATTGCGAGAGGGGTCCCCTCCTCTCTCCCTGCAGGCAGCTGCCAAGTTTCCCTCTCCAGCCTGGGAGCTGTTAAGGAGAATATGGTCTGATTCAGGAATTCCTGGTGTGGGGAGCAGGACTCGGTGCCCATTTTAAAGCTGCGCTCAGGGGAGGGCAGGGGGTGCTGGCAGCTGCCAGCCCCGGCGCCGCGTCCTGCCTCGGCTTCTCCTCCGGAGGATTTGTGGGGTTCTGGGGGCAGGGGCTGTTTGCAGAGCATGGGTGCAGAGGGGTACTGATTTTTGCTCCATGACTGAGGGGAGAGGAACCGCTGGAGGTTATAAAGGACCCTGCATGCAGGATGGCAAGCACAGCTCATGCTGCCTGGCCAGAGCACGTAGGAAGAGGTTATCCAGAAGGGAGGCATCCCTTGTGCAACCTGCAGATGCACAGGGAATGTGTTGGCTTTCTGCACCCCCTGCTCCAGGAAAGCTCCATCGCTGCCCCCAGGTCCTGCTGTTATATGGAGGTGGGGGTCAGACCCTCGCCATGTGCGATTGCCTGCTGGGGGTCTGACCCCAGATTGCCAGTGGGCAGGAGGGGAGGCATGGGAACGAGGGTGGCTGTCGCCAGCACTGCAGTTCGGCTGTCTTTGCAGTCCTGGCGCTGGGTGCCAGCACCCTGGTCTTCCTGCCCCACAGGTGAGCTTATGGAGGAGGGGGCAGGATCAGCCCCCGGCACCAAGAGCTGCACTAGCAGCTGCATTTTGCTCCCTCTCTGGAACCCAGAAGTAGCAGGGCCAAATCAAACACAGCCCCCCTCTGAAAGCAGCCTCTGCCCTTTGTACCCCAGTACTACCTGGTCCCATCCTCTCCCACCCTGGCCACAGTGCCAGGCTCCTATCCGGGTCCCACAGATGGACAAAGGGTGCCCTGACCGCAGAGCTGGTGAGCGCCTAATCCTGGCCACGAGAGCCTAAAACCCCAGAACAAAGTGATTAAGCTCGGGTCCCTCGCAGGCAGCCGAGAAGAGAAGAGCCGATGCATCCACGCAGATTATCTCCTCCTCCCCGGCAGATCCATGTCTCAGGAAAATTTTCAGAGGAGGATCAGATTGCTCATCCTTTGCTGGGATGTGGGGCTGGTAAGACCACAATGCTCTGACTGCTCCTGGGGCTTTGCAAAGCCCCTACATCCTACTAGGGCTCAGGATGGCTCTTTTTCTCCTCCTGCCTCCATCCCCCTCCCCTCGCAGCGGATGATTAGCGGTTAATTAGAGCCAGCCGGGACCTTTGGCTCCAGCCCTGGCCCCACCATAGCAGCCACCCTTGAATAGCAACCATGAGCAGGTGAAGGAGATGCCGACGTGCTGGGGACTGTTTTCCTCCTCGCGTATACCTTAGCAGAGTGCTTCCTTTGAATCGCTGTGGGAAGGCAGACACGGCTTTCTAGCAGCCGCGGCACAACAGCGAGGAAAGCCCTGGGGGTGCCAGGACATGAGGTGAGCAGCCAGGATGGTGCCCGACCCTTGGTCCCACATCCCCTGCTTCCCCTCTCCACTCTGGGGGGCGGTGGGAAAAAGCAGCAGGCGAGCGGATGGGCTCTGCTCAGAGAGGAAAGCCCCATCCAGCCCCACATGCTCGGGAGCTGGGACCCTCGAATATGCCAGTTTGGGGGTGGAGGGGCCAGAGAGCTCTCTGAGTCACTGCTGCCGGCCAGCCCTGAGGCTTTGCTACCCGGTTGGAGGGGCAAGCGGTGAAGCGATGCAGGGAGCTGCGTGGGTCCTGGCCTGTGGTTTGGGTGCCCTGCAGCCACATTCATAACTCGCATTGCTCACATGCTCGTGAAGCAGCGTGGTGTGTTCTCCCGAAAATGTCATTGCTGTCAGGGGCAATGGAGAAGTTGGGGGACGGTCATGGGCAGCCCTGGCTGGGCTCTGTTGCATCCTTTAGAGCATCCTGCTGGAGAAGGGCACTGGGAAAGGCTGAAACGCTCCCAAGGGGCACATTTGTGCCTCCCCTGGGTGGTCATCACACTGCAAGGGGTGAGCCCCAAGGCTGAACAGAGCCCTGCTCCCCCCCCCCAGCGTGAGCATCCCCAGTTGTGCACACCAGACTTCAGGGCTGCGCTCCAAAACACTGGCCAGCCCTGAGCACCACCACAAACCAGTCCCAGCACCACCACAGGCCAACCCCAGCATCACCATGGCTCTCGCACCCATCAGCTGCCCGAGGGAGACCAAGGTGGGCAGGATTTGGCCAGGGCGAGGAGCGGGGTATGCAGCAAGGGACAGCCAGGCGCCGCATTGGCCTTGCCCAGCACGTGGCAGCCATGCCTCCCAACACCCCCATCCCTCCTTCCCTGGCCCCAGGTGAGCTTTGGTTCTCGCCCAGGGTTTTCCCACAGCCCTGGCCAGGCTCTGGGGAGCAGCGCCGCCGGCCCCGGGGCCCGGCCTTTCCTCCGAAAGCGGAAGCGGGGGAGCATGCGCGGCCGAAAGGGCCACGAATACCAACACTCGGGGCTGGGGGATTATTTATAACGCTGGCACCTCTCCAAACAGATGTTTCGTTTTATTTTGAACTTGCACTAAATAGGTCACTCGTTTCCTCCATCTCCCATGGGCTTAAAATGGAGGGGGAAAGCGGGGGGGATTAGGGGTGAGAGAGCGGGGCTCGCCATGGTCCCACGTCTCCCTGTGCCCGCTCATCACAGTGATGCGTTGCGGAGAGCCCATGGCTGGAGGTTTGCTGGATCACATGCGTGGACGTCACAGTCCCCCTGTGCTCGGAGAGGGAGGATGGCCACAGCCGAAATGGGGCTGCGTGGGGCTCACCACCCCACCCCATTCCTCACATGGCTGACCCCAGGGCTGCTGAATCATGCCACTGGGGCTCAACGTGGACTCGTCATCCTCCCTGGCAGCCTCCCCCCCTGCTTCGGAGTCACGGTCCTCATTTTTGGCTTTCTGACAGATGCTGTCAAAGCCCACGATAGCCCGTGGCAGGCTGGCCCAGAGGAGGCTGGCTGTGCTAGCTTATGTCCTGCTGACTGCTGCAGGACCAGCGCCCTCATGACCACACAACCACCTCCTCCAGGTGCCACCGAAGCTGGGGACCAGGATCTGGGGTCCTGGGCAGGGGCTCCAGTCACGCCAGCCCCGTTCTCTGCAGCAGAGGCAGGCAGGAGAGCCATCCCCACCTGTGGGCACGGTGGCCCTGAGCTTGTACTGCCCCAGAGGTGGCATCTGCCCCTGCTTTGACCATCTCCTAGAGAGCTTGGTCCACACCAGGGTTGTGGCTTTAATTACGTCTTCACAGACCAAGGAGCTCTGGCAAAACCGCTCAGAGGGTTCAGGCATTTGCAACGCTGCCTGTGAGTGCTTGTAAAACCTCACCTCTGCGTGACTAAAAGAAACCCCCAAACCCAGGCATGCTGCAAACTGGCACCCAGGGCTCTCAGCATCCCTTGGTCTCACCAGCGCCTCGGTAAAGCCTCAGGACCCCCTTGGCGCTGGCAGGTGGCCAGGCGAGGAGGGTTTTGCCCCCAGGCGTTCATCCCTTGGGCAGGGATGGCCTGTGGGACCCCGGGGACTCCCCAGCCCCTCTGCTCCTCAGCCTGGTTTCAGATTTCCTACCTCTGCGTTTTATCAGCAGCTGTTTATGGGCCTTGAGACGACAGGCTCCCCATGTGTGTGCCCTGCCTAATTCTAGCCATGTGCTGGGAAAAAGAAAAAGGGCTCTGTGATGATAATCTGGCCTGTGAGTAAACGCGGTGTCATGGGAGCCAAGGGACCCCAGAGGAGAGATGTTGCAACTCCGGGCGGTTCCAGCCGAGGGGAAAAAAAAAAGAAAACGCTCAGTTTTATTTAGATTAAAGGGTGGGAAAGAAGCAGTCGCGGAGGCCGGGGGGAGGGTGGCAGAGGAAAACAGGACAGGCCAAGGAGTTTCACTGCCGGACAAGCAAGGTTTGGGTTTCAGGGGTCGCCAGCCTTTGCTCAGGGAGCTCTTTGCCTTCAAAAGCGGGGGACGGTGCCCCCCTGGCCAGGAGAAGCCCTTGCTCCCTGGCTGCGAGCGGCATTGATCATGGGATCCATACGGAGCTTTTTTTATTGCATACGGGCACCCATGATCTCACTTAATGACTCAGATGCGCTTAGACAAAGAAGAAATAAAGTATATTTTACTTCCCGCTAATTTGCACCAGATGTCCCTGGCCTGCTTGGCAAGACAGCGGGGCCGGCAAGCATTGTGGGAGCGCCTGGAAGCGCAGCCCCAGCAAGAAAAGGGGCTAGAAATAGAAAGCCAGAGGAAGAGAAAGGACCGGCGGCTATGTGAGAGGCCTGGCTTCGCTTCTCCGCTCCTTCCTTCGCCATGGTCGTGCTGCCGCCAGCCGAGATGCTCTCGCGGGCTGGGCCGGCGGCCAGCACCTCTGCCCAGCATCGCCGGAGCAGGGAGGCTCAGGCAAGGGGAGCACGGCCGGGGGAGAAGAGCAACATGGGGCAATGGATGCAGGAATTGCCCCTGGAAATGCAAATGGGGTTTGCTGAGAGGAGGCTGTGCACCCCGATTTCCAGCAGACAGCACATCCCCTTGCTGGTGATCGATGGTCTGTAGGGACCAGAGCTCCTTCCAAGGTGGCTGTTAGGGCAGTCATGGCTGTTCTCCCCCTCCCCGGCATGCTGAGCCATCCCCTTCCCTATGCACCAGCTTTGCAGGCTGGTTCCCAGCTCCCACAGCTCTGGGGGTGCTTGCGGGACCCCCATACTGGTTCTCCGCAGGGTATTAGTGGTTGTGGAGGAGAGACGAGAAACGTGGTCTAGGCAGGCTCAGGAGGAGGTCAGTGGATCAGGAGGGTCTCCTTGGCGTGGATGCCCATCTGTGTAGATCTCCCCTGGTTTAAGGCAGTTGCAGGGCTAGAAATGGCCCCGTCCCACATGACCAGTGCTTGGGGATGGGCAGTGCCATGTGATGCTCGTGCCAGCAGTGGCTGCCACGCATGCCAAGATGCTCTGCCGTGAGCACTGCACTGTCCACATGCTGGGAGCAAGCGTAGAGGGAAGGGGGCTCAGAGGTGTGGCAGGGCACGCCGAGCAAAGTCAAAGGAAATTCTTGCCTTGTTACCTAATAATAGTCAAGACTGAGCCCACACAACATATTTTGGGCATTAGCAAAGGCATCTTTGGCTTACTAGCATCCTTAAACAAGAGATAGGTCTGGAGTGGGGGAACAGTAATAAATCAATAAGGTTTGGTGATGCTTGAGCTTCTTAGCAAGGCACTGCAAAGCGGGGAGGAGTGGCAGAGATGGCTGAAGGAATGGTCCTCCCTAAATACAGGTGGGACCATCCCCAGCAGAGGCTGGATGCAGCTCTTCCTCATATCCAAAACCCTGGGCGTAGCCCTGCTCCCGCTGCAGAAATTCCTGTCCAAGTTCATCAGCCACAGAGGCATCAGTCCCCGGCCGCTGCTCGCAGCAGTGAGCGGGGGAGTGGGAGAGGAGGCGGAGGAGAAAGCTCAGCTGTCATCAGATTTGGGATGCAGGAGAAATGGGAGCGGGCTGCTCTGGAGAAGCTGTGAAGTCATGAGATGGGGAATCATGAGACTTGAATCCCGGTCCTGGCGCAGCCGTGGCCCAGCCGCGTGGCCTTGGCCGTGCCGTTTGACCTCTCTGTTCTGGCCCTCTCGCCCGTGTCTTGCCTGTGAGAACACGGCTCTGTGGGCCATCAGAGCCCGGTGTGCCCTCTGCACGGCGCTGCTGCTGCTGAGGGATGTCGGGGTGCCCCCGTTTATCCCATCGCCCCATGCAACGTGCTGCAAAAGCACGAGGCTAGAGATGCTCAGGCAGGCTTTCAGCGGTGCCTGGCCCCAGCCAGCTATGGGATGCTTTCGTTTCACCAGTGTGGCAGTGGACTGGGAAACCCGACAGCCCCGGAGCTGGCTCAGCTCTCCCTCGTCTCGCCTGCAAATGCCGCTCGCTGCTCTCAGCGTCCGGAGGAGGAGAGGCCACCGGGGTGCATTCCTACAGCCACGCGTGCAGCGCGCCGGCCGGGCTGATGTGATTACAGAAGAGAGATAAGGACAGACAACGTGGCTGTGTCACCAGGCAGAGACGGTCGCCTGTATCTGTGTCTCGTTTGGACTCAAAACCCTCCCAGACGTTCACGGTCCCGTGGTGCCCAGCTCCTGGCCTCGCTGGGCAGCAGCGTGGACGCGAGCAGAGACGCGGCGTGCGAGCTGGCGGGGAGCCGTCCTCCCCCGCGGTGCTCAGCAAAGGCCCAGTGTGGCCCCAGGGACCCGAGCCCCCAGGAGAGCGCAGCCACCCCACGGGCATGTGGGGCTGAGTGTGGGTGAGGGGCTGCATCGCCCAGCCAGCCCGGCCTCTCTGTGAGCCAGCTGACCTCCTGTCTCCTCTCCCAGTCAAATTCCTCTTTTAGAATAATAAACAGTGCGGCTCAAGAGAAAAGCTCCCTGCCCTGCTGGGCCAGGGATGGCTTGCCTTCGCATCACGGTGCTGGGGAGGGACAGAGGGAAGGTCTGTACCCGTGCTGGCGGGGAGGAGAGGATGGTGAGGGGTATAATGTGGGGATGGAGAGCTGGGATTTCAATGCGGCGGCTGCAAGGTGGGAGGCTGCCACAGAGCTGCAGGGCTGAGTGAAGGGCGCTGGATGTGGCATTGCTGCAGGACCTTCCTGGCCTCCAGGCATGTGCCAGGATGGATGGAGGCAAATGGTCCCATGGCTTGAAAATGTTCAGGTCCTGGCCCGTGGGAACGATGTAGGAGTCTGAGGGCTCCGTGGCACCCTGCTCACCCATAGGGCTGGGAGGAGACAATCCAAGGCAGCTGAGCATTGTGTAAGTGCCTGTGTTTGGGTCCCTGGGTGGGATAACGTCTGGGCGCCTGCTTTCGGATCACTGAGTGGGGCTGCACCCACCTCAGCTCCTCTTTGTCTGGCACTCATAGGGTGCACCTTATTGCTCTTGCTGAGAACAAAAGCTGAGATTGAGGAGGGAAACAACAAGTGCTCTGAAGGCTGGCAGTGAGCTGGATGCGTTTGCATCCCTTGTGAAACGCCTGTGTGCACCCACATGTGCAAGCACACATGTCTCTGTGACAGGGAGAGGAAGGTTTGTCCTTCTGCTAGCCAGGCTCTGTGTGCGTTCTGCAGGACAGGCAGAGCTCAGCATCTCTGAGCGTGCCTCTTGCCCTGGCCAGAGCAGACAAACAAGGGAGAGGTCACCACTCTTTCCGAGACGTTGCCACCCTCCCACTCTGCTTGGGAAGCATCTCCAAGAGAAATGCCTTTCTGCAAGACCAGCAGCTTTATTAAAACCAGCTATGAACACAGGGGAGGCAGCCAGAGGCAGCAGGCGGAGGCTGCAGGGCTCTCACTGCTCGCTGAAGCAACACCCATGCTAGCCTAGCACCAGCACCCACCCGCGTCCGGCTCCTCGGCTCTGGCAGAGCAGTGGTGTGCCCCATCAGTGATCCTGTAGAGATCACTGGTGGAGTGAGGGACCTGTCTGTGTGGGTAGGGGAAGCCAAGATCTTGCCTGCAACAGAACTAACAGTGACAGCCATGAAGTTGGACAGGCAGCTAAAAGCTGGGCATGAGCTTGGGAAGACCTTAGCTGCTGGCAGGCAGGTATTTGGGGTGGGATGGATGAATACAGCCTGGCTTGTGCATGCAGGCAGGGAGGGGTGAAAGGAGAGGATCCCAGTTGTCCTTACAACCTTGACCATTGAATAATGGATGAATCACACACCTCTGTAAAGGAGAATTGGGAAACAAAGCTAATTGTTCTTATGGCAGTGCCTTGGGGGGCAGCGAGATTAGGTTGTCCATCCTCCTCCTCTCTCCTGCAGGCTCGTGCTCTCTGAGGGTGGGTACAATGAGGTCACATTCATTTACAGCCTGAATTTCAGCTCGATCCTTTCATCCTACCCACCCCCAGCTCTTCCCCATAAGTGCTCTCATCCCCTCTGGCAAATGCAGAAGAGAGAAGGAGTCACGGATGGGTTTTCTGGAGGGGGGAGAGGGAAGCTGCTGAATAAGCTGGAGACCTGGAAGGATTTGCTGGTAGATCAGACTTTTGTTGAGCCAAAGCAAGAGAATAATAAAAACATCTGACAAGCGCACGTCATTTAAAAACCATTTCCTCCTTAACATCAAGCAGACCAGGAGGCCACTCCAGGGCCAAGAGGCAGCAGAGCCGCTCAGTAAGAGACGGTGCCTGGGGCCAGGTCAGCAAGTCCAGATTGCCACTAGCCGTCCTTGTGCCTGGTGAGCAGCTCCCCAGAGCACTGTGCGAGCATCACGGGGTCTTCTCCTCAGGGTCTGCCTTGGGAGCAGGTTCAAAATGCCTCTTGCGCTGGGAGAGGGGAGGTGGCCCAGTGGCAGGGCAGGAGCTCAGCCCCAGATTGCAGCGTGGCTGAGCCATGAAGTTCAGCTCCATGCGGGAGCATCCCCAGGTTCAAGACTACTGAACTCATTTCCCCCCCAACTTTGTCCAGGCACAGAGGAAACCTTTTGCCCTTACTCTTCCTCTTGTTAGCTTCTTCATTTTGTTTTTCCAAAATACTCATCCTCATCCCTGCAGGTGTGATGTTACCCCATTATACGGGGGACAGACCCCACTGCTCTTAGGGAGCTCTGGCCTCATCTCTTCTGGGCTCTCGGTTTGCACTAGGGAGGGCTGAAAATGCTTGGTGGAAAAGATTCCTTGAGAAATATTGATAAAAGGGTTTTTTAACTAAAAAGCCCTCTTAGATATTCCCTTAAATATATATATTTAAAAGTTAAATGCAATAAACTCAGTTTTTTGTGGAGTTTCTTTGAGCTTGTTTTACTTCATTGGAAGGAGCAGAAAATGCGGGAGGATCTGTTTTCTAGCAAGTTTTATTTCACTGGGACTGAGGGAAGCAAAAACTAAGGGAAAAAAAGGCAAGCAGTAGAGCAGAGGGAGGGAGGAAGGCAGGGCTCTGCAGCGGAGGGAGCGGCATTTCAAGCAGAGATGAGCAAGAGTTGATACAACTGCTGGAGCCTCCAGCAAAATCCCTGTTTACCAGTGGGAGATGCCTTAGAAACAGCTCCTTCTGCAGATCCAGCGTGAGGGGGAACCAGCCCCCCCGCCAGGAGGGGAAGGCTGAAAACTGGAAAGAGGTGGGAGTTTCTGAGGTGGAGAAGGGAGCCTGGGGCTCAAGTGGGGGCTCGGGGACCCCCCTGCCCGGGGTGGCCAAGGGACCCCTCCTCTGCCGGCAGTGCTGCGCTCATCCCGCTTTGCTCTTGGCAGGATACGGCCACCGAGCCACGGAGCCCGCCATGCTGCGCCCCTCTCTGAAGACATCTCTCTGGCTCCTCATCGTCACTGGTGAGTGCTGTGGCTGGGGAGGATTGGGCCCTACGTGCAGGATCGGGCCGTGCGCGGGGATGCTGCCCTGGGATGCTCACTCCAGGGCAAGGGGGAGGAAAGGGGCAATGCCGTGGGGAAGCACAGGGGTGCACAGCGCGCTCCAGGTACATCTATGCCTCCTAATGACTGGGGTCCATGGGCTTATGCCGACCCAATCCTATGGCGGGGTGGATGTAAAGTCCCCACCTGCTTCATGCTGATGCACAGCTGGGTGGAAGAAGGAGGAGACCTTTGCAGAGGGAGCACTGCCCCGTGCGCTCAGCCCTTAGCAGAGACCCGAGAACCCACCTTAGCTGGACGTTATGGACACCCCCACAGCAGGAAGGATTCGGTCAGACCACATATATACAACAACCCCCCACAGCAAGGCAGCAGGGCACCTGGCTGCATCTGGGCTGTTTACAGCATTGCTGCGAGTCCCTGGGGGCTGTCCCCAGCTGCCCTGCCCACCCATGGGGACACTGGAGAGGAGCACATGTCCCAGCCCCACTGGGACATCTGGGCAAAGGGTGAAGCAAGGAAGCTGGGAGAGACACGGGGAGCCATTCAGGAAGACCTTGCCTGCTCTATTGCTTCCAAAGGATTTCCTGCAAGGTTTTGCTTTCATTCTTTTTTCACTTTCTTGTAAACTGACATTGTTTCAGCCTAGTCTGTGTCCCATCTGACACTGTCCCTGTGGAGAGGCAGCCAGCAGAGCAGGCAATTGCCTCATCTCCTCCTCTCCCCTTGCCCGCTAAATGCATGGCCTTTCCAAGCCTTTGAAGGTGCATCTGAGACCTACCTCTGCCTTTACAGAGATAGGCTCATTTTGGGGTCAGCAGTACTATCTATACTGTCAGCTCCCCAGGCCATCTAGACCAGCTCACAGGATGCGTAAAAGCCAAGAATGTGAGCAAATATGTGGGGGAGGCCTAGGTCACCCCCATTTCCAGCCCTGTCCTCACCAAGGATGCCCCTTGGGCTGGTGCAACAGCATCGCAGCATGGCTGCCTCCCAGCACAGCCCTGTTCACACCCACAGTTTCAATGGGTGCCCCAAATCCCTCCCAAGCCAGCCTTCTGCTCCTCACCGCCCAATGACACTGGGCAGCACTGGGTGGCACCGAGGGTGCAGTTACCTTGCAGAAAGGTTGGACGGGGGTACACATAGTTAAAGCATAAAATGGGGGGTTCTCCACCCAGCATTGCCACAGACAACATGGGCAACTTTGAATATTGCTAAACCCCGTGATGTCTTATTTCCTGTGCAGTAAGGGTTTCAGGAGGTACAGGGAATGAAGGATGACCCACCAAGGTCTAGGTTGACAGGACATTTCTGAGGAGAGCATGTGTTTGTCAGTGGTGGCTACGCCAAGGAGGACAAATCCAGGAAGGTTATTTTTCAGTGTAAAGGCTGACACTACAAACCAAATATATTGGCATGAGGTTGTGCTCCACTGTGCTTCTCCTTGGATTTCAGAGGAATCCAATTTGATCTCATCTCCCTCCTCTCCCAGGTCTGCTGGAGGTAACGTCCGGGGGCAGCAGGCTGCACATCGAACCCGAAGACACTGAGCTTGTACTCGGCCTCCACAGCACCTTCTCCCTCTTGTGCTATGGGGATGGCGCTCTGGTCTGGGAACGGGAGGGTCAGCCCCTCACCGCCTCGCTGGAGCACAGGGATGGTGTCTTCATCAGCAATCTCACGCTCAGGAACGTGACGGGCCGTCACACTGGGGAGTACACGTGCACCTACAGCCCTGACCAGGCTCCAGAATCAATGGAGAGGAAAGCCCTGTACATCTACGTTCCAGGTAGGGGACAGCATGTCCTTGTCTCTGCATTTCCACAGGGTTTAGCAAACAGGAGAAAGAGTGCTTTGAATTATTGTTCTGTCTCCAAGCACCCAGCCTCCGAAAATCCTTCCTCCCATTGCAGGAGAGCCCTCATGGCAGGTCATCTGGCTGTGGCATGTCATCTGGCTGTGGCGTGTCTCTGGTATGCCTCATCATGGGAGAGGCCCATATGTGGTGTGTTGGGACAAGTGGTGGGGGAGGCAATGACAGCTCTACTTTGCCATGGGGAGTAAGGGAAGAAGCATCCCACCTGTCTGGAGACGTAGCCCTGTGTTGGAGCAGTCCTGGAGGAGCACAGAGCAGCCCTGGTTCAGCTTCAAGCAGCTTTCTGTAACCAGTGTTCCCTCTCTCCCACAGATCCCTCCCTAGTCTTCCTCCCCACAGTCACCTCCGAAGAGCTCTTCATCTTCATCACGGGCTACACAGAGGCCGTCATCCCATGCCGCGTGACCAACCCGCAGATGCAGGTGACCCTCTATGAGAAAAAGGTGGAGAACCCCATCCCAGCTGCTTATGACCCACAACAGGGATTCAAAGGCTTCTTTGAGGATAAGACCTATTTCTGCCGGACAATCGTGGATGACCAGGAGATGGATTCAGACACCTTCTACGTCTACAGGATCCAGGGTGAGCTGCCATTGTCTTAGCATACCTGTGTACCTGCTGTGGTTGTTCCTTCAGCCCAATGGCAGGAGACAGCAAAGCTCTCCCCCTGTCTCCCTAGCGATGCCCCTGATCAATTCGGAGGCTGGATTTAGTCCTGTCTCCATTATAGAATGGGTTCTGCCATAGTGTCAGCTCCATCCCTCAGGGAAGAGACTTTCCAGTGGACCAGTACACCCGGGATAAATGGGCTGGGTGCCCACTCATCCCTTCCTTCATTATTCATTCCTTTCTTTCACCTTTCCCACAGTCTCATCTGTGAACGTCTCCATCAGCGCAGTGCAGACCATAGTGCGTCAGGGAGAAAACGTTACCCTGATGTGCACCGTGAGCGGCAATGAGCTAGTGAACTTCAACTGGGATTATCCACGCAAGCAAGTGAGTGCTCCAGCCCCAGCCCAGATATCCTATGGCAATCACTCGTCAATATCCTAGGTGAAGCTTCATAGGAAGCTTCACCCCATGGCAGAAGCTGTGGGATGCTGCTGTTGCCACACAGGGAGGCTTGATGGGGACATCCTTGGGTTAAGGCTGGCTGTCTCAGTGGCCTCTGATCAGTGCATGTTCCCTGTCCCTATGGCAGCCAGACTGGGGTCCTCTACCCCCTCCTCCTCCCTCCCTGTGAGCCTGGCTTTGTAGCTCCAATGGCAGAACATGCTCTTGACTTCTCAGACCATATCTCCTGTCCCCGTTGTGCAGGCAGGGAAGGCTGTGGAACCAGTGACCGACTTCCTGCCCGGATCCACCCACGAGATCCGCTCCATCCTCATCATCCAGAACGCGGAGCTGGAGGACAGTGGGACCTATGTCTGCAACGTCTCCGAGGGCTACCATGAGAAAACAGACCGGAAAGACATCACAGTCCATGTGATCGGTGCGTTGCTGCCCACGCGCCCAAAGCCAGCGAACCACGTGGGCGTCCAGGCAGGATGCCCCAGGGTGACATCCTCTTCTCTCTGCACGGCCTCCAGCTCTCTCCCCTCCTCGCCTCTGCCCTAACTGACCATGGCAAAAAGCCAGCCCTCACCCCATGTCACCCCTGCCCTCTTCTTGGCTTCAAAGCATCCCAAATCTCCTGCCATGGCTTTTGTGACCCTTTTAGACACTTGCGGGTATGGGTAAGAGCTCTTTTGCACTGTGCAGGGCCAAAGCGATGTGAGGTCATATTGTCACCTCCCATCTGCATCTGTCCTTCTTTCGTGTAATTTGAGGGAACCTGCCCCATCTCCACAAGATAACAGCCTTTTCCCAGCATGCTGCCTGCCCCATGAGCTACTCTGCTCCAGTGTGGCTCTGCACCCACTCTCCCCTCGGACACAAGCCTGAAGCCTTGAGGGACGGGTCTGGGGCTGCCCACCACTTCTGGGTGTTTGGAGTGTTTTGTTCCAGATCCATGTTTGTCCAAAGGGCTGGAGAGGGGGTTGTTTCTCTTTCTGACCCCCCTGTTCCTCCTGCCCCCTCTCAGAGCATGGCTTTGTGCGCTTCCACACCCGCCTGCCCAGCACGGTGTACGCCGAGGTCCACAAGAGCCGCACCATCCAGGTGGAGGTGGAGGCCTACCCACAACCCAGCATTGTGTGGCTGAAGAACAACAAGACATTGACCATGGAGAGCAGCAGCGAGTTCACCATCACCAGCAGGAACCTGTCAGAAACCAGGTGAGGGCCCATCATTCCTCACTGGGGTGCAGGGAGGGGATAATTCACAAAGCAACCTCTAAATTGCTGGTCGGACATGGCTGGTGGTTGAATGCCTTTCTGTGAGTGGATTTCGAGCATGCCTCAGATGGGTGGGAGCTGGTTGCCTCTGAGCATTGTCAGTCCCTAGGTACCTTCCCACACCCATCACTCTGGGACTGTGTCTCCTCCAGGTACCAGACGGCTCTGGTGCTGGTGCGGGTGAAGCAGGAAGAAGGAGGATTTTACACCATCCGGGCTTCCAATGAGGATGATGAGCAGGAGCTGTCCTTCCATCTGCAGATAAATGGTGAGGATGGGCATGCAGACATGGGGCTGAGGAGTGTGGGGGCAGTCTCAGGGGATGGCTCCATCCTTTGCCACAGGACCCTCAGGCTGAAGCCCTTGTGCCTCTGACTACAGCTCCGGAGCGGTTTTGATTAAAGGAAGAGCATTCAAGCAAGAAACATGCTCATTGGAAATATCTCACACTTGGTCTCAGAGCAAGGGGGACAGGGAGGCAGTGCAGACACCAGCAGCTTGGCCAGACACCAGGGCATGAAGCCCTGGCCCAAGGTAGCAGATGCAGAGATGACTGCACAGCTCTGATGTCCAGGACTTTCCCCTGTGCTCACCTGTGCTCTCCAAGCAAGCTAGATGGGGGCAGGTGTCCTCCATAACCCCCTCAAACCTTTCTCTTTTTGCTGTTAGCTTTCAAAAATAAAACACAATTGATGTGGCAAGTCCTACCTCACTGTCTCCTCACCCCCAGGCCATGTTAGGGGTACAGTGGAATCACATTCCCCTTCCATCCTGCAGTCAGAAAGGAGGATTAATTCTCATCACTGTCTCTTGGTTTCAGTGCCAGCCAAAGTGGTGGATCTCAAGGAGAACAGCAGTGCCAGCAGTGGGGAGCAGACTGTAACATGCTCTGCTGAAGGCATGCCCCAGCCGGAGATCAGCTGGTCTACTTGCAGCGACATCAAATGGTAAGTGGAGTGATGGAGCTCATGGGAACAGCTGGACTTACATTTATTAGAATAATAGACTATTATTTTATTGTATTCTGCTGGCCCACACGCCCAGGCATCCCATGATGGCGTGTGGTCCCAACTGCCTCTCAGGTGCCTTTATCCTCCCCTGGACCAGGTGCAGCACCAAGGGGCAGCCCACCCGGCTGCTGGGGAACGAGTCCACAGAGATCGGTCTGCAGACCAACACCACGTACCATGCGGAGTTGCAGGTGTACCGTGTGAACAGCACCCTGCAGCTGCACAGGGTGGACGAGCCCCTGCTCCTGAGATGCACCGTGCAAAACTTCCTGGGCACCAACTCCCAGGACATCACTCTGGTCCCACACGGTGAGGGCTGAAGGAAGTGTTTGAGCCAGTGGTGTGGAGCTAGACTTTTCTCTCCATGTCTCCAGCCTGGAGGTGCTGAGAGCCAGGACTGTCCTCTGATGACTGCAGTCCTCAGAGGCAGGAAACCTGGGTATTTCTGCCCAAAACGAAGCCTCCTTTGGGTTGAGCAGGAAAGGCTGCTCCAGGAGGAGTCTGGAGCCCTTATGTCCACTGGCCATGGACATCCTCTTCCCACCACTGGCAGGGTCATGCCTCCAAGGAGGCAAGATGAGAGTGCCTGAGCAGGTCCCCAGTGTCTTGTTATTAGCCCGCGGGTCACTAGATGGTGCCACGGACTCGAACATCCATACGCTGAACATCCCAAATATGAGGAAGGATGGTCTAAGCCCAGGCCCAGAGCTGCCAGCTCTCCCCCAAGAAAACCAGCCCCTCTAGCTCCTTACACCCTCTCATGGTCAAGCCTCTCCCAAGGCAGCAAGCCCTTCAACAGGCTGTAACAACCCATCACCCCGTTATCCCTGGGGTGCTGGCCCTGCAAGTGCTGGGCAGGAGAGGACAGGGACTGCCCCCATCCAGAGGAGAGCTCAGGGTTGATGTCTGGGGAGGGAGGCATGTAGCAGGAGGGCGACAGTGGCTAGAGGAGAGAAGGGGAAGGGTGCAGGGACCCCTCTGCGCTGCTGTCCCCTCCTTTCCCCAGGGTACTCAGGCCATGCAGAGGTGGAGGAGTCTGACTGCTGTCCCTGTTATCGTTGTAGCCTTGCCATTCAAGGTGGTCATCATCTCTGTCATCCTGGCCTTGCTGGTCCTCACCGTCATCTCCCTGATCATCCTGATCGTCCTGTGGCAGAAGGTAAAAGAGGAGAGTGTTCCCAGGCTGCCACAGTGGTACCCCTGTGTTAGGGTGGCTGGGAAGAGCAAAGCTGTGAGCTCCTGCTGGCATGGGCTTGATGATGTCCCACCCTGCCAGGGTCCATGGGCCTCCATCAGTCTCTGCATGCCCCTGGCATCTGTAGGCAAGATGGAGAATGAGGCAATGGCTGCAGGGACCAAAGACTCCCTAACAAAGCCCATCCACATCCCCCATGCCCTCTCTGACCCTCAGCTTCTCAGATATCTCTTTTCCCTTTGCTCCCCTTTCCAGAAACCTCGTTATGAAATCCGCTGGAAGGTGATTGAGTCAGTCAGCTCCGATGGGCACGAGTACATCTACGTGGATCCCATGCAGCTCCCTTACGACTCCAGCTGGGAGGTGCCCAGGGACAAGCTGGTGTTAGGTAAAGGCTCCGCAGATCCCGCTGATGGACTCCTGGGGTCCTGGCTGTCTGGGGGTGATAGGTTTGGGATCTCCAAAAGAGACCAACCCAGAAAAGGCACAGAGATCCCTGAAGATACGATGTGGTCCTGGGACAGAGGGACCATCTGGGACCACGGTGGGAGGCCAGCTGCCCCTTTGGCATGAAGCACTGGGTTATTCCTGGCTATCCTTTCTTGCAGCTGGCAGCTCCTTCCCTTCCCAGTCAGATGGAAACCCCAAACATCAACCCCAAACATCATAGCTCACGACCACCTCCATGCCCACCAGGATGACTGCAGCAAGGCTGGTGTGGTTTCAGACAGGGGACTTGTCTTTTCCAAGCTCCTCTCCTCACCTCTCCTCAAGGACCATCACCAGCTTTGTCTCCTCACTGTTTCTTTGCAGGACGCACTCTCGGCTCCGGCGCCTTTGGACGTGTGGTGGAGGCAACAGCCCATGGCCTGAGCCATTCGCAGTCCACCATGAAAGTGGCAGTCAAAATGCTCAAGTGTGAGTTGTCCCCACACCATACCTTTCCCCCATCCCAAAGCTGTGAGGCCAAACAGTGCCCATGTGCTCCCCTCCTTGCCCTGCCGCTAACACTGGCTCTTCCCAACAGCCACTGCCCGGAGCAGCGAGAAGCAAGCCCTCATGTCCGAGCTGAAGATCATGAGCCACCTGGGACCTCACCTCAACATCGTCAACTTGCTGGGGGCCTGCACCAAAGGAGGTAGCTGAGCCTCGGGCGCCTTGTCTCCTCTCCCTGCTGCCCTGCGCTGTGCTGAGGAGGAGAACTGTCCTCAGAGAGAATAATTCCTGTTTTCTGGTTCAGAATGATTCACCCTTCCCCTAGGAAAGCCTCATGGGTCTCTGAAAGCCTTTCTTTCCAACCTGATTGAAACTGAGAAGGCATGTTTCTGTTAATCCCCACCTCCCTTCCCAAACACAAATTTCGAATCCCAAAAATGCTTGGTACCAGAAAGATGGCTTTTCCCCCTGGCCCTGCCTAGATGTCCTGCAATCTGGTAATGTCCCTGTGGGATGAAAGTTGCTGCCCTGCAGAGCAAGCGGGGCCAAGGCAGGGCTGACGCAGGTGCTCTCTCCCACCAGGGCCCATCTATATCATCACTGAGTACTGCCGCTATGGGGACCTGGTGGACTACCTGCACCGCAACAAGCACACCTTTCTGCAGTCCTACGGCGAGAAGGCACGGCGAGAGGCAGAGGTGTACGGGAACACCGCCAAGGAGGACCATGTGCAGAGGTACCTGGAAAGCAGCACTCTCCTCCTCCCTGGTGCCTACCCCATCCTATCCCCCGTCGATGAGGGAGGCTGGTACTGCCAGGAAGGATACCTACATTTCCTCCAGACCAGTAAAATAAACGCTGGCCCAGCACTGGGACACAGCTGGCTGCTCTGTTACCTTGTGAGACCAGCCCATGTGCCAACCAGCCACCTCCAAACAGCTCCTGGCAGACAGGGAGCTAGCAGAGGCAATCTGTGTGTCCTGGAGGCTGAGTTTGCTAGCACACATGCTGGCTGCTCCATGCCAGTTGGGAATATTCCCTGGCATCATTAACTTTATTGGCATAACCATAGCTACACATTGAGTACAAAGACGAAGGCTTTTCCAACATGTCTTAACCCTTGGAGACCTCAGCTCTGCATTTTCAAGGCAGGTTGCGCTGCTACCGAGCCTAAGGGAGAAGTGCTAGAAGGAGTGCAGTTGCACAAGAGGTGCTACAAGGAAAGGGAAACGGTCCTTCGTCCGGTTGCAAGCTATAAGGGATGCAGGCACATCAGCACAGAAAAACGGTCCCATGGGAACTTAGAAAGCAGCATTTCCTTCCAGCACACCAAAACAATAGTAGAATAGAGCCGTGTTAGGACATCAGCACAGCTGCCCTCTGCACTTTCTGCTTGAAGGCAGCTGAGATCCTCCTAAGCACTAAGCACAGTCTCCCAAGCCCCTGGGGACATGCCCCACAGCTCTGGCCATGCAGCAGGTTTCCATTGCCCAGTGCTGGCACGTGGAAGGCCTCAAGATGCTGCTTCCCAGATGCAGTTGTTGCTCACTCAAGGGAGAGGTGCTCAAGGGTGCAGATGTTTGCTGATCCAAACTGGGAAGGTTTAACTGTGGACAGAGGTTTGTGTCCTGCCTGCTCAGTTCAGCCTTCTCCAGGCCAGTCCTGGCCAGCCTGGGAACACGCACAGCCAAGGTGGAGGGTTTTGCCTGCCCACTCTGGCTTGAGTCTCATGATCTTCTGCCCTGTGGGCGCCTGTGGAGCTGCGTGGCCCTGGCTCCCCTTCCTGCCCTCCCCAGTGCCAAGCTTGTGTGCTGAGCCAAGCCTGTGCGCTGAGCTAAGCCTGTGCTCTGCCAGGCAAGGTGAGCATGAGAAGTTTCAGCCTGTGGGCAAGGACACCTGGAGACCTGCAGGGGAATATGGCAGGCCTGTTTAAAGCTAGCGCTGAGGACACCTGAGCTGTTAGGTGGTGGAAGGAGGTCTCCAGTGCCATTTGCTCTTCTCTGCATGCATGATGCAGGGCTTCTTTCCCTGCTGTGTGGGACATTTCAGTGCTGGGGCTGAGAGTTCAGGAATTGCAGTCCCACAAATCATTGCCCCCATCCCCTCCATCTCCTCCTCTCCTCTGGATCTGAACAGCCTCTTTGCTTCCCCCCCAGTCACCTCTCCTTGTCTGTTGAGAGCGATGGGGGCTACATGGACATGAGCAAGGACGACTCCCTGGATTATGTGCCCATGTCTGACATGAAGGGTGAAGTCAAGTACGCTGACATCGAGTCCTCTAACTACGGCACCCCATACGAGCTGGACAGCTATTCCCCGTCAGGTAACAGCACAGCCACAGCGGGAGGGAGAGGTGCTTGCACTTCGGGGGCTGGATGCCTTTGCTTGCAGAGGTGGATGGTCCATATGGCAAAGGTCACCTTTGGGATGA
This sequence comes from Gymnogyps californianus, assembly GCF_018139145.2. NCBI lineage: Eukaryota > Metazoa > Chordata > Aves > Accipitriformes > Cathartidae > Gymnogyps > Gymnogyps californianus. The sequence goes on from NC_059484.1 coordinate 15,233,044, forward strand.
GTCCAGCAGTGGTGGCAGATGCCCTCGTGATGGGAGCTCCCGGCTCTGTTCCTTTGTTGCTAGAGACAGAGCAATCCCCAGTGAGTCCTTCCACTGGCAGGCAGCCCACGAGTGTGCTGAGTAACGCCAACATCCATCTCTGCTTGCCCTCCAGCTCCTGAAAGAACAGACCGGGTGACGCTGATAAACGAGTCTCCACTCCTCAGCTACATGGACTTGGTGGGCTTCAGCTTCCAGGTGGCCAATGGGATGGAGTTCCTGGCTTCCAAAAATGTACGTATGCCGGCTGGTCCACAGTGCCTGCAGCACTGGAGGCCAACAATGCTCTGCTGTGTCCTGTGGTCAGCTTCTGCTCACTGTCCCTCTGTCCATGCCAACCTCCTCGTGGGAGAAGTGGCCATGCAATTGAAGAGCTGCTGACCACTTCTCTTTGGAAACACAGCCCTGGGGATCAGCATGACTATATTTGCATGTGACAGCTAACCCTGGCTTAGATCGAGCTTCAGACCTCAAATTCCCTGACTCTGATCTCCTCCCAAGCCATGTGCAGCACAGCTGTGGTGTTATATCATCCCTATTTACCAGGATGACCAAACAGTGATAACCTCCCTGTGCTAAAGCACAAGCAGAGCTACTGCTCTCTATGGACACCCCTATTGCGCTACATGCTCTGAGCCCCCCAGGCCTCATCAGAAGTGCTTGTTTAGTGGAAAGTAAGCCACCACAGAGGACTAGGCTCTGGGATTTCCTAAGGTTTGGCTTAGCCCAGGGCAGGCAGTAATATAGTTGGACCATGTGAAACATCACACAGGGCAGGGCTAAGAGAAGGGGTAGGGATGGCATCAATAACGTGCAGAGAGAAATTCCTGGCTCTATGCCTCCAGCCAGACAGTCTGATCCCCAAAAGTGCACGGTCAGTGGTCCCCTGTGGAGCACAGAAGAGGAGCTCACAGCTTCCCACAGCTTCCCACAGTCACGCTTTACAGTGGCATAATATCACCGTGCTTGCTAGTAGTGTCTGGCAGGGTCTTGAGCAAACCTCAGGAAAACATCCAACATGCTGGCAAACCAGGAAGCACAAGCTAGGCTGGTGTAACTCTGATGTCTTCAGACTGCTGGATTGGATTGTCCAGACAGAGATGGAGACATCCCCTCCTTGCCAGTCCACCAGCCCCCTTGCTTGGTCCGGCCCTGGCAATCCCCTCTCTGCTGGGTTGTTCAAATTGCCCTTGCTGGATTTGTATGCCTACTGCTGTCATGGAGGTAGCAGTCCAGGCGAGCAGTGAAAATGTGGTAGCTCTGCTAGTGGCTTTGAGCCATGGTTGTCCCTAGAGGTGGAGGAGATGCCTCAAATGATGTGAGGTGACTCCTGTCCCTGAAGCCCCAGAAATGGGCTAGTGCTGGAGCTGGGCTGCTTCCTTGGGCTGTCTGGGGGCCCCTCACAGTGACAGTGCCCTGCCTCCCCCCTACAGTGCGTGCATCGTGACCTGGCTGCCAGGAACGTCCTCATCTGTGAGGGGAAGCTGGTGAAGATCTGTGACTTTGGCCTGGCGAGGGACATCATGAGGGATTCCAACTATATCTCCAAAGGCAGCGTGAGTACCAGGAGCCATGCAAGCCCCTTCTTCCCGGGGCTCTGGGCCTGGCACCCTCTACGTGCTCCCCCTGTGATTCACTTGTCCATCATTGTGCCCAGGGGTGGTGACAGGGCAGGACTCCCAGGAGACGGTGTCAACAGCCAGCCGTCCTGCACCTGATGTGCTCTGCATGCTGTGGAGTAGTAGAATTGCATGCCCATATCTCCAGGCTCTTACAGAAGAACCTGGGCGGCAGCAGCAAAACTAAGGATTGTCCCCTGTACAGCCCATCACTGGCAGCAGTGCTGCATCCCTTCCCCGCACGGCACTGAGTCCGGTCCTGAGCTGCAGGCAGGAGGAGTGCAAGGTTAGGCAGCTTGACAGTGCTGCAGTGAGTCACTGCCCACTCTGGGAAGAGGTTCACAGACTTCTGCTCTAACCACTAGACCACAGGGTAAGAGGAAGTGTTTTCCTGCGAGCAGCTACTTTCCAGAAAGACGTCTCCAATCTTTCGAGGCAGGAGAGGATGAGGCTGTAATTGAGCTTCCTCAGAACCTCCCCTGTGTCTTCAACAACAGCGTGTCCACTCCAGCCCTGGGGCATTTGGGAACGTGCAACCCCAAGCACAGGAGGCCATGTAATTCCGAGAGAAACTGAGGCTAGGGGAGCTAAGAGTGGAGCCAGGCCCCTCAAACCCCAATCTTTATCTGCTCTATCAACTGCTTAACTTCGCTCGTGCTTTCTCTCATTTGCATGGGATGGCAGACAGGCACTCAGTGCCTGGGCAGGCAGACCCTCCTGCAGAGGGGCTGGGGTTTTCCAGTCCAGCCTTGGCATAGCTGCTTTTCCTTCCAAAACGGGAAATGAAACCGGGCCCCTTTGCAATCCTTCCTGGAGATTATTTTAGTATTCATTGTGCAAGCGAATCCCAGGAACAGCACAGCCAGTGCTGCATACAAAGCTGGTCAAGTGAGGCTCCTTTTCGTGTATCACTCTAAGTAAGAGCAGGAAAAAGCTGGATGTGTCCTTCGGCTCTTTTCTGGTCACCCATAGCCCTCTCCAGCCTGGTCTCAGGTTTCCAAAGTCCAGATAGGCACGGACTCCCTTCAGGAGTGCTGTGGTCATGTTGTGCAAGTCAGTGGACTCCCCAAGAACTAGGGAACAGAGAATGCACACCATAACAGCTCATCATGGCAGACAGTGATGGAAACGGATGTAGCACACCCACTCTCTCCTCCTGCCTGCTGGTTTCATCCTGCACAAGGAAGGAGGAAAGTGGTCCCTCTGAGAAGTGGCTGACAGCAGATGTCAGCAGATGTGTTGGGTCGACAGGCAGCTCTGAAGGATCTTCTCTGGTAAATTGGGTGTCAAGCTCTCATCCGTTGAAACAAGTGCTGTAGATGCTGCTGACTCTCTTCTTGTTCCATTTTTTTCCTCTTAGACCTTCTTGCCCCTTAAGTGGATGGCTCCAGAGAGCATCTTCAACAACCTCTACACCACTCTGAGCGATGTGTGGTCCTTCGGGATTCTCCTCTGGGAGATATTCACTCTAGGTAAGTGCCCTGGAGATCATGGTGGTATCTGTAGGTCTGATAACATGTTAGCAGGATCCCTTCCCAGAGACAATAGAAATCCACTTCTAATCCCCAAGTCCCAACCTTACCAGTCAGAGTAGCACTTCATTCCCTGTCTCCTTCTTTCCCATGCTGACGTTGCCATTTGAAAGTGAAATGAAACAGGAAAGGTAAAGAAAAAAGGAAACCTTGGTGTGAAATGCATGGTGGCATGGGGGTGGCCGGCAATCCACCAGCCTGATTTCCTGCTCTCCCTTTACACCCAGGGGGGACTCCATACCCCGAACTGCCTATGAACGAACAGTTCTACAACGCCATCAAACGTGGCTATCGGATGTCCAAACCCACCCACGCCTCTGATGAAATGTAAGTGCTGCCCATACACGTTTGCCCTGGGCCTGCCCTACACAAACTACAGAAGCATTTCTGCCTCTGTTTTCCCCACCCGCTAACTCACCAGAGTGCTCTCTCTTCCCTCTTGTTAGCTACGATATCATGCAGAAGTGCTGGGAGGAGAAGTTTGAGATCAGACCATCCTTCTCACAGCTGGTGGTGCTTATGGGAAACCTCTTGGTGGATTGCTACAGAAAGGTATGTTCAAAGGACCCTGCTGGAGGGACAGAAGAGGGTCCGTGCTCTGTGGAGGATGCTGCCTTGATTAGGGCCCTCAATCAGGGTTTGGAGATCAGTGTTTAGTGCTGCTGTGCCAGAGGATTTTGCTGTGACTAAGGCTGCATTAGTTTGAACAGCCAATGAAGGTGGTTTGGGCATCCTGGGGACATTGCTGAGACAACTGGCATTGCCAGACAGGCAGCTGGTATCTCAGCAACTGCGGAAATCAGAACTGGCAGGAGATCAAAAACCTGCCTCCAACTGTTTGGTATTTTGGAGCTGTGGAGTTGTGCCCCTGATCTCTCCCTTAGGAAATGTTCATGACCTGTCTTTGGTGGAGTCAGGGTAGCTGAACCCAGCTAGAAGATGCCAGCCCCTCTAGCTAGAAAAAGCCTAGCAGACAGGGAAAGCAAATACAACACAAGTGCATTTTCTCCACTCACAAGACCTTCCCGTTTCTTTGGTAACCTGCCCTGCGAGAGCAGAGGTACCAGCAGGTGGATGAAGAGTTCATGAAGAGTGACCACCCCGCTGTTGTCCGCACAAGACCCACAATCCCCGGGCTGAACAACGCCAGGCTCACTGCCAGCTCCCCCACCAGCAGCATCCTCTACACAGCCGTGCACCAGAACGGGGGCGAGAATGATTATATCATCCCTCTTCCTGACCCCAAACCCGAGGCAATCTGCGATCTCCCTCAGGAGGCCTCCATCAGCCGGGCCAGGTAAAAACATTGCTTCTGAATGTTGTCCCTTCCCCTGACTGCCCAAATCTGAAAACAGGGGCCTCAAGAGGAAATGGGGATGCTCTGCTGAGGGATAGACCAGGGGTGGGTTTACCAGCAGAGAAGGAGGGCAGTGTCACTGCCATCTGAGGTGCTGTGACCTTGCGTGAGCCCACAGGGATAGAGATGAACCAGAGGAGCTGGGACATGAGCTAAGATAGGGGGCCATGTCACATCGTCGTACGTCAGACAGCACAGCTCGGGACAAGCGACCCCACTCACAAGGAGGAGGGCACACAGGGGCCCACGGTCTGCAGAACCCAGCCAGCTGTTTGTCGTTTGAGGGCTGAATAAACCCAACCGATATTGTCTGTTCCCCTGTGGAAAGCTACTCAGATAGAGTGGGGCTGCTGCGAGCTCAACGCGCTTCTCAGCTGTTGGGAATTCTCTCCCACGAGGAGACTTGGGACAAGGCACTCATTTCTCTCTCCCTCTTGTGTCCCTTCAGCTCTATGCTGAACGAGGCCAACACATCGTCTACAATATCCTGTGACAGCCCTCTGGGCCTCCGGCAGGACGAGGAGCAGGAATCTGACCCACAGCCAGGCTGCCAGGAGCCGACCGCAGGGCACCAAGAGGTGGAGGAGAGTTTCCTGTAGTCAGAGCTGGGCTGACTCTGCATCTCCCTACGGAGAGGCCAGCTGAGGGGCTGACCCAGACGTTACAGAGAGCCATGCTTTGCGCTTTTACGTCGGGACATCCCCACCTGTCCCAGCATTCCTCCTTCCCTCCTGTCTCCCAGTGTTGCGTGGGGAATTAAAGACTTTTCTCCATTGCCATCCCCTTCCCCCTTACAAAGAGGTGGCTCCGTGCAAGCAACCTTCCAGATCACTGCCACATCCTCCTCAGTGATCAAACCACTGCAGGAGGGAGACATCTCACAGACCAACATCTTCTTTTCAAGTGGAAGACGTGGGTTGGATCTCCACAAGAGACGCCACTTTCGGCATTGCTAAGATGATACTCCAGCCTCTTCCCCCTCTATGGCAATGAGTTTCATCTCCTCTGCACCAGCACTTCTCTGATGGTCTCAGCACCAGCCACACCATGGTTCTGTGAAATGCCACCGGGACAGATGATTTGCTTGGAGCCCATTGCTGGGGTGTAGAGAACCTGCAACACCAACCTTCAGCTGCTGGAGATCAAGAGTACATTGGGTAGATTCTCCTCCAAGCACAGCCAAGTCCTGGAGAGACCAGCCAGCGTCTCAGAGATACTGAATCACCGTTTTCCTTTCTTGACAGCTCTTCCACGATGGATAGAGCGTCACAAGCACTACAGGTACCCATGGCTCTGGGGCACAGCTCTGCACCCACCTAGAGGTGCTGTCACACCCTGAACCTTTTTGTGCCCAGCATGGCACCAGGAGCCCCAAGGGCATGCCAGGAACTCAAAATGCTCTCACAATGACTCTGTTGTAGTAACAAAGAGGGCAGTCCAGTGTTGTTCGTGTCATCTGTGTGGACACTAAGCTAATTATTCTCCGTTGAAGATTTAAAGGGAACAAATATATTAATCCACTAGCCAGGGCCAGTATAAGGAAGCAATATGGCTATTCATTAATCTACTGCCACTAAGCCCAGCTCATCTGCTGGGAAATCATATAACCCTGCCAGCTGCAAAATCTTTGTGCCTTACCTTTGGGAAGCAAGGGCTCCCTTTTGATAGACTGTTCATCCGAACACCCTTTCTCAGGATGGGAGGTCTCACCAGTCCCTCCTGAGTCATAGCAAGACTATGGGGAGCAATAAGGATGCCAGAACACCCACCCAGGGACATCTCAAAAGAGAGAGAGGGAGAGAGGCTGGGAAGCTGAACTGTATCTCACACCCTGCCACTTTCTGGGGGCCAGGCATAGCCACTTGCAACCTGCCAGGGCTGCGGATGAACTGTCATGGGGAACCAAGCAGAGCAAGAGGAATCAGGGAGGCTTCCTCTCTCTTGGAAACTGTTTTGAAGAATAAAAGGGCAGAGACCTTCCTCCTGCTTCTCACCTCCTTCCTCGCTTCTCACAGGCAGGCCTGGGACTTCTTGTGCTCTCAGCTGGCACTTGAATGAGGAGACTCAAAGCAGGAGGAACACCAGGCTTTTGAAAGCAGTTGTGAACCCCACGTCTGCAGAGATGAAAGCTGGACCCCAAAAACTACAGGTCTGACACCACAGAAACTAGCAGGGTGTTTTTCTGAAAGGAGAAGTTTTGCCTTGCACTGAGCTCTGTTCGCTGCATGCCCCCCACTCCCATTAACCCCTTCATTGCCCTACTCATGCACATCTCTGTGCATCCTACAAAAACTGCACAGGCAGGTTTACAAATTCAGAAATTCAATCAGCATCTTGCTGGGCTTCTGCCACCTCAGAGCCACTGAGAATTTTGGTTTTTTTCAAAATACAAAACTTCTGCCAGAAATCCCCAGAAAAACAGCTTCTGTTTTAAGTTGTCTATTGTTGCAATGCTGCCATTTATGCAGCTAAAAGAGGAGTGGGTGTTTTGTGGGCTGATGTCCTTGGTAAAATGTGAACATAAGAAATAGCACTTTTATTGGCAGCCGGTGGAGTATATTTTCAGCCCGTGTGGTTAGATTCCCCACCATCCATAGGAAACACACTGTGAATGACAACTGTTTTTCCATGTTCTGTTCCTCCTGCTTGTAATGAAGGAGCCATCTTCTGTGGCCACAGTTCATGAAATGATCCTAACCGCAGAGAAGCAGTAACTTATGAGATCCTTGGGGTCAGACCACTTCATTTTTCTAACATGTAAGGTGCTTGGTAGGATCCGTGTCACTGCAATTTGAGCCCATAGGATGGCACATCAGATCATCCTAATAGCCCCTGTCCGCACCAGCTCCATTTTTAATTTGTCCTTCTCTATCAAAGGTGACCAGAAGTACCCAGTACTCCAGGTGAGGTCAAATCTAGACCTCACATAGGGCATTAATAGTTCTGGTCTGTACTGGATTTGACTTGCTTGGTGCAGCTTTGAATAATGTTGGCCTTTTCCCAGCCACAACATACTGGTAGTTTGGAGTCATCCTCTGACCAATCTAAGCACCTACGTCTTTCTACTCTTGCAGCATTTCTAACCAAGATACTCCCCGCTGTTCCAGACATTGGGTCATCAGCACATTTTGTAACAAACTGTTATTTTTGGGCTGGACTGACTAATAAAAATATTAAATACTTCTAGCATCAAGAGCAACCCTAGAGAGCTACTTTTACTACCTCCGTCCAGCCCAAAGATTTCTGCATCAATTAACCCCTTCTCACCCTCCCTTTGGCCATTTGCTTATTTACTTTACAAACCCCATACTAAACTCCATCTTGTACAGATTAATTACTAATTAAATTACTAATTTCGCACTATCAAATAGTTTCCACAGACCTGAAAGAGGAGATCTATTTCTTCCCTCAGGTATCCTGTCCTATTAGCTGGGCATTAGCTACACTTGGATGCCTATTGTATTTTGTCCCATTTGTAGATTTATTGCAATTATTTTTTGGATCAAAACCTGTTCTGGCTGCTGACAGAGTGCTAACCCCACCTCCCTCTTCCTTCTTAAAGTAGGTACGCCAGACTTTTTGCAAAATGGTACCATTCTCCACTCCAGAGAGATATGACCAAATATTTGCCTTTGGCCCTGTGATTGCAAGGGCCAAGTCTTGCACTTTGTGGTACTTTCCTGTCCTTACTCAACTATTCCCATCACCATTTAGCGAGGGCATGCACACCTGCTACAGCGAGCAGATCTTCTCAGCCAGGGACAGGCTGGCAGCTGGGCAAAGCCAACGTGTTTTGCTAAGCAACCCTGCAACTCTCCTCAAAGAGAGGGCTTGGCAGGGCTGAGGCTTACAGCAGCTCCCCAGACAAGCTCTCTCTGTTCGGGGAGCCAGCTCCAGCCCCCCGCTCCCTCTCTCTCTGCTGCCGACATTCCAGTCCCTGCGTGGCCCGGCGGGTGAGGGCCAGGAGAAATGGTCGGCTGTTCTGGGCCCATCAGTTTTGTAACCGTAATTTCTCCAGTGTGACTCTGAAGGGAACCGGTCCCTCCGGGTTTTTAGTTTTGATGATCAGTATTTTTGTTTGGGTGGTTTTTTCTGTTTAGAGGTGGACCCAAACTGAGCCCCCCAAAAAGGGACACATGCCACAGCTTGGGCCCATCTCTAGTGCAATATCTTTTATTTGTAGATTATATTTTACTCTACAGCTGTTACATCGTTATCAGCACCAGTATATGCATAATCCTCCTGCCAGTCACTATTTCATACATACCTAAGTGTATCCCAGAAACTAATGCGACACTCTGGTGTCTCTTTCCACATTTAAGATGCTTCTCAGACTGATGTGTGCGCAGGTTTTAATCCTTTTGTCCTTCTCGGTTTGAGAGTGTTACTATTTTTTTAAGCGAGAGTGTCACGTTTAGTGTTTGTTTGTGTCGTGTTAAGAAATCTAGAGCACAGCGGACTTTACTTGTAACTAAATTGTCTCTGTTCACCTGCCAAGGGGACTGTGGCGGAGCCCCATGGGGACGGGAGGCAGAAGTGCAGCGCAGATGTGCAGCCAGGAGGAAGTCAGCCAGAAGTGAGAAACGGCTCTTCCCCTTCTTCCCAGTCAGGGCTCTGGGCTGGGGGAGAGACAGCACCACAAATACAGGGTACTGGGCAGTGGGTTAGGTTTTGGCTGTGGGGAAGCCCGAGGCCTGCCTGTGTAAAGCTGGGCAGATCTGGAGAAGGGGATTTCACAGATGTCTCCTTTTGGGGGCTTTTTCTAAAATGAGATGTCAGCTAATGTGCTAAGGAGGCAAACCCCATGCTCCAATGCACAGGCGCAAGGAAGGGCTCTGGTCGGGCTCAGTGCTTAGCTCAGGTCCCAGGATCGGTGGTGGCCAGTTCACAATGCAAACCACAGGATCTCCCATGCAGACAGGAGAGCAGTGGGCTGCCAAGCAGCCCCAGGGAGCCCAGATGCAGCCTGGCTGCGCTCCCACTTGGAGAACGTGAAGGTTGCCCTTTGGCAGCCCTCGGCAGCCTTTTGGCAGCCTTTGCCCCGCCTGGTTGCACAGGCAGAGAGCAGCCAGGGCAGCTGCAGGTCCTCACTGGGCGCTGGGCAGCTCCTGGGCCATGCACAGATCCTTCCCACAGCACATATCCCAGCCCTGGCTAGATGCTGAGCAGCCAGCACTGACTGTAACAGTGGAGGCACCATGTTGTCTGCAGGACTTGCCCAGGCAGGCCAAGTATTGTTAAAAAATCAGATTTCATGGGCCAGCACATGGGCTGCTGGGCTTCCAGCATAATTCTCTTGTTTCACCCGAAGGGCTGAAGTCTCTGGGACATGCCAAGATGGATCCAGTTGGCTTTGGCAAAGGCAGGGGAACTGCTTCAGTGTAGCTCCAGCAGCACTTTGGAGAGATGCCTCTTGCAGGGGTGGGAGGAGGCAGGGAAGCCAACTCATGCTGGGAGGCCTACAGCGTCCCATCGTTCCCATCCTTTCCTCCTTAATGGATTGCACCAGAACTGCAAAGCTTGCCCAAAGCGTGCCCTCTGCCCTCTCCCCCTCCTGCTGTTGCTGGCATCACGCTGTTACTCTGCAGCATCTCTGAACAGAAGCAGCACCTGCCTCCATGCTATCTGTTGGAAACCATCCTGAGGGCAAAGGAAAAAACAGAGTTCAGAATAAGGTACCAAAGAGTTAACATTTTCCTAGGTTTACAGATATATTTGTAGGATTTGTACTATGTCACATCTATAGCCATGAGATATTATTTTTATGCTGTAAACTTTTACAAATACATTTTTAAAGAAAGAGTTTAAAAATAAAGGTGTTTTTCTTTTTGCAAAGTTCCATCTCTTCCTTTGTTTGCCTGGTTTTGGTTGCTCCCACTCAGATGGGGCTGGGAATACAGCTTAACCATGTCGTGGGTGAAGGCTAAGCATGTTAATACGCTGTGCATGACCCCAACGCTTAGTGAAAGCCAAGCTGGGAGCCAGGCAGAGAGAAGCACAGCAAGGCAACAGCTGAGCCCAGAGACATGGTAAGGAAAAGGGGCTGCGAACAGGGCAAGATCTGCCCCGTCTCTGGTAACTGGCTAGCTTGTGGGTCGTGTTGCACTGGGAGGAGGTGGGTAGAGGGAAGGACACTGGGAACAGTTCCCATGTGTATCCCCAGTGCCTGAGGTTTGGGCCAGCAGCCCCAAACAAGGGCTCAACATGCTCCTTGGGACCATTGCTGGGTCTGTGCTCAGATCAGGGTAGGGATGCGGGAGATGCCAGACTGAACAGTGCTGGGCTGAAGGAGATCGGAGACACCACAGCGCTGTTGATTTTTCCATATAGTTTAATAGCTCAGGGCAGTGGGAGAGGCTGGAGGTAGCAATGGGGCAGGGCACCAGCAGGAGCCACACTGCAGTGCACAGGGCTCCCCATGTCTGGCTCTCCTCCAAGCTGGGTTCTCCTCCCCTCCCTCTGGGATGAGGAATTCGCTGATACTCTTTAAAGATGCAACCCCAAAATACTGGCTCCCCACACTACCTCTCCCTCAGGTCCACAAGTCTCCCTGCTTTCCTCCTGCTCCCCTCACCTTCCCCCAGTCACCTCTCCAGAATTGCTGGGATCCCCCAGCCCCATGAGAGATGGGCACCTCCTGAGTCCAGCACAGAGTTTTCTCCTCCCTCTGGCTCCAATGAAACTGCTCCCCCCGAAAATGACCCCAGGCTGCTGAGAGAAGCTGTTTGCAGCCAGCTCTGAGCCACATGCTTGGAAAGCCCAGGGTTGCTGCGAAGAGGGGATTTTGAACTGAGGTTCAAATATATCAATGTTGACCCTGTTTTCAGGCTGCATGATGCAGCCCCGCTGCAAGTGTCCACTGGCAGCAGTCGTGCCTCCCTCAGCTCCTGGAAACCCCTTGTGTACCCAAAGGCCCAAGGCACTGGCTGCAGCAGGAGACAGGTCCAAGTCCCAGCAAGGCTCCCCTTTCCAGCATGGCCTGTCATGGGCTCCTGTCTTTGCTCAGTTTGCCAGAGAGGAGGTTTGCAGGCTCCCCGACCAGCTCAGGCTGATTCTCCCTAGATACGCTCTGAGTCACCTGGCACGGCTCAGCCACGACAGGCAGACAGGTCATTTTTCTCCAGAAGCTGAATCAGCAGGGAAAAAAAATCACCTCGTCTCCAGAGAGGCTGCAGCAAAGGCTTGGGGGAAGCAGGGAGGGGGAATTGGTAGACCTCAGCCCTGAACCCAGCTGGCTCCAACTGCCTGATCCCTGCCTGGCAGGCCTTTTGCATGTTGGGATGCACCGAGGAGGGGTCATGGGGCTGGGAATGAGCAGGCAGATATGGGGACCCAGCAGAGCATTTTTCCCACCTCAAAACAAGTCTCCTCTCCAGTGATGAGACAGGCATCTTGTGGAAGAGCTCAGGGAAGCAGAGAAACTCAGACCGCAGAGACAAACCCTGGCCTGCTGCAACCAGGGTTTTTAGCTGTTTGGGTACCAACAGCTCACTCGGGACATGGGTGTTTCATGTGTGTCCCTGGACTGCTGCAGGGCAGTTCAGGCAGGCATGACACTATGGTCAGCTGTACTCAGTGCAGGGGTCCTGTAGGGCTGGAATGGCCCAGCCCCACTCCCAGCCTGGGAAACAGGTCTGAGCTCCCAATGCTCCCAACCAGGGCTCACAGCAGCCTCCGCTCTCCCCTCCACAGCCAGCCTGCGGCCAGCCAGGCACTGAGCAAGTCTCGTGCCATCTCCCAGCACGCCTTCCTGGCCATCGGGGCCTCCACAGACATTCCTGGGCTTCAGGTGACTCAAAGTAAGGCTGCAGCTCCTCTGAGAGCATCCCTGCCCCTTGCTCAGAGCTGCTTGGGCACATGAGCCCCAGCAGCATTCCTGTGGCTGAGCTGCTGCTTGCAACCACAGGATTTGGGGTGCAGCCTGCAGGCAGGAAGAGATGGCCACCAATGAGGGAGGAACCCCAGCAGACAGCTTGTCCCACTGAGCATCCCCAGGTGTGCCCAGCCCAGCTTGGGGATCCGTGCGTACAGGCTGTGACTTGTCACCTGTGGACCACTGCCATCAGAGACGCTCTGCAAGTGGCCTCCTCAAAGAGAAGAAGGGAGGCTGAGAGATTGTTTCCCTTCTCTGTATTAAACCTGTCTGGTTCAACAATTTTTCACAATGGTGAGTCAGTTCTCTCTGAGCTGGCATTTGTTCCTGGAAAAAAAAACCAAACAAAAATTAAAAAGAAGAAGGAGGGAAAGAATAATCAGGCAGACGTCCTCAAAAGGAGGAAAGAATAATCAGGCTGACGTCTCCTGTGGCCCAGCCGCTCAACAGCCCCCCAGCTCTGGGCAGGAGCCCCTCAGCACACCACGCTGCCTCTACTTCATGTTCTTCTTCCCCACATCCTGCCAGGAAAAACTGCTGAGAGAAAATCTTCTCTGTCCAAAAGCTGCCTTTCCTTCTCTCTGGACTCCCTCATGCTCTCCAGCCATCCTTCTGGCCAAAACCAAGAGCTCTCTCCACGTTCCCATGACTCTTAGTCATTTTCACCACAGTCAGCTGTGCTCTCATCTCTTGGCCCCAAGACTTTGTCTTGCTGGTACCTTGCGAATTGTCTGTCCCCTTGGAGAAGCCCATTCCGTCTGGTTTGTGGAGGCATGAGGGGCACTCCTCTGCCTGGCACCTTTGCGTTGCAAGTGCAGATTCAACAGCTACCTCTGTACAGATATTTTGGACGAGCCCATCTCTTTCTGCCCACATTTCGCAGCCAGTGTCCCTGTCACCTCCCTGCTGATGGGACTGCAGCTGGGTGCAGCTAAGGCAGAGTCCTCCGGCTTGCCCGGGGCAGGATCTTCCTCCCCTGTGCTTCCCAGTGCTGTCAGGTGGTAGCCGTAACTTCCCACCCCAGAGCTGCCATGAACTGTCATGAACTTCTGCTGCAGCGTGAGGTTATCCAGAGATAAAGTGGAGAGCAAGGGGCACCCTGTGTCTGACTTGACCTGCTAACATCTTGCTGACTTGAGCATCCCTGGGAGAGCTGTTTTGCTTTAAGCCTACCCTCACCCCCTGTTTTGGAAGAGGCATGGTCCAGGGGAGGGTTAACGAAGTGCCTAATTACTGCTCCCAGGTGCCTGCCAGGTTGTCAATTAGAAAACAGCTTCAAAAAGCCTCCCCACCAGCAAGGCAGGAGGACTGGGTGGGATGGGGTTCTGGGGAGGAGGGGTCCTTGCTTGAGCCCTGTGGTTGCCTGATGGTGGCAGGGTTGCTGTGAGCCTCAGGCGTGGAGGTACTGGGAGAAGAGGAGAGCTGGGGTTCCCATGTGTCCGCCATCCCAGCTGGGGACAGGGAAGAGTCTGCAGCTGGACCCCAACATGTCTCCATGCTGGGGAGGGTGGTGAAGGCTAGCCTGCAGCTGGCTGGGCTTGACCCTGCCTCTGCACGGTGCTGGAGTGGGGCTTGGAAGTGCTTCCCTCTCTGCACCAGGGATCATGCTCTTGGTTAAAACAGAATAATTTGTCATCTTCACAAGCGTTTTCCCACCTGGGAGCTGCCCCAGGCTGAATCACCTTTGTGGGCCTGTTGTGGGGGAGTCGGCCATGTTCCTGTGTGGGCCCTCAAGACCTGAAGCCAGCAAGAGCCACTGGGCCTGAGGTAAAATGGAGTCCCCTGCCACCAAGGTGGGTCCCAGCCTGGCTCTTTGTGTCCCCAAGCAAGAGTGCAGCAGTCCCTGGGGGTTTCGGTGGCAGTAGCCAGGGCAGATTGGGATTGTCCTGAACCCTGGCATGGTGCAGTGGCCCCTGTCAGCCCTGGGGAGTGGTGTGGGGCTGAACCCCGCTCTGAGGCAGGGTCTGTGGCCACCCTCGCTGAGGGTGGCCCCAACAGTGAGGGGGGGCCTGCAGCAGGGTGTGTGCATGGCCCCACCTCTACCAAGGGGGTTTGTCACCAGTGACGTCTCAAAGCATTGCTTTCTTTTTTTTTTTTCCCCCTCCCATTTCAAAAACAAACAAACAAAAAAAGGGAATTTCTTAACTTGTGGTCAACTCAGAAAGGAGAAGCTCCTGCCGAGGGAGCGCTGGGGACGGTGCTCGTGAGGAGAGGCACCCGCTGCTCGAGAGGATCCTTCAGCCGCGTCCCCGCTCCACGCTGGGCGCACCGCAGTGCCTGGGGACATGGGTCCCACTCTCCTCCTGCTGCTCACCGCATCCGGCGTCTGGCACGGTAGGTCCACCAGCCCCCCCCGAAGCCCTACTGTGTCTCCAAGTCATTCTGGAGCAGTTTTGGGATGCAGCAAAGGTTTTCTGGGTGTCTGGTGTGAGTGCTCCATCCCTCCTCAGGCGAGGAGGGCTGACAGCCTTGGTGGGGCTGGGGACAGGGCAATGCTGACGTTTGGACTAACGGGCACTCGGCTCACGGCAGTGGAGGGTGAAGCTGGGCTCCCAATTGTGTCTACCAAAAGCCTGCTGTGGGCTGGGACACTCCCTGCTTCTGGAGGCTGCTGCATGAAGCAGCCACTGCTGCTGTGAGCAGATTCAAGGAGCCTCGGCACAGGTAGGGAGCGGGCAAGAGAACTTGTCTGCTCCTTGGCACGGCAGGGAGAGATACCAGCTCTGCATTTAGTGCAGACTTGGCTATAGCAGCTTTCTGAAGACCATCGAGAGCTGGCTGTCATTATAGAGGGAGGACAGTGGTGGAAAGAGGGTGCGTTGCTAGTCTGTGTTGGCTCTGGAGCCCAGCTGTGCTGAGGGCTTGCTCCTGGCTGCCTGCAGCACTGCTAGGGTAAGGCTACAGGGTATGGAAGGATGCACATAGCATAGGAAGAACCTCGGCAGTGGAGAGATGGGAAAGGGAAACTTCCCACTGTTTAGGTCTGGGCGAGGGTTAGGAGGAAGGAGAGGTTCAGCAGAAAGTGTGTCCTGGGGAAAGCTGTCTGAAATAACCGTTTGCCCAAACGGGGCAAGAGCTGGAGATGCTTGGCCTGCAGGTGAAAGAGTTGGGGAAGTTGGCTGCATCAGCACCTTTCAATGCACCTTGTGTCTGGTTGGAGATGTCTGAGGATTGCTGTTTTCTGGTGGTGCTGGCATACACAACAGGGCTGTAGAGCCAGGATGTGATGGAAACAGAACTCAGGCAGCCAAGAAGGGAAAGGTGAATACGCCTGGTTTTTGAGGCTGTGGAGATGGCCAAGAGGCAATAACCCATCAACCTCAAGAAAGAGTCACTAAGCCTGTTTTGAGGTTTGCAACCAAACAGACAGAAACCAGTGTTACTAATCTTACGTCTTAAGTGCTGGCAGCCTCTCAGATCTTGTGTGGCACTTTCCTTCATTTTCCTCTTGAGCTTGCTTGGGGACACAATGAGACTCTGGTATGAAGTCCCCCCCTGGAAGGGGGCAATCTTGGGGGAAAGCATTCAGCATGTAACAGGGAGGCAGCATATTGCTATTGAGCCACTGCAGTGTTCATATTTTCAGCCCAGGAAGTTTGCATCCCTCTTGCTGTTGCACTGCATGGTGTTTCACTTCAAGTCACATCTTCGACATGCTGAGCAGGCTTTTTCCAGGTCTGCTGTGCTGGCAACTGGGTTGTGAAGGCTGCAGGGTTTTTAATTTCTGATCTTTTTTTTAAGATAATAGGGACTAGGCAGGTCTGATATAGATTTGTGAGAGATCGTAACGATATCTGTCAGGATCTCTCCGAAGGCTCCTTGAGGCACTGGGCAATGCAGGTCGCCAGCTGTGACATCCTCATCAGGCACTGTCTGCCATGGCAGGGCATTAGACACACATTTGTCTGAGTACCAGCACTGTTGGCCATCTGCAAAAGCTGCAGCATGCCAAGGTTGTCCAAAGCAATAGCCTCAAGCTGGAGCCAGAGCTTAACTTCCTTCTCCTACGTCTTGGATTGCAAGTGCATCTTCTGAGAGTACCCAGGGCTGATGTGGTATGACCATTGTGATCTGGGCTCTTGCTGGGGGAGTGTCAGGGGCTCAAATCCCAGCTTCAGATCAAGCAGAGGAAAGGTTTGAAACCTGATCAGCTCACATCTCTGTTCTTGGCCATCTTGAGAGGTCTTCCTGGGTTTCCTTTTCTTTTCTTGTTGTGGATGAATCTAAACCTCTGAGGTAGAAGCCCCAAGCAGAGACATGATGAGCACCCTTTTCCCCACCCCCTGCCCCCCAGATACTGTAGGTGACTCCGGGGAAGGTGTCCTCAGAAACCAAGCTTTTCCTTGGAATCAGTGAGGGGGCTCAGGCCTGGTATGGGTCCCTCCCAGGGCCAGACCTTATCCTAGTTATCCCCCAGGACCAAGTCAAGGTCCTGATGACTGGCTTCTGTGGCAAGGTTCTTGAGCCTCTCTGTCTTACCAGCCTTCACTTCTCCTTCCTCACCATTTCCAAACCCTTAGCAGAGGAAAGTAATGTTTTGGCTGGCATGGGAGAGGCAGGGACAGAGCCTGCAGCTGTAACTAGAGGTCATGGTTACACAACCCAAGTGTGGTAAAACCTTTGGCCAGCAGTTACTGGCAATGCTGCGGAAGCTGCTGGAGAGCAGCAGAGAGACATCCTTGGGCTTCGTGCAAGATTGCACACTGGTCAGCAGGGAGAAAGCCTCCCCCACCAGCCCTGCTTCCCCATTCTGGAAAAGGACCCACTGGTCTAAGTCATCCCCAGCACACACAAAGGAGTGGACGCTTGGGTGGCCTTCACCTGGCATTGTCCTGCATTTAGTGTCTCTGCCCCATCTGTCCTCACTCCACTTGTGTGGTGGTTGTGCTATTGACAGGAGTCTCCGGTGATAGCCTGAAGGCTGCTGGCTTCTTCACTGTTATGGAGAGCACCTACCCTGAGCCTTTTCTGGTCATAGCATCTCAGGAGTAACTGGAGGCTGATGACAACAAGGACACAGAGTGACATGACTCTTGTCTGTCTTGTCCTCCTGCTGTGGCCAAACCAAGGACCAGTTACAACATGGTCTTTCCTTGAGCCAGTTTGAATGCAGCTATGAGTCAAAGAGCTTGGCTCCCCCATTAAACAGTGCTGAAGCCTTGGACGTGGAGGGATAGCTGAAGCAGAGAGTAGGTGAGGGAAAAGCATCCAGTGATACAGAGTAAAAGCAACAGAAATGTGTCAAGCCCCGCTAGAAACACACAGCTTAGCAAAAAGGGAGGAAAGTCATACCTCAGATACGTGGAAAATGTGGCTTTGCAAAGGATTCTGGGATATATTTTTCTCTGCTCTGGGAATAAATGAGGCTTCTCCTCTTTCCACAGCAAGATAAAAACATCACTGAAAAAAAACCTCAGGGAGATAAAATGTCAAATATTCCGTGTTCTGAAGCTCCCTGTCCTCTGCTTCTTCCCACAGGGCCAGCGAGTTTGATCCAGGCCTTGTTTGGGTTTCCGCCGGGCAACTGCATCATTGTCACGCACCAGCAATGCCCTCCAGGGCCTTGAGTCTTGTATTCTCAGCCCTTCATTGCACAGAGGGAGGCATCAGCTCAAGACTGCTTAAATGATGCTCTTTGAGCTCTGATGAATGGGCTTTGGTGTTACAGCCCTGAGCGCAGCTGGTAGCACAGGACACACATTTGTACCTCGGACATAGTCTTCCTCACCAGATGAGCTGTGAGCAGGGGTGGATGAGGATGGGTGTGTGCTCCTTCTGCTGGCTATGTTACAGGGACAGTGTCCAAGGCAGCACCTGGGAACAGATTTGCTTTAAACTGTCTTTTCTACCCATGACCATGAGCAGCCTTCTCTTCTCTTCTCCCTGCAACAAGGGCTGTAACATCTGGCCACTACTCCCCTTTCCCCTGAAGGATATGCAAGTGTAGCTGGACTAATGGCGCCATTATAGGGTGCTTTGCCCTCTCCCACTTCCTGATGAGTTAGGGTGTTTATTTTCATTTGGACAACAAACCTTTCAACTAAAGAGCTCCTGTGAGTCCAGAGCAGTCTGCTGCAGAGTTTGAGGCATCACAAGACCAAACTCAGCCCTTGTTTCTGCTGCCACCACCCCGGAGGAGCACTGCCTGCAGTGACCTCCTCTACAAAGAGCAACAAATGGATAAATTGGGCAGCTACCTTTATGCTTACTATTATTTGAACCTGAGTGTGTGTCCCTTTAAGATGTGAGGGTGGGTTAGCAACCGGGAAGGAAAGCAGAAGTGGGAGAATAGCCCTGGATAGGGGCCGGAGTGGGGTGCAGAGCCCCCCGAGCACAGATAGCCATTTGCAATGTGTTTCCTGTCCTCCCCAAAGGCCTGGCGTGGGGGTGGCGGTACCACTTCTTCCCTAGCCCTGCGGCACTGATTCATTTCTCACTTCCCCCCACCCTAAATATAGGTGGTGACTCAAAGAACTCGCTGATGCGGCAAAACAGGGAAAAAAATATTTCCTTCTGACACTAAGGGCTGGAGTGGGACCCTGGTTCCCCTTTATTCAGCCAGCAGAGAAGCCATCTTCAAAGTAGAGACGGCATAAGAAATCCAGCTGGATTGCAATGCCAGTGTCAGCATGGCCTGGTGTGCTGTATGTACAACTGCAGTTTTGGGCTTTCATGAGCCATCTAGCTTTTCTGTGCCTCAGTTTCCCATCCCCAAATATGAATAATAATACTGACTCACTTCATAATGTTTTGATGGTATCTGTGAGGAAAATGTACTATGTGACTCTATGATAAAGCATAAGTAGGTGTCTTTCGAAATCCAGTACCCAGCAACCAAAAAGCCAGTCTTCCCAGAGGGCATACACTGACCTCCTGCTCTGCCGAAGCTTTCCAGGTCTGTTCTAGCTCGTCACAGCACCAATGCAACAGAGAGCCCCATCCACTAGACTTGGCTTAAACTTCACCAAATGGTGTTATGGGCTAACCAAGTTCATATAGTAGCTCCAGCTCTGCCACAAAAGGAAAACTGTTGCAAGAAGAGGCAAAACCCAACAGGAGTAATTTCCAAGGTAGCAGCTGGCCTAATCAGCTCCAGATGATTGTTTTTTCTGTCCCAGTGCTCTAAATGTTCACTTGTGGGGTTTTCTCTCTTCCCTGAAATTCATTCCTTGGAGTATCAGGCCGTATTGATCTGGTGGGATGGAGAATGGCCGGAGTGATGCAGGCCAAAAAGCCAGTTTGAATCCCAAGCCTAGCGTCTTCCTGATGCTGAGCTACTCCACGCTCAGCAGTGTGAACTCCAACAGAGCATCTTCAGGGATCATTTTTGCATCCTCATTCTTTCTCTTTCCTTTGTAGGCTCGGCATCCCCAGTGATCAGTCCTGACCTCCCTGCTCTGGTTGTCAGCACAGGTGATCCAGTCATCTTGCACTGCTCAGGAGAGTCCGAAGTTAAATGGACAAGCCGAAAGGATACATTCAGCAACCACACCAGCAGCACGCTCAGTATTCCCAAGGCCACTTACAGGGATACAGGCACCTATAATTGTGCTTATGTCAACAGCAGTGACAAGGGCGTTGCAACTGTGCATCTGTTTGTGCGAGGTAACCATGCTTCCCTCTTCCCACATACGCTGGCAGAACGGCCTCCTTTCAGGAAGCACGGCCATTAGACGGGTCCTCTGTGTGGCTCTGGTTGTGTGTGTGTTTGGGGAGCAGTGCAGGCTCCTAGTGGGGCAGTGGCTCACTAACAACCATGTGAGCCCACATAAAATGGGGCCTGTGGCTGAAGCACTGGGGTAGAGTACAGAGCTGCATCTCATGCATATGTGGGAATGGCCTGGACCTCTCCCTCCATTTACCTTGGCTTCCCTTGCTGAAAAAACAAGGATGAAAGTCTATTCAGTTTTGTAATGAGCAGTGAGATCTGGAAATCAGAGAACCGTATTGCCATTACCCCAGCTAAGGGCGAGTATCACATGAATCGCATCCTCACAACATGACCTGAACCCCAAATATTCTTTTACCCCAGAAGAACTTATGCTGTGGTAGCTCCACCACTTGAGTTCACCCCTTCCCTTGTACCAGAAATACTGTCCTGGACAGGGAAGCTGGAGGTCTGATAAATAAAACTAACACCGTGGTGAAAAGCTTAATTAGAGGTGAGTATACTTCTCAGTCTCTCTTGCCTGTGTACATTTGTGAGTTGATTGCTGTGCTCTCCTCAAATGCCTTAGCTGGAATTGGGCTTGTTGTGTGAGTTTTTGGAGACTGAGTCAGGCAGGCATTGAGCAGGGCTGCCCCAGCATCGAACTCCCATTGGGCAGCAATGCTGGAGACTTGCCTTTGCTGGAATGTGTTTCTCAGCTTCGATGCGTTTTCTGATCCCATTCTCTGGCCTACCTTGTCTCCTCCGCAGATCCCAATAATGTGTGGTACACCCCAACTTTTCGGATCTTCGTGACCAAAGGTGGTAATGCTGAGCTCCCCTGTCTCATCACGGCCCCCGAGTATGGATCCAGCGTGACTCTGATAATGGATGACGCCTCTCATCTCTCACCCGGGACCAACTATTCTTTCAGTACTGAGAAAGGAATAACACTTTACAATGTGCAAAGCAAGCAGAAGGGCTTTTACCGATGCCAAGCAGTGATAAATGGAAAAATAGAGAAGTCATCAAGAATAAGACTGATTGTGGAAGAAGGTAAAGGTTTGGGGTTGCTGCTGTCCTCAGGGAGACAGCAATATCTAAGCTGGCCACAGCAGATAGTTAAGGAAAAGCTCCTCTCCAGTGATAGGAAAGACCTTCTGAACCTGCAATCTTTAAAGGGTATTTAATAGAGGCAAAATTCCATCAGCTTCTGGCAAATTGGCTCCTTCAGGCGGGTCTCCATGGGTTCAGCAGTATTCAAATCTTTGCAGGCACTATCACAGAACAGAGAAAAAAGTCCACCTATCTCCCTGATGTTCTGCAAGTCCTCAGGCCCTGATGCTCAGGATGTAACCATGGCAGAAGGTTCCCCTTCCCTTTCAACCCACAGTGCTGACTGCTGTGCTCTCCTCCACCTGTACTGCTTCCCATAGACACAGGCACAGAAAGGAGTGATGATCCCTAGGGAAGGAGAAGGTCGGGGGTAAAGAGACTGAAGAGGTTGGAAAGGAGAAGTTCGCCAGGCCCTGGGGAGTCTCCAAAGCACACAGGGTCATGGTACCATCTGACGTTGAATCTTTCCCTGCTTGCCTTTGTATAGCACTGGAGAAGCCTGTATCAGTGATGATGGACCCTATAGACCATGTGCGAATCGTGGGCGAACCTTTCAAAGTCACTTGCAGAGTAATTGCTCCTTCCCACAAGTACGACATCAGATGGGTGACAGCAGCAAAGAGCGTAAGTTGAAGTGTGCAGCCTCAAGGGGGTATCGGGCTTTTCTGGAAACCAGCAGGCATAGGGTGGTAAAAACTGTCCAGACCCAAATCACCTGCAGCAAAGCCTTGAACTGCCCAACCAAAGCAGCTATTCAAACAAGCTGTAGAAATCTGAATATGGCCATCCTTTCCTTGGGATGACACAGGGTTAAGAAACACCTGCCCATTGTCAGGATCTTGCTGCAAGAGAGAAGGAAAGTATGTTGTTTCGGCTGAGTTCATTGAGCAGGAGCCACAGTACCTACTAAGGCAACGTTTCTCCAGCCAGCCCTGCCAGGGCTTATAAAGCAGCAAACATGTTCAGGGGACACAGTTCCCCAGAGAAAAGATGTGGGTGAAGAAAGGGAATGCATTTCAAAATCTCTGTTGTGCTGACTTTTAACTGCTAGATGGTTAGATAAGGTTTGCTAGAAGTCCTTATTATATCTGATGCCTTTATTAAGGAGTTGAAATAACATGCAA
Organism: Gymnogyps californianus; assembly: GCF_018139145.2. Lineage (NCBI taxonomy): Eukaryota > Metazoa > Chordata > Aves > Accipitriformes > Cathartidae > Gymnogyps > Gymnogyps californianus. Next base: position 15,255,352 of record NC_059484.1, read on the forward strand.
GATACGTTTGGATCATACAATATAAGGCCAACTTGCAGTCAGAAGGTTGACAATAGCTATAAGTCTAGCTGCTGTGGAATATCTGCCCTGAATACTTAGGTTTAATATGCCTCTTGGTCTCCACACAGACGGCTTTCAGTGGCAGGGGCTCTTTAACAAAGCTCAGTAGCCCAGAATGGGGAGCGGGGGGTGTATGTTTGTCATAAATATTCAGTTCCATCCTCTGCCCTTCCAAGAAAGTGCCTGATGTTCCCTCCCTGCCTGACAGGTCAGGAGAACTAAAAAGCCTAGCTTTGAAAACGAGAACTACTTCATCAGCGACACCCTGTCCGTTCCAGCAGTGACCATGGAAGATAGTGGGAAATACACTTGCATAGCTAACAATTCAGCAGGATTCAGGAATGCCTCGACAATGCTTCAGGTAGTAGGTGAGTGCTCCCCCAAAAGGCCAGGAAGGTGTTGGCTGAATCACACCTAGCCTTGAGTATTTGCTGCTTCTGCCTCCATCTTGTTCCTAGTATTGTTGTTGGAAACATCATTCTTGCTTGTGCCTGAAGGCTCACATGAGAACTGTGGAGCTGCTACGAAAGGAACTGGTGTTCCCTTCACGTCTTGAGGGGCAGGAAGAAATTTTTTTGATTCTGGATGAAAAATCAGAAAGCTCTTCTCAGTTTATGTGTGTTTATAAACAGCTTTAAAACAAAAAAAAGAATTGGGCAAGGTTATGCTGAAGACCAGTAAAGGCTGGCTGGAAGGAAGGGCAAGCCACATGAGCAGAGTATGGATCTTTGTCTCTTCCAGTAACAGATCCACATAAAAGGATTCAGGTCTATTACACACTTGTTTGTATCTCAAGACGGAAAACTCATCCTCCCAGCTCGTAGGCTGGGGTTTGCTGATGACCCAGAGCTGCTGCATACCATGGCTCAGAAAGAGGGCTTTGTCTGAGTTGTTTCCAAGTGAGAAGCCAGGAGTTTAGCTAAGGGGCCCATCTTCTATAGACGATCAGGAGATACAGTTTTAGCCTCATCACTTATTAGGACACAGCATGTAAAATCTCTTTGCCCATGAGTTCACTAAGATTTTCTAGCTCTCCTCAGGCAGAGTGTAATCCAAGCTGCCATGACAAAGCAGCAACTTAAAAGTACTCCTTTGGCAACATAATCTGTGTAATGCCTCATTCCCTCCTGCAGTCTCCCAGCTGAGGCTGCCCTTTCCAATAATGGTCCATTTATGAAGCTGGTATAAGCTTCTTTCAGGTCTCTGGACATGCCTGCTGATGGTCATGCTCTCTTCCATCCTGCAGAGAGAGGTTATGTGTTCCTGACCCCAGTGCAAGCCACCAGCCAGGAGGTTGCTTTGGGAGAGAGTCTGAAGCTGCAGGTCCACGTTGAGGCTTACCCAGAACTTCTCCACTGGGGCTGGGAGCACACAAACCCCTTGAAGAACTCTGGGACCACCACATTCAAGGGCCAAATGATCTCTGGAAACAACTGGTATGTATGTGCTCTCTTCTACACTGGCCATGGCATGTTTCCGACAATGCTTTCCTTGTGAGACAGGCAGACTCCATGCTACTGGCTGACAGAAAACTCTCTGGTTTTAAAGAGGGGAACAGTTCTGCCTTTCTGTCTTCTCTTTCCAGTATTATTAGCAAACTGCAGTGAGCAGGTCTGATCAGGTCAAGGAGGACACCACCTTGGTGTCTAACTTGGCAGCCTTCTCTTTAGAAAACCTTGTGGAAGTCAGTATCACATTTGTGGTCTGGTTGTTTAAGTTCGCGCTCTCCTTGCAGGAAGGAATTGCAGGGGTGGATGAACAGTACAAAACACTGAATTCCCTCACTGGTCCTCAGACCTGTCCCATGCTCTGCGGTCTGGAGAGTGCATGTACCGAGCAGCACTGTATGCCCCATGTCAAGAGAAGCCAGAAACATCATTATGTGGATAAGAACTAATCGAGGGCACAGGCTTGCTCTTCCAAAGCCTACAGCCAACTGAGGCCAAAAGGAGACTGCAAGAAAGAGAATCATTCCATTTGTTGGGGAGTTTTGGCAATTCCCCTTTCATTTTCTTAGAAACCCAAAATAATCCACAAGAGGAACTGTGCCACTCAGCAAGCATGACAGTTTTAGGGCGACTCTTTCTTGCATCAGGGTCTGAGAAATAGGCTTGGGGCAGTGGGCAGTAGGGACTGTGACTTGATGGGCTAAGAAATGGGAGGAATAACTCCTTCTGTCAAAGGCAGAAGGACCAGCATCCTCTGGCCCTTCAAAGGCAACGATTTAGATGTTAAACTCTTCTTTCTGAGCATTCACCCACCTGTAGCCTTTCAGAAGTGCTGTGCGCTTGGTGGCAAAAGGTCTTCCTCTATGGAAGATCAGACCCTCCCTGCTTCCCCTGAAGAAGCAAGTAGCAGATTCCCCTCATGTGCTGGGATTAGTGCTGGAAAGTGTTCACCCACTCCTGGGCACAGGAAGCAGCTGCGTCTTGCTGAGCAAAGACTGTGTGAGTGCTTCAGTTTCCTCAGCACAGCTTTCTTCATGGTACTTACTCTCTCTGTGTGAGCAGGTATAACAACACGCTCTTCCTGAACCGCCTGCAGGAAGGAGAGGGAGGTCTCTACACCTTTTATGCCCTCAACAATGAGATCAATGCATCAGTTACCTTCAGTATTTCTGTGAAATGTAAGTGCTTGGCATTGCCTGGTTTTTTTCACCCTGCTTGCCCTGGGGCTGCTGCCCAGCTGGCAGCAAGTATGGTGGGGTACCAGGGTGCTTCCAGCCTGACACCCACAGGACACACAGCCAGACTGCGTCTGGGACCCAGCCCAAACCTATACGTAGCACAGGGGTTCCTGATGGTTTATTGTTGCACACACGGAAAGTAAATCAGAGCACAAGGCATGTGCTCTTCTTCTGGTCGTAGCACTCACTGTTTATCTGCCTTCCCCAACAGCTCCTCCAAGGGTCTGCAAAATCAAGGTGCCAGCCAATGACTCCAGCATCCTCCAGTGCATGGCCATTGGCTACCCTGCCCCACGCATGGAGTGGTACCAGTGCCCCATTCACTCTGACAGGTAAGAAGTGCCCAGGAGATTGAGCACCTCCAAGGTGTGCACTTGCCCTTGCTATGCTGGCATTTGCTGAGCAGCACCATGTGGGCTTGCTTACAGAGCCTGTTCAGTAACAGCAACAGGGATGTTGCCCTGCTAAAAAAAGAGATTCTTGAGGACTGTCTGAGGAGAGGGGGCAGGTACTATTCCTAAAGTCCTGAGCTTGAAGTGTTTGGCCACCTGTGATTCATGTTCTCCCAATGTTTGTCCGAGGAACATGTGGGTCCTTTGGAGAAGTGCCTCAATGTAGGTTGCTGTAGAGCTCCATCCTGGCTGGTCTCAGTCATCTTTCTGAGGCCTCCACAGGTCTGAGGCTCTGCAGAGCACAGGCTTACTGAGCTACAGTGTGATGGGAGGCAGCTGCAGCTGCCTGGACAGGGGTTGTTGTGTCTCAGTACCAGCCCCATTCAAGGAGGGAACTGCTGCCACAGCTGTAGCCACATAAAGGCAGTTAAGGCTCTGTCTATACAGGGCTTTGATGTTTGGGGAGAGGTCTTTTAGTTGGGCAGTGAGTAACATGTCTCATAGAGCTGCAACCCTAATTCCCAGTGTCTCCTCTCTAGTCTGATACAGGCACCAATTCACTTATGAGCAAGTGTGCTGCAGAGGAACACTTATTCTCTCCTGCTTGGTGTCTCTGCAGATACAACGAGGACTATAGGTTGCTACTGAATGACTCCAGTCCCCAGGTGGTGAACATGTTGCCCTTCCGAGAGGTGGAGGTGGAGAGCGTTGTCCCGTTCCAGGAGCTGGGTGCCAATTTCACCTTCTGCTGTGTGGCCATTAACAGAGAGGGGAACGCTTCTGACATGTTTCACTCGCTCACCATCACCAGTAAGATACAAACTGGTAGCTTGGCAGAGTGGGGGAGAATTTGGGGGCTTTTGGGGGCCCACCTTCCTATACATATATCCCTATTCTCTTGCAAGAGAGGTGGAATAGATTCCACAAGCCCTCTGTCCTCACAGGAGGTGGGAGGCTTTGACATTTGGCAGTCCTAGGAGCCATGTGGGAATTGCTGGCTGGGCATAGCGTGGTACCAAAGGCTAAGCCACGCCATGAACACCTTATAACTGCAGGACCTAGCTCCAGGGTGCAGCGCAGCCAGCTGCTGCTCAGCCCACTGGGGTCCAGTCGTTGCATCTTTTGATGGGACTGTTCTTACTGGACAGATCTTGGTGTCCAGTCAGTCTGACCTGCACCTGGTGCTGTTTGTGTGGAAAGTGGGGTGCACAGGAGGAACCACTGCAGCCTTGAGTTTGGCATCAAGAACTTCCCTCAGTTGCTAGCAGCTCTTTTGGGTGTCTCTGAGGCCAGCACCGGGTTGCATTGCATACGGGGGAAGCCTAAGTGAACAGCTGGGCAAAATGCTCCCAGAGATCGGATTGAAACAGGAGTGTTTTACTCATCCCTGTTTTTTTGCTCCTCCAGGAAATGTCATGGCCCCCCCAAACAAGCTCTTCAGCCCCATTCTCTCCACCTGCATAGGCACATCGGTCCTGCTGCTCCTCCTACTCCTCTTCCTCCTCTACAAGTACAACCAGGTCAGATTCCCTGTTGCATAGCAAGGGCTGCAGGGCCGGCCCAGCCTCAGAGACCACACGGCCTCTGCTGGCAGCCACAGGCAGGGAGCATTCAGCTTGGAGGTACCAGGCAAGCTACCTCCCTCATCTCCACTGCCTCCCAACTTCACCCAGGAGTTTCCTGCTGCAGGGCAAGGCTCATGCACCAAACCCAGTGTGTTAGCACCTCTCCCACCCTGGTCCTTCAGTCTTGTAGCCCAGAGGTCAATGTGAATATTCCTCAGTGCCAGACAAAGGTGCTCATTCTGTGCTGTCAACTGCAGCTGATTTTGCTCTGGTCACCATGAATCCACAGACCGAATTAAGGAGAAAAGTGATTTGCAACTTGCATCTACTTCTTATTCTCCTCCCTGCTTTATAAAAAGCAGTCTTTATGGGGAAACAGGATGATGTTAGAAGGCGTTTGTCTCCAGGAAGACTTGGTCACTATTTTTATACAAGAACTTGCCCCATTTTCTCTGCAAGACTCATCTTCAGCATTTGGATTCCTTCTCGGTTTTTTCCATAAACTGTACCAATCAATAGCCACCTCTGCTTCATCAGTGGGTGAAAATCTCCTGTTTTTCAGCTCTCCCTTTGGCACTCTTCCTTTGACAGCCCATCAAGGCTGCAAATTTTGCAGTGGAGTTCTGGTGCTGGTTGTCAGAAGATCCAGCAGAGCCCTCTCCCAAACGAGCACCTACAGCTTTACAGGCAGAGCTGTCTTTGGCCAGTAGTCCAGAGAGAGAGAGGTGGATGGATGTGTAAGCACAACTCTGAAGAAATAGCTTTCAGGAAGGTCTTGCAAGCCAAAGAGAAGCGGGAAGTGTTTATAAATAATCTTACCTATCTGTCTCAGCCATGGGCTTCTTGAGTTGTGGCTGATTGCTGCAGTGCTAGGTGAATTGTGGAGCAGAAAGCAGCAGTGCTCACCCTGGAGCAGAAAGCAGGCATCAGCAAATACACTGAGTGCATGTGGCATTCTTTATGAGGGACCTCCACCAGAAACTGTGCTTCTTGGAGCATCCTGTCTGGCCCTTTTTGGACAGCCTGCATGGGCACGGATGTTCAACTCTCAGGCAAAGGAAATAGAAGCAGTGTGGGGGAGAAAACAAACAGATGCTTTGCATCAAAACTGCAGGTGTTTTTGCCTCAGTTTTTGTCCTTCATGCCTGTGCTAACCTAGCTTTGAGCATCTACCGATACACTGCATCTTTCTCTGCATCTGTCCAGGGGAAGTGGTGAGGGGAAGCATTTCAGCACACACCTCCCAGTAGCTGGGACATGAGGCGATTCATCGCAGCCATGGACACTCCACCCATGCTTCCTTGTGCCTGCCTCGATGGACCTGAGACCACCTTTGCCACACTGGGGTGCAGGTCCTTGCCTGTCTCCTTGTACCGGAGCAAACGCCATGCACAGTATTCTCATGCCAAGCTATTTCACTGCCTTTTCTGTATTTGTGCCTCCAGCCTGGCTCCCTAGGCCTCTCGACATGAATGACACCACCTAGCACAAGCTGGTAACTGCCTCTGCTCACAGGCTCCAGCACTACTTCTCTCTGCCTTGCATGGTTACTTCTGCCATGAGATTCATGGAAAAGAGAAGAAATTCTTACTTCTCTTTCTCCATTTCTTTTTTTCCCCTATAAGGGAAGCGGGGCTGGGCCAGCTCCACCGTTCTGCTGTGCTCAGCAACCCAAGGTAGCAAGGAAGGAGATACAGTGGGGACATCTCCCTCCAGCACCAGCTGGGCACTGTCAGCTACTGGTCTGGTGGGACATGCTGGCTTTCCCAGCTCTGCCATCCCAAGTGAGGGCAACGGGCTACTTTAAGTGGAAGAGGCAAGAGAGCCTCCCTCAGTCATGGGTGGCGACTTGGAGGGACTTTAACAGCAAAGGGACTGTCCAGACAAAGCCTCTCTCACTCAGTCTAGGCTCAAAGCAAGAAATACTTGGTGGGCTGAAACCTAAGTCTTCCCTCTATGCCTACAGGGTGAAAGCTAGAGTGCATGCTGGGACTGGGGAACCCTCAGGACTTTGGGAACATTGAATAACTGGAGTCTCTTCCTTACAGAAACCCAAGTACCAGGTGCGGTGGAAGATCATTGAGGCCTGTGAAGGGAATAACTACATCTTTATCGATCCCACTCAGCTGCCATACAATGAAAAATGGGAGTTTCCCAGGAATAACCTCCAGTTTGGTAAGAAACCTTCCTTGCTGTTCGCCTGGTGGCATGCAGCTCACCACAGAGCTGAAATGCTCCGAGGGACAGAGCCAAAGCAACTGGGCAATATCCAAAGCTGCATCCGGATATTACAGCAACATCCTTAACCAGGCCTCGCTGCCCTCTTCCACACAGGGTGGCGAATGTTAGGGTACGACCTCCCTCCAGCCCTCCATTGCTCTGAGGAAGGTTGAGAGGATCATGTCCCTCCTCCTGCATCTGGGGTCATTCCTAATGCATCGAGCTGGTGAGCCCATGTTTGGACATGGCCTCTTTCATACCATCTTTGCTCACAGTTGAGTTCCCCTCAGATATTAACCAGCTCCTGACTAAGGGATGTGTCATCTTGTCTGGGTTCAGCAGGAATCCCCTCCCACCCGACATCCTCCTCAAGGCTGTGTGCAGGACAACTGCTCAATCTCTTTCTATAAAGCATCTTATAAGCACTTTTTTTTCCCTCTGCAGGAAAAACTCTTGGAGCAGGAGCCTTTGGAAAAGTGGTAGAAGCCACCGCTTTTGGGCTGGGCAAAGAAGATTCGGTCCTCAAAGTGGCTGTGAAAATGCTAAAGTGTAAGCCCAGAGCAACTTGCAAAGGCTGAAATCCCCCAAGCCCCTTTGGGCAGGGTGTAGTGTGTGTGTTCACCGTGTGTTGGTGCTCCCAGGCTGCAACACCTACTTTTTTAGATGTTTCTGTGATAAGTATTGGGTGCTGAAATCACGCTGCTGTCATTTTTGTGGACACACGTGGCCAGAGGCACAAACAGAGGACACAATTTCCTCTCTGAGTGTGTCTCCTCCTTTTGTTCCATATCTCTGTGTACACCTTTTTCTGTCCTCCCCTTTAATCTCTTCCTTGTCCCTCCCTCACTCCTTCACACAGCCCTTCTCCTCTTGTCTTGCAGCATCGGCAGACACAGATGAGCAGGAGGCTCTCATGTCTGAGCTGAAGATCATGAGTCACTTGGGACACCACGAGAATATTGTTAACCTGCTGGGAGCATGTACCTATGGAGGTAGGATCCCACAGCCCTGCTTCCCCCATGGACCCTCCCATGGCCCGCTCCTCTGAGGCTCTTACCTCTCCTCAGTCTCACAACAGAGATAGCTGATGAGCTCAGCAGTCTTTTTTGAACCTGTAACTTTGCAAGGGCCTGAGGGCTGGCTGTTTCCAGACGTGCTTATGTGCAGTATGGGTTCTGCTGCCCTTCCCACGGAAAGCAATCCTCAGGACAGGTCACAGTAACGTCATTTCTTAATGAACCCTTTCTGCCTCTCTCCCAGGCCCAATCCTTGTCATCACTGAGTACTGTCGCTACGGAGATCTGCTGAATTTCCTGCGGAAGAAGGCTGAATCCATAATTATCCAGGATTCTGCCCTGGACACCTCTTTAGACAGTGCTGCTGATTACAAAAATATTGACCTAGAGAAGAAATACATCCGCAGGTAAGAGCAGAGCTCAAGTGGCCACAGGGCTGAGCAGTGCAGGGCCTGGGTACTTGCTTGGAGAAGTGTGCAGAGAGCTGCACTTGCTGGAGGTGGGGAGAGATTAAGGCCAAAGGTCTGGGGACTTGCAGAGTACCAGGATGTAAAAGCCACTGGGGTTGCATCTGTTTAGACTTGGTTACAGTTCCAAGTTTTTCAAAGTCTTTGACAGCAGTCATTGAATATCCCACAATAAATCCAGGTTTCAATCCAGTCCGCCCTCCCACAATCTGGAATCAAAACTTTTTGGCTTCCTGCACTGTTGGGCAGGTGGGTTTTGTAGGACAAGAGGCTGAGTGCTCCCCATCAGCCAAGGGCAGTCCCTTGACAAAAGCGGAGCTGTACTTGGAACCCCACACCACAGGGCACGTAGGTCACCTTTCCGAATCAGTCTAAACGTTGACTTTCCCTTTGCCCTTAAGCCTCTAGCTAAGCCACTTCCTGCAGGCAGGGATGTGGTTTCTTCTCTCGGTGGATGTGGAGAAGGGCAGAAGGTACGGCTGGAGGGTTGCTAACAGCCTGCCTCCATCTCTGTTGCTTCTGACTCAGTGACAGTGGCTTTTCGAGCCAGGGTTTGGAAACATATGTTGAAATGAGGCCTGTGTCATCATCATCATCTTCAGCGTCATCAGATTCTGCGCAAGCCAGGGGTGAGTTAAAGGCTCATTTCTGTGTTATGATTTCTTTATTCTGGTGATCCTGTCCGGTTTAGCCCCAGGGAACCAGGATACAGCATAGCTTGCATTATTCGCCAGGTTTGCAGCAACTCTAAAACTTCGCTTTGAATTTCAGGGAAAAGCTCAGAGGAAGAAGATGAAACCAGGGAGGACCTCCGTCCCCTCAATCTCTCGGACCTGCTACAGTTCTCCAGCCAGGTGGCCCAGGGCATGGCATTCCTCGCATCAAAGAACGTGAGTGCCAAGAGGACAACTGCCCCCAGCACCCCAACTGGGAAACGCCAGTCCAGCCAGCAGGCACCAGCCATCCTGTCTGCATGAGGCTCGGGATGTTTTTGGATGGGGTGGCCAAGCTCAAGCAAGCTGCTGCTGGAAATGGGCCTCTCTGCTCCATTTGTTGGGTTCAGACATGCTGGGCCATGGTGACTGGTGTTCTCTTCAGAGCCTTTGTCTCCCATGGGCTCCGGGCAGGCCATCACGGCAGGGCAGTGTTACGAGCGGGAATCCAGGGCTGTGCATTGTGCTAATCTCAACATTTTCTCCCCAGCTTTTACATGAGGTCAGGAACTTTGATGTGAAGCTTTCTCGCATTGGCAGCTTCCCTGCTGCCCCAGGGACAAGGAACTGAAAGTGGCCGTTGAGCTGTCTGCCAGAGCTGGCGCATTTAGAGTATCAGAGAGTAACCGTATGACTGTTTCAGAGATGAGGACACAGTGTCAACAGACCCTGGTTCTGAGCCTCCTCCCATGGGGAAGATGACAGCTCCATGAGTGATTAAAGGACATGGCATGAAATATCACAATATCTTAGCATTGCAAATGAAGTGCAAGAGAGCCCGTACTCCTTGTACATGACACAGTGGCTCTTACACGGGCTTTTCAAGCAGTACATGTTCCCCTTGCCCCTCTAAGTGTTGTTTCAGTGACAGGCCCGGGCTGTAGGGAATTAGTTGGGACTGCTGGGGGATGTTGGCTGGGTCTCAGTTGTGCTCTCTTCTCCCCAGTGCATCCACCGTGACTTAGCAGCCAGGAATGTGCTCATATCAGATGGACGAGTAGCCAAGATCTGTGACTTCGGCCTGGCCCGTGATATCATGAATGACTCGAACTATGTTGTAAAAGGCAATGTAAGTAATTAAAATAGAGACAAGAGAAGGTACAAGGGTAGGGTGCGGCTGGAGCACGAAGGACAAGGTGTAGCATAAGCTGCCAGCCTGTCCCAGTCTGCAGGACTCTCTGCTCTTCCAGGCCCGCCTGCCCGTGAAATGGATGGCCCCAGAGAGCATCTTTGACTGCATTTACACAGTGCAGAGCGATGTGTGGTCTTACGGCATCCTTCTCTGGGAGATCTTCTCCCTTGGTAAGAAAGAAGCAAGCTTGCAAATCTTTTTTGTTTTCCATGGCTTACCACTGCTCTAATGTCTCTGCAGAAAAGTTCCCAAGAAAGGAGGAAAGTTGACAAAAATCTAGGTTTTATCAGGGCTATAAAACACTGTTATGCTTCCAGAGGGACCATTAAAAACAATGGATCCTGGATGATTTGCTCTCAGAACTCCCTGAGAATGAGTAGCACTGGCTGAGGCGATGTTCCAGGCTGCCTCTTCCCACCCCACAAGGCTGGAGTGTTAAAACCCCTGATCTGAGAGCCACCTCTGCTCCTGTTGCTGTCACAGGTAAAAGTCCATATCCCGGCATGGTGGTGAACAGCAAGTTCTACAGCATGGTGAAGCAGGGATACCAGATGGCCAGGCCCGACTTCGCTCCCTTGGAAATGTGAGTGGATGCGCTGAGAAGCACACAACGGGTGACAGCATGGCTGGAGCCGCTTCGTGGGGAGCAGGCAGGGAGATGGCACAGGGACCTTGCTCACAGGTCTGCCTGCTGCTCCCAGGCGTGTCTGCCCTTGAGGTTCACGTTGGATCCTACCAGGCTGCTCCTCGCTCCTGTAGGAAAGCAAGACCTGGGGCAGTCTGTTATGATGCTCCATCCAATATTTCCTGTTTATGGACAGGAAGATGGGAGAGCTCATGTCTACATTCCTGAACTTTGTGGATTTTTCTCTTTGTCTGTCAGCTACTTTTGACCCTAGGACTGTGAGAAGACAAGCCGGAGTAGGTTACAGGAGGGGAATGAGTTTAACCTTAAAGAAAAAAGCACTGGAGGCACAAAGCCCCTTATCGATAGATGCTCTATCCACTTCTGTGCTCACCTGTCCCTGGCGCACTGCACATGCACTGACTATGGGTTTTATAGAGAGGAAGACAAGGGACTGCTCAGTACTGTGTGCCTGAAATACAAAGCGCTGCAGGGAGAGTCTGGGGGTGCAGACCCTCCAGCAGCTTTGCAGCAGCACAGTGTGACCGCCCTGTCCCCGTTTGGCTCTGCAGGTACAGCATCATGCAGGCATGCTGGAGCCTGGAGCCCACACAGAGACCTACCTTCGACCAGATCGGCTGCTTCATCCAGAAAGAACTGGAGGTGCATAAGGAGCAGGTGAGGACCTTTGAAGAGAAGGGGGAAGGGAGATATGCTTTCCCCCTACATGAACATAGCTCCTGGACAACTTTCCTGGTGATGTCCCTTACCTTTAACTGATGGGAGCAGTTTAGTGTTGGTGGAAAGTGCAGAGAGGCATTCTGATTTCCCCATGCTGAAGGGTTAAGTCACTCCCCACCATGACCAAAGGAGGCTGGACAAAGAAATACAGCTGCTTGGCAGCAACTTCTATGGGCAGCAGTATGGGTAGCCATACGACTACCAGTGCAGCAGCCCTGCCCCATTCCCCTGGATCTGGTGTGCAGCTGGACAAAAGGTGCGCTGCCTTGTGACTAGCTGTCCTGCAGCTCCACAAAAGCATGGGCATGCCTGTCCTGCCAGCTAGCCATGCCCTGTGGGCACAGCAAAGGCTAGTGTTGAGTTAGCATCCCCAGCTGGTCATGCATGCAGAAACAGATGTCTTAATCATTGAAGGGACTGAAACACACTTGGGGTGGGTTTGTTTTGTTTTGCTTTCAAGGACTACACCAACCTCCCCTCCACTGCTGAGGAAGACAGTGGCTGCGATACCTCCGGCTGCTGTGAGGAGTCCTGTGAGCAAGAGGAGAGCGGCCAGCCCCTTCTCAAGAGCAACAACTACCAGTTCTGTTAGCTGGTACCATCACCCTGGGGTAGATCCCTGTCCTCCCGGCTCTGCAGAGTGCACAGTTCTGTCCCGCCCTAGGACACAGACACCTTCTGCTTTGGCTCTCCTCTCTGTGCTTTCTGAAGTATGAGTGTTACCAAGGACAGCACTGGAGTGACTCAAACCAAGACTCACCATTGGGTTCCTAAGGTCTCATCTCAACTGTAGCATACAGTTGTTAGAGATGGAGCGTGTTATCATCCTACAAGGTACAGAGAGGTCCCTGGCACCTGCCTCCCCACCTTCCCCTGGAGGAGGCTGTGGGGTGTTTGGTTTTTGTAGTCTTTTAAAATGCAAGTTGCAGCCAAGTAAGATATTTCCAAAAGCCACTCTCATGACTGAACCCTTGTGTTTTATGAGCACATTGTGAACTAAGTCCTGAAGCTGGAACTGTTCCACACACCAGAAGCAGCCCGCTTTCCTGGTGGTCCTGCTCTCTTCCCTTTGTCAGTCTGACCCTGGATGTTGCAGAGTGAGTGCTTAGATATAGGTAAAGCCTCTACTTAGCATTAAATATGCATTAACCTCTACATTTCCTCATGCAATCTACCTCTCTGCAGCTGATGCTTCTGCAGGGAGTGTCTGGAGTTGAAGCAAGCCAAGGAGACAACCCCAGGGTTATGTGAACTTGTGCCCCAGTAACAGGACAGAGGGGCAGTTATTTCTCAGGTAAAATACAGAAGTAACCAGTGCTCTTCCATGTGAGCACTGCACACAACCCCAATCCAGGAAAGAACGGCAGCTTAAACAGATATGGAAATGATCAACATAACACATATCCTACAAAACTTCTGAATTATTAAACATGTAGCAATCACTGCCTTTGTCATGATCACAGATATGCTCTTGTACATATTTTCCTGAGTGTATTTTTAATAGTAGAGCTGAGGTAATTTTTTTTTCATAAGCTAGGGCCTAATGCCCTTAAACTTACTTCTCATCTAGCTCTTGTTCAGGGTTACTAATGCCACAGCCACCTGGTCCTGTGAAGCTATCAGAAGTAGCTAAAGAACCTTCTTAGCTTCACCTGACTTGGTGGGTAAAGGATCAGTATTCCAGGTACAAGCACTGACAGGGCTCAGGCAAACTACACTGAGACACAACTACTGTGTGGCAGGTGGCCTTTGTCATACTGTGAGCAGTTAGTTACATTGTAGGCCACTTAAACCTGGTTTTATGCTAACATCAAGTGATTCATTCCTCCTTACTAAATAAAAAGCTAATGTATTTCTATCTGTCAGCATTATAAAGAATAAAATGTTTAACAAAATGGGTCTCTTCAAGGGCTTTAAGGACTGTTCTCAGAGGGGAACAGATCAGAGCACAGGTGGTGCACCAGCCCATCCCCTCACACCCTGCAACTCTGCTCCAGTTCCTCAGCCACACTTCTCATTACCAGTTCTCAAAATCATTCAATCTTGTGTAATGCAAAAACTTATTAAAAGCAAGGTTTTAAAGCACTTTGCTCTGACTGGCCCGTCTGTAATTGGGCAAAATGAAGTAGTCCCTGTGCATGGATATAATGGGGGAGTAATTTCAATTGTGATGATGGGACATCCGACAACGGTCACTGTGTTTGCTCCTGTAGCAACAGCTTAGATGGAGCAGGAGCTCCAGCCCAGGCCCTTCAACACATCCCAAAGAGAAGTTACTGTCACCTGCTGCAGGCTTTCTCCTCTGAAAGTCACCTCAGGAGCTGCCCTGTGCAGGGAAATGCAGAACAAGAGCAGGTAGACCAGGGGAGTTGACCAGGGGAGCTACTTTCTTGCCACTTCGAAGAACTATACCTTAGCTCTATTTAGCAGGATAACTTTATTTGACACTCTGGTGAGGTGGCCCAAGCAATTTCTTGAGCTGCTCCTCTCAGAACGCCTTGCTTCTGAGAATACCAGGCTTTTCCCCACCACCATGGCAGTGCGGACTGAAATCGTGGTGTACATGCACACTGTGTTTGTGCCCTTTCCCACTGCAGTCCTCCAGGTCTTGTACACAAAAAACAAGTCACTTGGCCACAGTTTCACCCCAAAAATTGGAGATAATTTATTAAACTTTATCACTGACTGAAAAAAGTCACTATGTCTCTTATAATAAGTTAATGTTCTTAACAGAAAAACCCCAAGCCATAATTACTGCATTTGCTCAGACTTAATACATTTACTTTAACAGTACGGTACTCAATAGGTTCCCCTTCACAGAAGGGAGTTTTCAACCACACCGCAAGCCTCTGAACCTTCCCCACTGTTCACTCAGACAAAATAAACTCCCTGGATGGCAACTTAGCAGTCTAGCACCCCGCTTCTCTTCTCTGCGGGTCACAGCAAACATCCATCCACCTTCATCACCAGCAACAGCAAAAGGGAGCTAGCAGCAGACAACGCACACAGCTTTACAACCGCAGCCCAAGATGTTCTTCAGACACGCTGTAGGGGCAGAGGTCTCAGCCCGACTCCTCTCAAGGAGCTGATAAAGCAACCTGGGCAGCATAAGACTTCTCTAACCCACACAGCGCTGTGTGGACACAGGCAGGGCAAATACGACACCTGACAGAGTGCTGAGATTGCACACGTGGACACAGCTCTCCCAGCGCCTCCTCTGAGGGCGGAATACCGAACCCTGCTCGCTCTGGTGACGCTGCATTCATTGTTCCTCCTTGATCCCACGGACAGTCTTTGTGATTCTGTTCTAAGGGCAGGACAATAGAAATGCAAGTCCTTGAACAGAATGAAACTGCTAAAAAAAAAAAGTGTCCAGGGGGACAGCACAGAAATTTTGAGTGTCCTTCCCCTTTCCGCAGCCACCGCCTTGCACAGCGCTCATAGAGCCCTCCAACAAGCTTGGTTCCCCTGGGGCTCGCCCAGCAATTCTTACCTACAGAACATACAGAACGATTTTCACTCACTGTATGTTTCAGCTTCTAAATTATTCGTGCTCATGTGAAGGGACAAACAATTCTAGAAACTGTCTGCAGCTGAAGCACCCTGGAGTGCACCCTGGACCCACAATCCTGGACCCAGGAGTGCAGCCTCCAGGGAGGCTCCCCAGATACAGCGTGTTAAAGCTGCATGCCTCCTCCCCCTCCTCAACTGAAGACTCCTTGCAGCCAATGCATGTGAGAGCTCTGCAGGATTTCCAAGTAGGAGTCAGTGCCCTGAACTAATCTATTCAGAACATTTTGGGGGAAATCTTCTTAGCTGTCTGCCTTTCATGCCTGCTCCCACACCCCCAGCCCTGCCACCAATATGCACAAAGAAGTCAGCAAGCAAGATTCAGAATTAAAAAACCTGTGCGCTTGACCATGCACACTCCCCACTACCAGAAATGCCTCTCCCTTCTCCACTCGCCAGCTGCAGGGAGGGCCACGTTTCACACCACTGAGCCGTGGGTCCATCGCACACCTCGGGAGGCACTTGCAGCCATCAGCAAGGGGGGTGACAGACCCATGCTCGCAGCAGCTATCATAACACTATGGAAGCACACAGCTCTTTGGTCATTAACAGCAGTCAAAGCCACCAGCATCGCATCTCCAACCTGTAAAAATAAACTCTCAAGCCAGACAGCTGCCCAAACCTTGCAGATGCTGGCCCAGCCCACCCATCCACACGATCAGAGAGAGAAACCAACATGTTGTTTTGTTACTCAGCAACCTCTATCATCCTCCTGCTTCCCCTCTTCATCCTCTTCTGTTTCTGTTTTAATCTGGGCCACTCCGAGCCGGTAGAGAGCATCGCGAATTACCACCTCCCCAGGCTGGCAGCTCTGTACGATCTCCTGGATCTGCCGATTCACAATTTCCCTGCTGGTGAGGAAGTCCATGAGGCGGTTGTACAGGTAATAGTGCGTGGCGTTCTCGAAGGTGATGGGCCTTTGGCGGATGTTGCTAGTTTTGCTGTCATTGATAGCAGCGATGATGGCACTGTAAGGCTCCAGCTCTCGGCACAGGGAGATGCAGTGATGCCGAGCCGTTGGATCTCGGTGGCTGTTCTGCTCCGAACCCGTGTGAACAATTCGGCGTGCCGACGACTTGGTGATGGGGTGCTGAACAGAGTGCTCAGCCACAGTCATGTCTACGCTGTAGTGCTGGTCTAGCAGTTCAGGGCAGGACACATACTGGGAGAGAGAGAGACACGCACCAAGTAGAACATGAAGCAACTTCCCGACAGCTAAGACGACAAAACTACCATTTGGCTGAACTCCAACCAGCACTATGACCCAAAACAGTGGAAGGCTAACTGATTCAGCCTTCCCCTAAACACCACAAAGGTGGTTCTGTACACTCGCTCCCTCATTCGTATGCCCTCAGAGATAATCCCAAGGCACTAGCAACCCTCTTCCTCTCCCATTTCTCAAGTAATAGCAGTAGTTTGAGAGAAGTGAGCTGCTGTGTCAAAATAAGCAACGTGCTCCAAAGTTCATGATTTGAACTGTTACAATGCACTTCCAGCACAGCTCTTCCTATTAAGGAGCATGAACCTAATGCCCCAAGCAACACGTAACCCTTTCCGCTACGCTCAGAAGCTATGCACTGGCAAAGCCATGAGTCAGGAGACACTTATCAGGTCAAATTATCTTGAGGCACAACACAGGTTACATATACTTTTTTTTAATTTTTTTTTTTTTTTTTTTTTTTTTTTAAATCTCACGTGAAACTTTTCCATATTGGACTGGCATGGCAGAGTGCAAAGGCGGACATAACTAACCGTTGGGGATCCATGGGGTCAGAGAAGCAGCCCTGGTTTTTCCCCCACATCTGAGAAGTCAGGCCAGGACAGGAGATGTCTGCACACAGTGCCACTGAAGAGGCTGTATCAACAACATACACTGGAGGCCAGTGACGTGAGGAAACCAACAAGTCCACATGATCTCGGGCATTTTCTCCTCTTACTATGTACTTTGAGCCACACACAACCTGGAAAGAAAAGGATTAACACCAAACAGCAGAATAAAAATGAAAACTTATCGAAAAAAATATAGTCTTATAAAAATTAAGCTTCCTTTCAGGTATTCCAGACAAT